>NW_022170738.1:33549935-33656363 GCF_008802855.1 Photinus pyralis | reverse complement strand
TGCGCCGAAATCAAAGGGGACTATTTGAGGTGCGACTGCAAGAAGGACAAGGTGGGATGTTAGCAAACTTAACAGAAAGATGAAACGCCCTCTAGTCACAAATTTTCTAAAAAATGGGCTTTCACACTAGAGAACGTCTCAAAATGAGCATTAATGCTAGTGATAAACTAAGAATACCCTTGACGGATAAATAAGCGGAGTGCTCGACATGTCCGGCTGAATTTTCGGCCGTGCAGATGTATTTCCCAGCATGCTCCGCTTGAACTGGATCTATACTTAATTGACTTGTTCTTTTGCTATTCAAAATGTTGATACCACTTTCGGCGCGAATTATTGTATCATTAAATTTCCAAGAAATTTGAATCGGCAGATCTCCCTTTGCTACCGCACAATTGATTATGATCACTTCTCCGGAATTAACCGAGTCCGTTTCAAAATCGAAGGGAACAATTTGAGGGGGAACTAAAAGGCAAAAACATAGATTAGCTTTGGATTTCGGCTTTGGACTACAAAAACCATGCAAGAGAAAATTATACCGTTAACATTAAGATAGGTTGTATAGTTTGTTGAACCGGCTGGATTCCTCACGCCACAAGTGTACTCTCCAATATGATTATATTGTACAGACTCGATCGACAAAATGCTCAGTCTTTTGCCAATGTAACTTGTAAGTATTCCATCTTGTTCCGATATCGTATTCCCATTCAAGTACCATTCAATCTGAACTGGCAAGTCACCTTTGGTGATTGTACACTGTGCAGAAACAGTGTCACCCGCATTCATTAATCCCTCTCCAAAGGTAAAGGGCATTATTTGAGGAATAACTGCAAGAACATTAAAGGACTGTTAAGGAAAGGCAAAAATAAAAAGTAAATCTACTGCTCTGACTGGTGCTACTGTACCATTAACGTGTAAGTAAGCGGAGTGTTCGGCGTAACCGGCTTCGTTCTGCACCCGACACGTATACATTCCGGCATGTTCGGCTAATACGGATTCTATTAGCAATTGACTCGTTCGTCTTGTATTGGTAATGCTTACGCCAGTTACTCTTTGCAAAGGTTGGGTATTAAAAGACCAAACGATCTTTGTAGGGGGATCTCCTTTCGTCGCACCACAAGTGACGACCACCGTGTCACCCGTATTAATCGATTCCTCGCCGAAATCAAACGAGGTCATTTGAGGAGGCACTACAAGCATTGTTAAAATTTAAGCGACTGGATACTTTTGTTTTCACCAAACACAATTATCTCGATGTTGCAGTTCTATTTAGTTTGGGTGCAAAACTGAGATAAAGTTCGCACTTTTGAGTAGGTACCTATGCTTTTGGAGCCTCCTTCTTAATGTTCCGACCTGGCGCCACGTTCATATGCCCCTGAAACCCCCGTTAGGGGGGGGGGGGCAGAAAATAGGGGTTGCTAATGATGGGTAATAATGGGATACATCTCGTCTTGGTGGGTACCCCCCTCCTCCCCCAGAAACCCCCACAAAATCCTTTAGCTGGTTGCATACCTCTTTATCGTTGATCTGATGCTAGCAGGGCAATTGATTTAATATCTCGGGGAGGGGGCAAGTAATGAATTAGGGTTTGTTGTGTAAGAGGAATTTTAAAGATATGTAAAGAAAGTTACCTTTGAAGCTTGGAACCAGTGTCCCAACCAGATAGTGAAGGAATTTTGATCGTTCACTACTACAAATTATGAATATTTGCGGCAATACATCGAACAGTTCTTTATAAAATTGCTCGTTTTGTAAATTAGTAAAGTTTGATGGATGGAACTTAAGTGTTACGAAGTAAAGAAATTGGGTTTCCTGAGAAAATTTCAGTTTAGTGTTTTACCTACGTTGTTGGTGCGCATTTGAATAGGGAATTGCAGTGTAAGACTGGATTTTGGACATTACAAGTTAATTCAGACTGTTTCGATCGATCGCTTGTAGCGTGGTGTGTTTCTGACCCTGAATGCCGATTTCTCTTACAGCGATTTTTGTGATAAAATTTATGTTTTGTGTAAAATAATTTGAGCCCAAATTACAACCCGGGATCTTAAGAGTTTCATGTTAATTGTTTTTGTGAATGACTTTATTTAATTGAGTTAGCTGGACAAGTTTTATGGGAGGCTTAGTGATCGTTTGCCATTGCACATAGTAATATCTGTTTTGATTTACAGGCCCAGCAATACCCAATCTATCCGAGTGGGGTTGGATACGATCGACGCCAAATGAAAGGAGGACCTCCAATGGACCGAAAACCCCCCAGCACATGAGGCGCGCATGGAGCTCATTAAATGTGGATGCAACGAAGTATAATGTGGATGCTTGAAGTAAGTAAAACATGCCGTCTCCTCCCCTTTGCAAATACGATATAGGTCTATGTTGAAAAATAGTAGAGGGGTTAATAACTCTGGAGGTTACTAACCCCCCGATTTTATCCACTAATGAGCGGTTAACCATACTTTACTCGTTTTGCGCATGGCGAAAAGATAGGTAGGTATATAGTCCAGTTATTACGTCGTAAAATGACGTAGCTGCTTAGCAGCACCCAAAGGAGTAGTCAATGGGCCCATATTAAACCTCTGAGTGTCGCTTCTAGATCGATTAGGGAGCTTAGTACCTAGAGTCGACAGTCATTAGCAACCATTTTATGCAACCTCCCTCCTAACTGGGGATCCAGGGGCAGATGGGCGTGGTGCCACGTCAGGACATTAAGAGTTTTCCAAAATATTTACATACCTACTACGAACATATGCGACGGTACCCAAGTGCCTGTGTAAACATAGACTGTGAAAACGACGAAGAAAAATAGTCAAAGAACGAGAAGCCCTGAAAAAGAGGAGCGAATTTATCTGGAGAGAGAACATCTCCAAGCGGTCAATAGGAACTTTGGTGTAAAAGAATAAGGCTGGTATTAAGGACAAACATGCCTATAAAAAAAAAGTACCGTTTATATTGAGGTATGTACTAAAATTAGTGGATCCTGCCAAATTTGTCGCACTGCAAGTGTAACTCCCAACGTGGTTTGCTTGGACTGAATCTATCGCTAAATTATTAATCCTCTTTCCCATATAACTCGTGAAAATACTGCCGTATTCGTTGACCGGTTTCCCGTTCAGATACCACAGAATTGTTATCGGTAGATCACCTTTGGTCACCGTGCACTGAGCGGACACCGTATCACCGTCGTTCATCGTTTCGTCGCCGAAATTAAAAGGCATGATTTGCGGAGCGACTACAATTAAAGTGTAAAAGGTTAGGATGGTAACTCAAAAAGAAAGCATAAGAAGCATTGTGGTAAAAAAACTACCATTCACATTCAAGTAAGTGGTAAAGTTGGTAGATCCCGCCGAATTCATTGCTCTGCAAGTGTACTCCCCAATGTGGCGCGCCTGTACGGAATCAATTGCTAAAGTTTTGGTGCGTTTTCCCAGGTTGCTGGTTAATATCCCATTGTCTTCGTCAATAACCCTTCCGTTCAAATACCATATCAACTCAACCGGGAGATCTCCTTTGGTAATCGTGCATTGGGCCGATGCCGCTTCGCCTTCGTTCAAGGATTCTTCGCCAAACGTGAATGGCATTATTTGAGGAATAACTGGGAAATCAAAAAAGGTCAAAGGCGTGGGAGAGAAACTTAAAGCGTTACAAAAACGAATAGATGTACCGTTAACATTCAAGTACGTCGTAAAATTTGTAGAACCGGCTGCATTCGTAGCGCTGCAAGTGTATCCGCCGATATGTTTCGCTTGAACCGAGTCGATCGCCAAAGTACTCGTCCGTTTTCCTAAACTACTTGTAAGTATGCCATCGAGTACGTTTATGGGTTTCCCGTTTAGATACCACGAAATTTCCATAGGCAAATCCCCTTTGGTTATGGCACATTGGGTAGAGGCAGTATCGCCTTCGTTCATCGAGTCTTCCCCGAAGGTGAAAGGCATTATTTGAGGAGTGACTAAAGGATTAGGTCGTTAAAACAAATGTGCACACGCTACCAATAGAAGCAACAAATAATGTAAAAGTACCATTAATATTTAATTCCGCCGAGTACACAGCGGTACCGGCAAAATTTCTGGCAACACACGTATAGTTTCCACGATGATCGGCTTCTACAGACTCGATACTTAAAGTGCTGATCCTTTTATTGGTTTGCGTAACAGTGACGCCACTACGAGAACCTAAACTTTCGCCGTTATGCCTCCACAAAAACTCAATTGGAAAATCTCCTTTTGTAGCCGCACATTGAACTGTGGCCATGTTACCGTAATCGACGACATCATCTCCGAAATCAAAATGCAAAATCTGTGGAGGAACTATAAAATGACCAGATAACAAAACTATGACGGAACGGAGAAAGTATATGGGGGAGTTATACATTAAAAAAGCTACAAACATAATTAAATAGGTACCGTTAACGTTCAAAGAAGCAGAATACGTTGCATATCCTGCAACATTTGAAGCCACACATGTATATTCTCCGGCGTGCTCGGCCTGGACGGACTCTATCGTTAGAGAGCTCACTCTCTTTGAATTCAAAATGGAAACTCCCTGCGTGTTCGTTTTAATTTCCGCATCATTCATGCGCCAAGTTATGTTAAGTGGATTATCTCCCTTTACAACAGTACACTGAACGGACGTGGTGTCGCCGGCGTTCATCTCATCGTCGCCAAAATTAAAAGGAAGAATCTGTGGTGCAACTATGATTTTGTTATTACGATATGGGGCATGCAGATTAAGCATAACAATAAATGCATTGTACCCTTCACTGTTAAATAAGTGGAAAAGCTACTGGTGCCTGCTGCATTTTTAACCATGCAAACGTATTCTCCTCTGTGAACCGACAACACTGAATCAATCTCTAAAGTGCTAAATCTCTTGAAGTTCATAACAGATATGCCACTGTTTTGGCTGACAGGTTTTCCATTTAAAGTCCAGGTAAAGGTCAGAGGTAGATCTCCTTTTGATATCGTGCACTGTGCAGTTACCGTGTCACCTGAATTAACAGATTCGTCGCCGTGGCTAAACTCAAAAGGAGCAATTTGGGGGAGAACTGTAAAAACATAAGGAAAACAAAATGATCTTTAAATAAAACAAGCGCGTTAGGTAGATGTGAACAAAGATGATTTTCTTTGTACTTAATTTACCTACCTAGGCGAAATGGTCAGATTTTTTAGGTGAGGGTTTTACAAAAATGAAAATAGAAAAAGTATCAAAAGTAAATCCTTCCAATTATTGACAGGCACACTAAGTAAGTACCAAAGACGTCTAACGTCGTCGTATATTGCGCTTTTCCGGCAACGTTCGAGGCCACGCAAGTGTAATCCCCACTGTGGATCGGCTCGACAGAGCTGATACTAAGAATGCTAGTGTGAGTGCCAAAAGCAGACGTCGAAATGCCAAGACCGTGATGCGAAATGTGTTTTCCATTGTGGTACCATTTGATTTTTAGAGGTCTATCGCCCTTAGTGACATGACAGAACAGTTGAGCAATGTCGCCGGCGTTTAAGGGATCGTCAAATTGAAAGGGACTAATCACTGGCAATACTGTAAAGGCAAAATAAATACTGATGACATATTCAAAAGGTCGCATCAAATAAATCCAAAAAGATCATTATCTTACCTTTGACACACAATTATCAAAAAGTTTATTATTGCGATGTACAAGAACGTCTTCGTTACCGTCTTGTTCTAGAGAAATTACACAAAGATTTTATCACTGACATAATTTGTAGTGAAATCACGATATCAATACTTAGGTCAAATTCCTTCTCTCCAACTCAAATATTGTGCATTCCATCTTCACAATCACCTATTAGAGTAGACTCATATGAGCTTGTTGTGTTCTTACCATTGGTAATAAATGCAACTTATCAGTAATACGATCAGGATTATTTCCAAATGTTCTACAGAATCATCAACCACAATTTTGTTGGTTGTTTCTGCATATTTATCGGGTAGCATCGCCTAAGAGTACGGATTAGTTAAGAGTATAATAATAATTTACTGTTTTTCATACATGGGAGTTGTTTCAGCACCTCAAAAACTTAATTTCTATTACAAGATTTATAAAATTGTAGGTATACATTGTGAAACCTTATGTGCAAACATTATAATTTATTTAGATCGATCTTATGTTAGCCTAAATCGTGAATTTCCTTTATAATTATACGCAGCCACAAAAATAAGCAATCTGAAAATCGTGCAGTCAACTCTTTTGGCTTTAAACGTTGGTTACAAACTTGTGAACTAAGTGCAAAAGTTTGGTTGTATAAAATTAGGAGCCTTACGTTAGTAAGCTATTATCTATAGGCACCCAAACAGTTGGTACCTACTGTAAATCGTCCACGCCGTTCCATACACTGCGCATGCGAAAAGAAACGTAATAGGTAATTGACGCTTCACCTATTTTGGAATGAGAATTCAGGTCAGTTAAATGTATGCTACAATGGTCTAGTCTAGTGGCAAGGATACCCGGCGGTACCCGAGCGGCTTGGGTTCGATTCTTGGTATGGAACTTTTTTTTTTTACAAAAATGCATACCCAATTCAACGGAGTTGGACATTTAGTCCAGGGTAATTAGCCAATAATTATACGTAGGGTATTCTTAAAACAAAATATAAAGCTGATAATTGTTAAACAGGTAGCTTTTAGTATAGCAATTCCTAATTTCTGGTGTTGCAACGTGTGGTGGGTGGTGTAGTCGCGGGGCAGCATCAGAAAAGAGAAGACGCCGCCGGTCGCGCGTTGCGGCTGTTCAGTCGGTGTCTAGAGGTCGCGTATCATGTCCTTTTCAAATAATAGTACTGCTAAAGTAGCACAACTTATGTATATTCTGAGGATGTCAGGTCCCAGGTATTTTGAAGGGGGGCATTCCGGCTTGGAGTGGTTTTAAGGATATTTCAATGAATCAAAGTCGGGAATATGAAACATCAGCAACATGACCCCTACCTTTTGCAAATATGTCACCAACAACTCCATCAACAGTCAATACTTGTCTTCAGCATGCATTGGAAGAATGCAAGAAGCAAGGCTAAAAATTTGTATTGTAACGTTTGACCAACCAACTAAGGAAGAGTACGACAAATTTGTCGCCAGTAGATATTCTACTATTAGTCGAACATCAAAATTCTGGAGTAGCATTTGGACGGACTTGACCATCGAGCAGGTGTTAATGATATCAATGAAAGTAGAAGGAGGACTTACAGGTGATCCAGGTCTTACCGATTTAACAATCCCATGCTGGAATAATACAACTCTGTGGATATTGTTGTAAGTGATTCAAATTTTTCTTTTTCTACGTAATTTTTGAAAAATACCTCGAATAAAAGTAACTTTGTTTCATTCTTGGCTGCTAAATTTAAAGTTCAAATTTCTCCGAGGGACGCCGACTCACGTAGTAATACAGCTTTCGCATTTCCTAACGAAAATAAGAAAGGACTTATAGTAGGCGAGGACACTGATCTCCTGGTCATAACGATAGCTGTAGCACGGGATAATGATAAACGTTTAATGTTAATTCCAACAACAAAGTTTAATCTACAAAAATTGTTTAATAGCAAGCTACCCCAAGAAGCACTTGGGAATGTAAAAAATTATCAAAGTCCTTGTTTGAGATCGAAGGGACTTCAGCGCATTTTTGTGTGGCAGATCGGTATTCTATTAGCCACTTTCGACTCAACCATCAATAACAGATCTTGCGAAGGCTACTACATTCACTAACCGCTTCCCACTTTCCGCGTGCACCCGCAATTCGCTTTTAAAGTTTTGACTTCACCATCAGTAAGATCGTGTCGGGGGCTACCACATTCCCTTTGACGGTACCCACTTCCGACGTCCCGTTCACTCGCAATTCATTTCTATTGGCGACACGAGAAGAAAGAGAGACAGCGATTCGAAATTTACGAAACGTTAAACCGCGTGAGTTCGCAACGGAAGGTAAAAGGCGCCCGAAGTAGACTACCTCTCGAAGACGCGCGCGCGCGCCTCGCAAAAGGTCTTTAATTTCGCCCCTAGGACAAAAAACAAAATTCTGCCACGCAGGAGTTGTGCGAGTTTACAACATCTTTCCGACGACACCAATTTGAAAAGAATCGGACCAAAACTGTAGTAGAAGATAGGAAAAAACTGAAAAACCTTCACGTTAGTATACTACGCTCGAGGATGGCGCACAGATGTCGCCAACCCCACATCATGTAGCCATGTCCCTAAGGTTGACAAATTTCACGGCCCTGTAGATACACGTACACCCGTTGCCTTTCTACAAGAGTTCTTCTACGCGCCCACATTTGCTGCCAGCCAACCAGCCAGCCAGCCAAAGTGAGATTAAAAGCTACTTTTTACAAATAAATTTGCAAAAAATGCGCTAAAAATCACATCGCTATCCTCCATACAGTTACCGATTTCGATACAATTCCTTCACTATTCAATTAAGGCAAAAACCAAGCTTTTAAACTTTGCAATCGAACGAGATACTAAGGCAAAAGGTTTCTGCATTCAATGATACAAATTCAACTGAAGAATACGAGTATATTGCTCAATAGAGAGATAACTTCCTCAAACTGTTATATAACGGGCGCGTTTCTTCAGATGACTTTAATGGAACTAGATTTACCTATTATAAAAAAGGTTATAGCTATTCAACCAGTTTGTCGAAAGTTTGATCTCTTGGTACTACCACCAACATCTGGAGCAGCAAGCATAGTTATAGAGTTTTTCACCAAGTTTAGTCTTTGCATGGGATAGACTTTCCTGCTACTGACTGGGGATGGTAGAAAAATATGCGGAAAATGCAATGGTGAAACATGCTGCAACAGACCTTCCATACTAGTTGAAGAGAATGAAGAGGCGGATGTACAAGATTACTCATTTTATAATACTCAACCCAACGAACCTGGACCCTCCAAATTAGGCAACTAAACTGTTTGAAGTTTCGGCTTTTGAGATATTAAAGTCAATTTTTTGGCAGAACTACTTTTTTTATAGCTTCCACGATACTTATCCATTAGGTACCTTCAGACAAATTTTTAGCTTTATATTTTGTATTTAGTTTGAATAAGCTAATTACCCTGGACTAATTATAGGTTATTTGTAAGTTGGATTGTGTTCTCAAATTTGTTTGAAAAGCGAACTTATCCAAAAATGCTTTGGACATGCGCAGTGTGTGGAACGACGTGGACGATTTACACAAACGTCTTTGGGTCTTGGGTCAATTGATAACGGTAGTCTGCTGCACGAGTGTTTTTGGTATTTGGATACTCCCAGGACTTATTTTGTCAAGAAAGTAAATGAAAGGGGAACTTTTTTATGGTGCATCTCTCAAAATTGATATCTGAGTCATGATATACTATGCGACTCATTTTTGATCGCCCGTTGCCTATATGAACACTATTTTTAATATGGCTCATTTCTGTGATTTTGTTAAGCCTTCAGAAGAAGATCCAGCAATTCTGTTAATGGATAACCATGAAGGTATCGCATTCTTCTCTAGAAACGATTGATTTGCTAGCTTGGTATAAATTAACTTTAATTACTGGGTCGCGTTTGGTATTATTGGAAGCGCGCTTAAATAAAATGAATTTTAAGACTAGTCCCAGATTTTTATGGTGACCAAAAGGCGAGATTTTAATGAAAAAGTTTTAATCGCCCAAGTGACTGGCAGAAAAATCAGATTTCCATGTGTGCGCGGACTTCCCGGCAAAGTTCGTCGCATGAAACTAGACTAGGGATATTGAAGAGACGCGTGATTTTGGTTGCATACGCTACGTACTCTTAGGGGCTAGTAGGTACCATTAAGAGTATGAGTAAAAATCTGATTTTATTTCTTTAGTCATTGGTGATATCCATTATTTGTCTTAGGACAGTATACTGCATTCATTATAAGAAGGTAGTAGATGGCGCTGTGATTGAAGATCGACACACACAGGAATAGTAGATTACATACCGAGCTGGGAGGTGGTTCATTACCTACGCCGAGGGCTTAAGGTACCTCACCGACGCGCGAAGCGCGGAGGTGAGGTATAAGCGCGAGGCGTTGGTTATGAACCACTGACCAGCGAGGTTTGTATACTATTTTACTCACAATCGATCATTTAAGGTAAAGTATATAATTCAACAAGGTGTTACTTTAACTGTCAATAATAGTGACACCGCCAATGTAACCATTAATGTTTACAACAATAGCAAATAGTTTCGTTCTTCTTCGTAATTTGCTATTGTTGTAAACATTAATGGTTACATTGGCGGTGTCACTATTAGTATAAGTTTCATATAAGGATAATATGAATAGCATTTGCAGGTAAGGAAAGTGACAGATGCTAGCCGGGAAAGTGACAGCTAGCCGGGAAAGTTACTTTCCCGGCTAAGGTGAGTAATGAGTCGCTTCGCAACCGCTATGAAGGTTAGGAATTCAGATAATACTAACCGATTGTGAGTAAAAATATAAAACGGCACAAAATTTGAAAAATATAAATATAAATCAAACGATATCACGCTTGGTTCTTTGAAATTGACAGCTAATGACAATTCGACAGTTTAGTTGGTAACTGAAACTTCTAAAAGACAGAATTCGTCACTCGTTTTATTTTTCAGGGTAATACTGACTCGTGGTTTAACCAATCACAGTGAAGGTCAAACTGTCCCTATGCTTTCTACCGCTACCTTCTTAAAATGAATAGCGTATAGTTAACAAGTTGTCACATTTTTTATTTCAAAGTAAAACTTAGATGTGTACTCTTGGGCAACCCTACCCTACCAAAGATTACCGAATATATTTTGATTTTTGGTTGTGTAACAGAATGCACAAACTATTGGTGACATAAAACACATTTTCACATAATTATGAGTTGGAGACAGGAATTTCTAATAGATAGATAGCTTTCAACATACCCATAACTTGAACTTCCAACGATCCTCGTGCGCTGTAACCTTGACTATTTTTCGCGACGCAAGTGTATGATGCCTGGTCAGAAGCTCGTTCCACATTTTCAATGATAAGAGTTCCATTGGGAAAGACCTTCTGTTTTCGGTTGATAGGTAAAACGCGTCCGTCTAAAAATCAATATTTGAAGTCAATGCCAAAACTAGAACCAAACCCAACCTCTCTCCCATACGATGGTGTCGATGGGGTAACCGGCGACAGGGCAATGTACAATTAAAGTTCCTCCAGCGACAATCGCCTGTTTTTCCATGGATCTTACAAATGGAAGTCCGTAAATGTTAATCCTAGCCGCATGATCGACCGATCCCACCTTGCTGCTGGCGATGCACCTGTATAAACCCCCATCATTGGTGATTGCCGCGCTTACGTTTAAATTCGAAACAACATCTCCGTTGACAGTCACGTATTGCCCAATTTGATATCTATCGTTGTTCGAAAGTCGGCGTCCGTCCAATTCCCACGCGATTTCGGGCGTCGGATTTCCGGCGGCGATGCACTTCAGAAAGACGTGAGAGCCGGGTTGCAGGGTTTCTTCGGCGAAGGCGTGACGAATTTGAGGAGGCTCGAATCGGCCGCCCAACTTCAGCTCGGCGGTCGCTTCGGCACTTTCCTGATCGTTTCTAATGAAACACTGGTACATTCCCTTATCCTCCTTTCGCACGGCCTCGATTCTTAGGATAGCCTCGTGATGATCGAGACGTTTGCCATCTTTCAACCAGCTGATCGTCTTAATCGGGTTACCTGAAGATTTAGCAATTATGAGAAGGCAAAATTTGAAATAGGATTTCTCAAACCTATCCGAATTACCTTCAAAATGACACGTGAAAACCGCGGGTCTGCCGAAATCAATGGTCTGCACTTGCGGTTCTATGGAGGACTTCAAAGGGGCGGTAACGGTGAGTACGGTTTCGACGCTTTCGCCACCGACAGAGTTGTTAACGACGCATAGGTATTTTCCGGAATCTTCGACTTTTGCTTCACGAATAATTAAGGTACCGGCTACTTGCTTAACTCTATCGTTTAATTGGACGGCTTGTTTGCGAGTTGTACCTTCTAGGAACTTGTACCACCTGTAACAAGGAGAGAAGAAGGTGAAGCGACAATTAATCAATCATCTCTATGTAATATGGCCCAAGTCCTGATTGTTTACCTGAAGAGGGGTACGGGAAAGGCTTGCGCGGGACAAAATGCAACCGAGTTTTGTCCTCTCTGAACAGTTCTTATATCAATGATATGACTACTTAACTGAGGTTTTACCGAGCCGGTGGGTTCTGTAAATAATCTCCGATTACATTTTTACTTACAAACCATGCCCAGAATGCCCGAATAGTAAAGTGATCACCTTTTTCTAGGTGTCGGAAATGATTGGGCGTCGCACAATAATGCGATGGCGGTCGAAACGTGGGCGGAGAGTTTATTCAGCCCATCTCCGGCGACCTTTGGGGCAGTTTGACCTGTTGGCTCTAAGACGAAAACAAATTTAGCATCTCTTTGGACGAGAGAGATGTCGGGATAGAGTACGCTGACTTACCTAAAGATTGGAAAAGGATAGCCGACTATGGGACATACTAAGGCTATAGAGGCATTTTCAGAAACACTGACAATCTTCCATGCCGTTCTTTCACCCACGAGCTTTGGCGGTAAATTATTTGTCGGTTCTGTAAAGAACCCCAGTATTAAAATGGTATCGAAACTGAGACCGAGATCCGGTCAGGTTACGGATTGGAAAGATGACATGCGACCATTCACACGGGTACACAAAGAATAAAAGCTTAAACTTACATGTGTCTCGGTACAGGGTAGCCAGTAACGAGGCACGTGAGCCATGCAGTGTCAAGCTGTGAAAGAATGAGAACTTTCCAACCTTCAAACTTTTCTAAGTCTTTCTTTGGGGCTACATTATTAGTGGGTTCTGTAATAATAAACAATTTCCTGCTTAACAACCTCAATTCCAAGCAACTAAACAAGCTAAAGCGGAAAAATAACTTTCTAACAGTAGTTGCAAAAGTGCTGAAAATCTATCAAATTAACATCACTTGGTGAGACGTCTCACAAGTGTGGGTCGTAGGTCACAACAGTTTTTAAGCTCAGTCGGTTTTCACAAATTGAATAATTTTGCAAAAAATAATCGAATGGGAACTTATCGAATTTTGTGTGTGGGTACCCATTGCTGTTTTTGATATTTAAGGATGAAAACAATTTATCAAGTAAAAAAAACTACAAATTTAAGAGTCGCTTTAACAGTTGTGTAAATGTTTTAAAGGGGGGAGTGCAATGGTATAATCAAATCATTAAAAAAATTTATCGGGCTCAATATACCAAAGCAAATGTTTTAGGTCAAAAGGAAACAAGTACAAAATTGGGTTTAATGAACCCTTAGGCCTTATACAGTTCAATTGTTTGCAACTTCTGATAGCTACTAATCTTTACTGTTACTTACATATATCGTGGTACAGGGTAACCTGTAACGAGGCATGTAAACCAAGCTACATCAAACTGGGCCACCGTAAGGACCTCCCACCCCTCAAACTTCTTACCGTCCTTCTTAGGCGCCACGTTATTGGTAGGTTCTGTAATAAAAAAATAGCGAACTTTTACCTGTGCGTCGCTGATGTCAAACCCTTTGTCACGTAGAGCACTTTCAAAATATAATTGATTAGAAAAAAGTAACTTACATGTAGCGTGGTACAGGATAGCCAGTAACTAGACAAGTGAGCCAGGCTACTTTCGACTGAGAAATACTTAGAACTTTCCAGCCCTCGAATTGCTCGCCGTCTTTTTTTGGACTGACGTTATTCGTAGGTTCTGTAAGGGAAATCGGTCCAAAACTATCACCTGAACTAACTACAGTCTTCCCGAGCACTTTCAAAAAATAGCACTTACGTAAATCTCGGTACCGGATATGCGGTCACCTGACAGATCAGCCACGCGCTCGCGTTTTCGAGTACGTTAAGCATTCTGCCTAAAAATTCAGCACCGACTCTTTTTGGGGGAACATTGTTGGTTGGTTCTGTAAGTAAAACAATACTTACTACATCCGACAGTGGAACGAACGAGCACTTTCGAATTTAAATTGACTTACATGAATCTTGGGACTGGATAGCCGGTTACTTGGCAGATCAACCAAGCGCTTTGGTTTTGCATTAAATTGAGTAGTCTAAAGCCAAACTCCGCTCCCACCTTTTTGGGGGGAACGTTGCTTGTCGGTTCTGAAAAATAAGATACTTACACTCGCCTATACATTCGCTGTAACGAGCACTTTCAAAACGGAAAACTTACGTAAATCTAGGCACAGGGTATCCGGTCACCTGGCAAGTGCACCACGCGGTTTCGAGCAAGGGAACATTAAGCACTCTCCAACCTCCAAACTCCGCCCCTACCTTTTTTGGCGCAACATTATTAGTAGGCTCTGAAAAATAAAACCCAGTGCTACTTACTAAGATTTTAATCGAACTAGCCACTTGTGCAATACCTATAAATTGGTACAGGGTATCCTACAACGTCGCAAGTCATTATGATAACATGGGAGGTCGAGACAAGAACAATCTTGCCTCCATCGTACTTTTGCCCAGGGACTTTAGGAGCGATTTTGCCCGTAGGTTCTACAAAATGAAAAAACAAAAAGGCAATCATTTCACGCATACTAATCCAGACTGACCGAAATAATGGAAAAGGCACACTCACCGAAATAAGGGAACGGGGTAACCGACAACTTGGCAGACTATGAACACGTCATCGGTCGATGCGGCCAAAATTAAACCGATGAGAATTTTTTTATCGGTCACCTTCGGGGCAATATTATTGGTCGGTTCTAGAAATGGAGGAACACCTACATTACTCGCCAGTACTACACTCACCTAAATATTGGAATAGGAAACCCGACGACTTGGCACATTAAGTAAATGGTCGTGTTTAGACTTTGGGAGGTGAGTAAAAACCCATACTTCTTATCTAAGGTTTTGGGCGCGACATTATTCGTGGGTTCTGAAAATGCATCGATATTGTCAACGTAAAGAAGAAGCCCTTACCTGAATAAAGGTATGGGATACCCGACAACTTGGCACATTAAAAAAACACTCTGGTCTCTAAGCGAACGTATCGCGGTAAAGCCAATTTTTGTATCCAACGCCTTAGGCGCGATATTATTGTTAGGCTCTGAAATTCAATTACAAATATACTCTCGAGAACTTAGGCCTGAGTGGTGGGATAGATTACCTAAATATAGGCGCGGGAAAACCTTGGGCGGCACAGATTAGCACGGTGAGCTGACGCACAAACTTGCGTAAAGTCTCAACCTCTACGTCTTTTACCTTTGGGGCTACACCGGCGACAGGTTCTGCAAACAAAAAAAAAGGCACCTTGGAAAATGTTTGCGTTTCAACCCACCTAAATATTGCGATAGGAAACGCTTGCCCTTGGCAGAGTAAACCGAAACTTTGCCCGACTGTTCGGGTATAAGATGTGCTGGTGGCGTCGTTTGGGAAAGCGGGCGCTTTAACTCCAATGGGTTCTAGGAAATAAAAATATTTATCAACAAAGGTACAAAATTGCAATTGTAATATTAATAACAAAATGAGAAATATGCAAACATTTTCCACAGTAGAATATTGGTTTGCAAATATAAATACCTAACAAACTTTCAATCCTGAAGAGGGCTAGGAAATAAAAGCAATGGCGGATTATTATCAAGAAGGCACAATATGCTAAAGTCCCAAAGGTTGAGTGACCCAAGGTGCTTCTAGTAATGAAGGTATAAGGTTCATTTGCACTAGGAACCGTTTCAAAATTTCAGGTTTAAATTTGTATTTTTTTACATATGACGAAAATACGGCTTTTCTATTGGTTGTTAGGGCACGCCAGTCGAGGTCATTTGCGTTCAGAAATAAGTTCCTTTTCGGTTTTTCTCGTGGGCGTGATTCAAATAACAAAGGAAAGAAATGGGAAAGCGCGCTAAGCTGGTTTTCTTCGCGAACGGTCCTGTACTAGGTACGCGAAACTTAATTCTTGGAGAAGTTACGAGTGCGAGCCAGTACCTACTATCAATTGGGGTACGCTAATTTATTATTGTTGATTTATTTCGGGCCAATATAAAAGTTTTCGTTTGTTGTTGTGAAACAACTGTTGAGCGGTCGATAATTTTTAGTTGGATTTCAAGAAATGTATAGAAATATTAGGTGCCCAGACTTCCTAAATTTCGAGTACGTCGTGGAGAAACGTTTAAGCAAGTTCGGATTTGTGAAAAATTGTGGGTTAAGTACACAGCGGACCATTGACCTATTATTCCTGTGCATAATCACGATCTCAACTTGATTCGCAATACGTATGGACATTTTTTATTTTGCATTCATCACGAAGATAACGTTACCGGGGCGGTGCAGCAAGGCAACCATCGAATCGAGCTATTTCGAAAGGAAGCGGCATTTTCCAACAAAAGATAGATCAATTGTTACCAGAAGAGAATATCACCCATTACTGTAAGTGAGTAAGGAATTTTGTTTGAAGTAATTTTGATATTCCTAAAGGAACCGACCCGTCAAAATTATTTGCAAGAAACAAAACTGATTATTTGTTCATTGATTGGGAATTCTCTTGGTTGGATTAAAAGTTTGTTTAGCATTCGGATGTGTGTATATTTTTAAACAAGAGAAGGTGCCAGGAATTTACTATGCGGAAAAAATGAAGTTTTAGGTAGTGATTAAATAGCAACAAAATATGACAAAAACAATAAAATAGGTATCCGGACTACGGACCTTTGACACTCACCTAAATATTGGTATAGGTAAAGATTGTGCGGGGCAAAGAAGCGCGAATGTAAATCCAGAACGTCTAATATATGTAAAACTTTTAGAGTCCGATGAAAAACTGGGCGGCTTTGATCCAATTGGTTCTACAACGATTTCAAAACGCTGTACAGTCTATAAAATCATACTTACTTGAATATTGGGATAGGTAACGCTTGAGCAGGACAAAGAAGGGCAAAATTCGAGGCGAAATTTCTAATGAACGAGGACGTTTTCGAATCGGTTGCAAAACTGGGCGCTTTAGATCCAATCGGCTCTAAAAAATAAAGTACAAAAAAAAGATTACCTGAACGCTGGAACCGGTAAGCTCTGGGCAGGGCAAAGCAATGAAAAACTGCCGCCCGACTTCATTTCGTACGTTGAACTTTTGGCGGAAGTCGAGAAAGCGGGAGCTTTACTACCGATCGGCTCTAAGAAAAACTGACTTAAACGTCGCGCAATAACCAACGCTTACCTGAATGAAGGGAACGGTAGCCCTTGCGCCGGACACAACAGGGCAAAGCTGTGACCTTTGCCACGATCGTACCCCATCATTTTCAGATCGTTGGCCAAAGTCGGAGCTTTGCTGCCGACTGGTTCTAAAGAAAAATTAAATTAGGGACCTACCTGAACCTCGGAACAGGAAACCCTTGCGCCTGACACAAAAGAGCGAAACTTTGACCGAAATTCCGTGCGAAAGCATTGATAAGATTGTCGGAGGAAAAGACGGGCGTCTTAACACCGACGGGCTCTGTTGACAAAAAAAACGGTTAACGGAGACAAGGTACCTTTGCGAGGGAACCGGATAGGCTTGCGCAGGACAAAGCAGCGTCAGGCTTTCGCTTACGATCGACTCAAACGTGTGACTTTTATCGGCCGTTGGAAATTTCGGCTTTACACTCCCCACCGGTTCTAAAGGTAAATAAAAATGGGAAATATTAGCGAAGAATTACCTTTGCAATGGGACCGGGTACGCTTGAGCGGGGCATAACAGGGCAACACTTCGGAGAAGGGCAGACTCTAACGCATTACTTTTATCGCCAGAATTGAAGGCGGGTTTGACACTTCCGATTGGTTCTAAAAAGACACGAGGGATAGTACAATCGTTTAGACAAGACGGGGTACCCCTGCTAAAACTCATGTTTTTATAATTACCTAACTAAGGGAACGGGATAAGCCTGCGCGGGACATAGTAAGGGTTGTGATCTGCCTTGTAATCCTTGTAATGTTTGTATCTTTGAGGTGCCCGCGGATAGGCTCGGAGCAACACTACCGACTGGCTCTAATAACAAAACATTGCGTGATTATTCACCTGAATAATGGGATGGGAAGTCCTTGTACTGGGCAAAGCAGTAACGCGATGGAGCTGGCTTCCAATTCGCCAGTTCTGCTCTTATCTCCGGACATTAGTTTGGGAGCCGTACTACTTACAGGTTCTGTCAAAACAGGTAGGCAGGTATAATGCATGCATGTTTCGCCTGAAGGATGGGATAAAAGTGGCGTTTACCTGTAGAGAGGCACAGGATACGCTTGCGCGGGACACAGGAGTGTTAAAGTTGCATTGTCCTTAGACGTGAACCCTCTCAAATTGTCAATGGCGGGAAATTTGGGCAGAACGCTACCAATGGGTTCTAAAACATGACAGATTCGATCAAAATTACCTGAAAAGAGGAACGGGATATGCTTGAGCCGGACAGAGCAATGTCAGATTTAAACCGCCTCGTCCAAGGAAGGCCTTTGAGTTTTCCACCATGGGAAACTTAGGGGAGACGCTAGCGACAGGTTCTAAACAAAGACATAGTTTAACCCGGATGATAGGAATAGAGCACCTTGTTCACAACGGGTCCGAAGAAACTGGGAGAACAAATGGAAGACGTTCATTAATGTTAATAAGCAATAGTAGTACCTTGTAAGAGGAACCGGATAACCTTGGGCGGGGCACAACAGATTTAACGTGGAATTTGACAAAAATGTTGTGTCCTTTCGAGTCTCTAGCGGAAATTTTGGCATTACGGTACCGATCGGTTCTAAAACAAACGTTTTAATTTTTACAAAATCAGTACCTTATAAGGGGCACGGGAAAGGCTTGACTTGGACATAACAGGTTTATCGTGGAGTTTATGTGAAATTTGTACTCCTTCTTTGTCTCTAAAGTAAAGGTAGGAGCTATCCTTCCGACCGGTTCTAAAATTAGAAAGTACAAACCTTTAAGACTTTTAATGGTCTTTTTGAGATAGGGTACCGTAAACCCACCTAGACTTCTTTTTACTACGAGCAAGTACCTGCACCTACCTTGAACGTGAAGGCGTAGATGTGCGTTTTTTGAGAATTATCCAGCTTGCAGTACACCGTAGCTAATTTAATGTCAAATGATTTAAGATTGTCACCAACAGGTGCTTGTCAATGATGCT
Source organism: Photinus pyralis (assembly GCF_008802855.1). Taxonomy (NCBI): domain Eukaryota; kingdom Metazoa; phylum Arthropoda; class Insecta; order Coleoptera; family Lampyridae; genus Photinus; species Photinus pyralis. Next base: position 33,637,248 of record NW_022170738.1, on the reverse strand, counting down.
CAAAAGCTTGTGCAAATTTGAAATGGTTGCACAAACATTTAAAAGACTGCGACAGGAAGGAGCATTGAGCGACTCAACGGAATCCTGTCCATCTCTTGACTGGTTTCAGTATTTACAAATATTTAAAACGCTCTTTTGAATGTATACATAATTCAATTCAATTATATGCCTTAATTATAGAGAGCGACTAACAGACTAAGAACCGCTGCCCTGGCTGACGTTTACCTAATCGAATTGTGATTGGCGATTTATTTGAAAATTTATGAAGAAGGAGTTTGTTTTATCGTGGAAGTGGCGTTTCCTTAACTACTGGAGAAATCGAGAAGACGGTGCTTTTTTGTACTCTTCTTTAACGCGGTTTGAGAACGTGGACATTTCTTTGCGATAAATTTTCGGGCAGTCAGCCTGTGCATGTGAAAGCGTAATTCGTGAGTATTGTAATAAAGTTTTCCAGAGTTAAATCAAGTGAAGTAGTAAAAGTTCGTGAAATGATTTTTAAAACGCGCTGTCCGTTTTCGGAAAAAGTAGGTACGTGTGTGAATTGAGCAAGCAAGTTGTCGCCTAGGGCGTGTCTCAGTTTTAGTACGCCCCTAAATATCGCTAATTTGCTACGATCAAATTGATTGATTTATTTAATAACTGGAAGTAATTAAGATTTTTATTTAATTGTCTATCGAACGTCTGCGTGCGGGGTACTTATGTGTCAAAAAACAAGCTTTGAATGCTTTTCTTTCTTCCGGAATTGTGACTTTAATATCTGTATGTTTTGCGAGATACATGTTTGTCAATTAATTAACTCTGTGTTTCCTGAGGGGTGGCACCCTACCAGGCGCGTCCCCAGGTGGCGGATAGGGGAACGGCCTAAGCGAATGAGCGTAGGTCAATGCTAGGAATAAGGATGCTCGTCGCTTATGAAACAGCGACTGGTAGCAACCAAATACAGCATCGCGGACCAGCTACCTCGCCCGGTTGTCGTATCGTGGCCAAGGGCTTGCACGGGGTTAAACGGTGCCGACATGTGTTCGATGTACGTCAACCATGTCGATATACCATGGACGAATCTGGGTAGCTCGGGATTGTGCGAGGGGTCTAGGTTTTACCGCCCGGACCGAACATGAGAGAGGAACCAGTGTGTTCTACGCAACCTGACCTTCCATCTACCGCAGTGGGGAAACCTAGGAGCTCCAGGTATCTGTGGATTGGTTGAGGTCGGATCTAGCGAGAAAAGTTCCGTTCCGTGGGAGGGCGCGAAACGTCGATTCGTCGAAGCGAAGAACATCCCAAAACCAGTAACGGCAAACGCCTGGAGCCCCGGGGCTCAAGTAGAACCGGAGAAGATCCTGAAAAGGATCGAATTGTTGGAGTTACAACCAGCAATTGGCGTGTGGTAGACATGGTGAAGGACAAGATGGGGACTACTTGCAACCATCGACCCTACGTGAACTTGACCAGATTGACGTTCAAACTTCTCTCCAAGACGAAGGTAGAGGTGACAAGCATGGAGTGCGAAGAGGTAACATCAGTTGCGGAGCCCTCAGGGGAACCACAACCAACACCTACTAGGTAAGCCCGGTTTCACTATTTTATTAATGGTAAAAGTAGCACAAATTAATCTGCAACACAGTAGGGCGGCATCTGCCACCTTCTATTATATTCATGCAGCCCTTTTACAAGAACCTTGGACCTGCAAAAGGCTAATACTGGGTCTAGGAGCGCGGTTCCTTACTGAGCCTACCGAAATCAATCCCAGATTCTGTACCTATCTTAACCAGGAATATAGTGTTAAGTTACTATACCACTATGGGAATTTTGTTGCAGAGGCAGTACCTAATTCTGACAGTGGAAAAGAATGGGAGCGAGAAAGGGGTTGTACTCGGATCCGCATACCGCCCTTATACACCACCAACCACACAAGTTAGCACACTGGTGGAACACTGTCAGCGGAAAGGATGGTAACTCCTTCTCGGATGTGATGCCAATGCGTATGAGGCAGCACCGACATCAACGGAAGAGGTAAGTCTCTCCTAGACTATATTGTCAACAAATAATAATATGAAGCAAACTGCCCCACAAAAGAAAGGAGAACCTCAAATACAGTGCCTTGGTGGCACTAGGGACTCTAGATTGCGGGAAGCTTTTAAATAGAGTAAAAACAGAGGGAAGTAAAGTTAAGATTGCTAAGACGGCTTCTAACAGGGTTACTTAGTAAGAGGAAGATTGGTACGAAAACTCCTAAACAGTTTTCGAGACTTTCTTCAGAAAGGTTAATAAGTGTTTTTCAAAAAAAGGTATTGATTGAGGATTGTATAAATATTTCGAAGAAAACTCCTACGAGGGTTTTTTTAAAGTTTATTTTTAAGAAAATTCCAAAAAAGGTTTTCAAGAAAAGCTCTAGTAAAGTTGCTGGAAACATTAGCTATCTCTAGAGAAGAAAGATTTCCAATAAAATGCATAAAAGTAAGATTTTGATTACATTCAAAGATCTTAAAAGATTTGGATTTGGACCATTAAAAATAAAAATGTAGAAATTTCCGCCAAGTTTCCACAAAAATTAATGGGGCACTATAACGCCTATTAAGTACGCATTTATTAATCTTATCAGGTGTGCCACGCTTCAGGGCCCGTTTACTTAACCCTGGGCAAAAATCTGTAATTTATTCGCTTCATTTGAACTGAAACCAGTCCGGAGATGCGGACTAAATTTTGTATAAAGGACATCATTTTTTAAGTGGCGTACCATAGCAATTCTAGGAGCACACCCCAAATCATTTGACACTAGTTGGCCTCAAAAAATGCACCTCGTTCTGCTTAGTGCTCTACCAAAGAAAGGAACAGGACAACAGGAGAGGTAATCTACAAATTAATTCGGATACAACGTGCCCATTATACACGTTTTTTTTAATTGACAACAAAATTTTGAAAGTGCCCGTTCGAGAAACAAGGGTACCCTATCCCAACATTCAGGCAGTCTGGGCTTGGAAACGAGTTCCACAAAAAAAGGTGGCGAGTACACCTGCTTTGTATGAGTTTTTCCATGTTTAAAGCAGGTACACACGCACAACAGTAACACTTCACATCGCTAGAATGTAAAATGTTACTGTTTAAACTAAAAAGCTCCCTTACTTTCATTTGATGCATTAATTTAATGTAATGCACGCATACACGTATGAGTCATGACCCCAACTTGGACAGATGGTGTTATTAAAATGTCAAAGATTAGGAAGTGTGTTAATGACTTTAATAAAGAAGCTTTTATTTAGTGTAAATACAAATATTGCATGAGACATACAAGTTTTGAACGATTGTATTTCTCTATTATTGATCTGATATGGTGGTGCTACTTAATGGGGCAGCATAGTACATTAAATTTGACTTAACTATGAAGTATAAGAATTGACAAATAAAGATTATGATAATGAGCACTTCCTGTCACTTTTAGTTAACTATGGCTGCAATTATGTAAAGTTACATGTCTATATACGGCTGCAGTAGTGTAGGTTTATGAACTCATTTCAGTTGCTTTTTTATTGCCTCTACAGATGTGAATGTTATCAATTTAATAAACTACAACTTTATTAATATCGATTATTAATAATTTTGTTTTTATTACCCTCATTTATCGTCAATAACAAGAATTTCCTATTCCAAATATAATTGGGGGATTATGGCAAATGTTTCTTACTTTACCAACCCGACTCTACACAAAATTTTCATGCTCGCACACAGACTCGATCCAAGGACCTTTTTGGTCATAGCTAAGCATAGGTCTAAAAAGGTAGCTGTGTAAATTAATGTGCGGTAATATTCATGGCTTTTGATAGTTTCACAGGAGTCACGAAGAGCTTTTGTCCTTTGAATTTTTTTTAATTTTGCGATCTTCGGGCTCTGCAGCTCAAGATTTGTTGGATTCCTCAATTTCTTCAGACTTTCTCTCAATTCCTCTTAAAACTCTGGGGTTTCTTTGAATCCTTGGCTACAGATTTTTTTATATTAGTTTCATTGGATTTTTCCGATCCTTCAGATTGGTCCATTTTATCGAGCTCTGCAGCTTACGATTTTTCAGATTCTTCTATTACTTCGGATGCTACAGATTCCCTCAATCCTGCAATTTCTTTAAGTTTTTCATAGTTACAAAATTCTTGGGTTTGTCTGAATCTTTCACATTCTCATTACGTAGAGATCGTTCAATAGTACCTATCTTCAGATGCACCAGAGTTGTCTCCGGCCTAAAATTTTTGGATCGCCCACTTTTTGGATTCCTCAATTTCTTAGGGTGCTTTAATCTCTCAATTCTTTAATATCTTTTAAGTTTTTCATATTCTTCGAATGCTTAGTTTTTTTTAAATTTTTGAGTATTCTACATTAATCAGAGTTTCTTGGATTTTTTCTGATCCTTCAGATTGTGAGATTTTCCAATTCGCCCGCTTCTTAGATCTCTTCAAATTGTTCAGACTTATAGTTATAAGAATTTAATTTGGAAAATAGAAAGAATTGAAGGAAATTTTGATTTAATAGGCCATGAATTCGAAGAAACCGACCAAATGAAGAATCCGAAGAATCTCATGAATCGGAAGAATTGGGCGATTCTAAAAAACGCAAGAATTCAAAGAATTTGAACAATCGGAAATATTATATAAAAATTTCGAAAAATTCTATTTAACTAAAGAATTGGAAGAGCCATAGGAATCGGAAGCACGACGCTGTCAGGTTTTGAATCAAAGAGACTTCGATTCCTCAGTTTAGGCTGTTCACATTCGTCAAATTCTTAGGTTTCTTCGAATTTTTCATTCTTTTGAGATTTCAATAGACATAAACCTTACACTACGGAAGATACAATGAAATTAATACCACCATATCAGTCAAAGAAAAAATAATGGCGGACATAAAAAAACTGATAGCTCCACACAAAATTTGATAAAAAACTTCCGCCATTATTATTTACAGTTCGCAATAGAAAATTTGAAACACTAAAACATACCGGTGATGACCAATCGTCCTTTGGTTGCGCTAAGTCTGGTCTCGCCGGTTAGTCGATGCTTGGTGCGGCATTGATATGTCTTGTATCCATCTTCGGGTCCCACGTCGCGTATGTGCAATTCGCCGGATGGAAGGACCAAATATTTGCTGTCTGCGCGAAAAATATTTAATTAGTTCAAAGTCCCGCATGTCAGGTAAAACTTTATCATGCAAATTTTGACAAAGATTTATTGTTATTACCATCCGAAAGGTTAAGCATGCGGCAATCTCGTAACGTGACAAAGCGAAAGATTTATTTATTTGAGTTTCGCAATGGAAAATCTATTCGGTTTGCATGTCGAGATAGTTCCAAGCTGGGAGGGGTTAGATAAGGAAGGTAGAACGGGAAGAACAGGAGTTCCAGATGCACAAACTTCCCGTTTTTATTTTTAATAATGAACACACACCGTACTGTTTATCCTGAGGTATGATATCAATAGAATCGTCTTGTAACCAAGAAGTAACGTATACATAGTCGCTTACAAAGCTAGGGATATGACACTTGAATATTGCAGTATTCCCCTTAAGTACACTTTCGTCCATTACGTTAGCGGTGTAGGGTTGCGAAACCACTGTAAACAATGATCAAATGTAAGTTTATTGTTAATAACTAAATTAAGTACATCGCGATCCCCAAGTAAGAGGGATGGGCAGTGGCAGGAAGTGACAGGATTTTACGAGTTATCATTTACCGTATTGACTATCATCGGGTGGAAGATACTTATTTTTGTCACTGTCTTGCCATGAAATTATATCGACGTGATCGGAAACAAAGGATGGTATTTGACATTTGAATATTGCGGTATTTCCCTTTATAACGAAGACATCGTACACTTGAGCTTCGAAATATTGATTAACCACTGCAAAGAAAATTAACATTAAAAACGAATTCGTGTACAATCTGGTAGATATGCAGGAGGGCGGGAGAACGTTTTTGGGGGAGCTAAACTGCTGAATTCGGTTTACCATAATCCGATCCTGGTAAGTAAGTGTTGCCCCGAGAGTCTTGCCAGTTCTCGACGACAACAAAATCAGATACAAAAGAGGGCACCTCGCATTTCATTACGGCCGAATTTCCACGTATAACGTATTCATTGTCCGCTTCGACTTCGTAGGTTTGTGCGACCACTGGAAATGCAAAACGCGAATATGTAATCAAAGTATATTCTTTAAAGTCTGATAAGTTTTCGAACACTCTCGTTGGAAAAGTTTCACGTTTCTAAACTACCATCTTCAGGATCGGAGGGGTGAAGGGGTAGCAGAACTCAAACAGAAGCTTGATGCCTGGGGCTCGAGAGCAGTTCCATGTAGGTATTATTCACATGTTGAAAATAAGTTTGGTTTTCTTTTAAAACTATGAAACTGATCTGCGAACCTCGGCAACAAAGGAATTGAAGAAATTTATCAAAATATTAACAATCCGACTATGGACAGTTAATTCGTGAGAGAAAACTAGAATGTCAATGTGTCCTCAAGAAAGACCAAAATTATTTGAAGAAGTCATCATTAGATGAATGAATTGGAATGGCTCGGAGATCTTATCAACAGGGTGAAAGTGAGTGATTTCTGACTGAAACTGTCAATTTTCCGTCGAAAAAACGTATTTTTTAAAAGTGAATAATTCAAAAAATCAAAACAAAAGTATCTTGTAAAAAAACAAAGAATGTTTTTGTTATTTTCACCGCAAATCCAATACTAACCAATTTATGGACTCTTTAAATATATAAGCTTTTTTCAAGAAATGCAGAAATCGAAACATGCAACAAGATTTTTAAAGAATATTTAAAATGAGCATAGGTAAAAGTCCATTGCGTACAAAATAAGGTGCGTTATAACAAAACTGAGGTGGCTTTCAACTTTTGTGTCGCGTAAAAAAACAACGAAAACAACCCCTTCATAAACACCCCACTTGAAATTCATCGTTACCCATTTACAATTTATTTTGTACTAGAGCATATTCTAAAAGTGCAAACCGTTTTTTGAAATTTCTCAAAAATGTCATTTTTTTAAATAACTCAAAAACTTATAATGGCAGTTAGCTTCTTTACGGAGAAAAATGTCTCTATAAATAAGGAAGTTGCCGTGCGCACATCTGATTTTTGTAATGCGATATTTTTGCCTTTACTACAGGCTTTGTGGTAAAAATATCGAAAAAAATATCTCACTAAATAAGAAAGTTGACATTACGCAGTCTACGCATGCGCATATTAATTGTGAAAATCTTTTGGCTTAAGTGCCTGAGCCGCACAGCCGAAGCTACCAAATTAAAAAAGAACGAATTAAATATATTGAAAACTGTAGGAGTAGTTCGGACGGAAAGAGAAACAAAATGCGCTAAATATTGTTTGGACGAATTTGCTTGTGCTGGACTCCGATATGGTGAGGATTTATAATTGCGTTTTTTTCCGGGCTTCGTAAGTAACCCCCATTTTATTACATCTAACTTGAAGCCGGCTGAATATAACTGTCACATGTTATTTTCCATCGAACGATTGTTGAACATTCAATCTATAATGCCCTTTATTTAAAGAGGCAATGTTCATTTTAAGGTATCAAGAGGTTACCTTTGATTTTCTTTAGGGTTCAAGTGAAGTCTAGTTTTAATGTTGGGTCCACGTCCTATTTTTAAATTGTTCTAGTTTAACGGACCAGTTTACCTACTATTCTACTCGTCGTATGAGTCCGTAACGGGGGGGGGGGGGGGGGGGGGGGGGCAAGTGAAGAAAACCAAACTTTCCTTCAAAGTGGTAGTTGCGGATTGGCCATTTTGTGTGTTGTTTTAGGTATACCTCTTAAAAAATTCGAAAGTAGCACTTGGTAAGTGCCGACAGAACTGACTACTTCTTTCTCTCTCATAATCCTTCGCGTCCTTCATTTTTCCGCCATCTATAAAAAAAAAACGCGCTCGGGAAATCGAACTCGCGTCTTCATACACGAAAAGCGTCGAGTTCAAAGCCATATATCCTTTGAAATGGACAAATGCGCTTTAAATATTTTTGAGCCAGGCGAACAAGCCGAGCGTTACACGTGACGACCACAAATTTGACGCCCGCCCAAAACCCTTAAGAAGTAGTCACTTCAAAAATTTTACGAGGAAAGACCCACCCTCACACCGCACACCATACAGCGCTACATCGTTTCTCTACCTAGAAATCCAGCGGGAGACATTCTCAAGAGTGATCTTATTTACTAAACTTTGCCCTAGGAATGCTTCATATTTTAACTTTACCTAAAGACGAAGGGAAGCAGTGATAAGATATTCCTGTCCAAAGAATCTTCAAAGTCCATCATGGAGACTTACCAAAAAAAGGAAAAGGCAATTAAAAACCTTCGTTATGTATTAATTCGGGTCGGCGAAATTTAGGGGATGCCATGAATGTTCGGAGAACGAAATTAACGAAGGGAGCACAATTCTCGGGAAGGAATCCTCTTTGTAAAAGTTCTTACCTCGCTCTTAAAATGAGTGCAAAAAATTGCTATATAAACATGACAATTCTTTTGACAACTCTAGCCAAAGTAACATTGCGTTGTTTGCGCATGCGCACATTTCATTTTTACAATATGCGATATCGTCGCCCTAATACGAAAACCATGTAACTCCATTTTGGTAAATTTTACAGGAGGCGTGAAAAACTATTTACGACTTCATAACCAAAACGTTGTATAAAACAAATGATACAAAAAAAATCTAAAATTAACAAGGGTTGAAATCATGTAAGAAATATAATGATTTTCATATTAATTTAAGTAATAAGAGGAGTTACGTGTTTTTCTTATAAAAATGCTCCTAAAAATCGGGACTTACGTATATTGCAACCCCCTAAGGTTTTGATGAAAATAAAAGTAATTATTTATATAAATTCGTAATTTATTAAGAAACTTTACGATTGCAAAAGAAAAGTTATTACTAATCTATAGGTTATTATTAACGATAAGGCAAGTTATCAAAAAAAGAGTGGTAATCAGATTCAATTGAACCTTTAAGTAGTTGTAGATGTTGAAACTTCTCTTCCTGTCACCTGTCTTGAAAAAAAATTGTCTAGAGCGTTTGGTGGGCATGTAATTTTAGTAGAGGTAAATTTTTGCCAAGTGATGTGTTTATGAGATTCCTAGTGTTGACCCATAACAGTAAAAAACATTAATGAGACCACTCTAGACGTAGTAACCAAGATAACACTAGGTCAAGGACGCGTTTTGTTTAAGTAATGCAATCTCAAAACGAGTGGTCATCCATAAATATAATGCGAGAGCGTAAGAGATTTGTTCTGAGTAGAATCATTAGCTACTAATTCTGAATAATGTTGCATAATTTATTTTAATTGAGCTCTTTTTCTGCAGAGGCGAACAAAAAAAAACGAAGGCGGATAATAAATCGATATAGCCGCAAGTATTTTCAAAGAGTGGGCTTTAAGATCGAGTACAAAATTGGAAAACTTTCTTGCATCATCTATGACAATTATGTTTACGGTTTTTGTCAGACCACAACCAAGGTGACTAAGTTTCTAACTTCCTTTGAAAAATTAGTAATGTTTTATTTACGGTCAGCGTCATCTTTAATTGATGACAAGAACAATAATTTAATTAGACGCATTTCAACTTTGCTCTCTTAATTTTTCGCACATCAGATAATTTGTCCAGTGGTCGGGCCGGGTAGCTTTGATTTCTCGCATTTTGTATGTTTTTTGGGATGCTAAATGCACAATTTCCTGTTGCAACATTAAAAGACTTTTGGGCATGTATGTATAGCATTGATGCGTGATGATATCAGAGTTCCCTCAACATCCTGATCCCTAACTCCATTCCTTACGTTTCGTTTCTTGCTCCTCAATAAAATGGCATTGTCCTGAATTGGAAATTGATGTGCCTCTAATTTAGGACTAATTAAAGACTAATTTGGATCCACAAAATTATAATACATGCACCGAGATGGGAGGTCCTAGCCTTCGAACTCAATAATTTGAAGTGCGGCCTAATTTGTACCCGAGTTCGTTTCGTGACTGATTAAGCAATTGAATAATTATATAACAATGTAAATTTCAAATTTAATCTGAAAATTGTTACCTATACGTTTAAGACTAATTTGTACCCACACGCATTCTTTCTGAAATTATTTTGTCACATCAACAATCATTTTTCATGCGAAAAGAAAAAATTTGTACAAGAAGCAAATACGACCACTTAATCTTTAACTCTGAACAACAATCATAAAATGTAATTCACCTGAACCCCTAATTTACTAACTTAGCCCTCAAGGTATATCTGGTTTTGTTTGCGCAGCTTCGAATTTTGATACGAAGAGGCAAAATTTAGACTTCGAAGTGAAGGTTTTGTATCCGAATTGTTTACTGAATGATGTTAATTTTGTTTAAATAATCTCTTTTTGTTTTTTTATTGTCTTTAGAAGATAAGGAAAATCTGTAAATATTTGCGTAGTATTTGTAAAAGTCTTATCTCCGATCGTTTTTTAATGCATAAAAGCTAATTAGTTTCAAGATAAGGATGTGTTATCGCGGAAGTTTTAAACACATATGCCGAGTATTCCTAGACGAGGCATTATTTTTATAAGGAGGAGATGGTTCACAAAGTTTAAAAAAAAACTGCGTAGGAACTACATACGTCAGAAGAGAAACTTCCCTAGTCTGAAATATAAACGAATCTCATATAGATGTAGGTCAGTATTCCACTTTTGCATTTGCTCACAAGACGGCGCATTGTCTGAGAATTCCCCTCCCAGCGTTTTAAGTATGGAGAACCTGTGCTCTCATTCCCCTCCGAGCGTTTCAATATTTTCGTGACCGTGACCGTTCGTAGCATTCGACTTACCCTACCTGGCCTACCACTGGGTTTGGTGGGCGTTAAAACACAACCGTATTTGTTGCAAAACAGGTTGTTTCGCCGATTTAAGTCGTCGTGATTTAATTTAATTTAATTTAATTTTATCCCTCTCTTGTTTTGGGCCCTCAACAGGCATGCGCCCAATTACAGAGTGACCCGCATAATGCTATTTAGAGGTGCCTCTGCAGAAGGTCTTAAGATGGTCTACACTACTCCGGTATTTACCTTACGAATTAGGAAAACTGCAGGAAAACCTAATTCGGAGTAGCCGGTAGAATGCTCGGAACTGGTGTAAGGTAATTTCCATCTCCGCCACAGATGAAAAATTCACCTCAACCAAGGTTCGAACACCCGACCTTCGGATTTATAACCCAATGCTCTACCACTGAGCCATAAATCCGTGAATGTTTAAGCCGAATTAAAGAAGTGAAGAAGTAGTTGCTTCCCGGTACCCGTTAAAGGGAATTTCCCCATTTCAAAAGTATTATGGTTTGTTTTGTGCGTCTGTGTAAAGACAATCGTAATTGACCCGATACAAAGATTATTAACACTTGAAGCTAATTCAGATTGCTTTAATGAATTGTTATTATCGATCGCTTGTTGCGTGGTATTTGTTGCATCCTGAATGCCTATATTTCTTTCAGCTTATTCGATTGATTGATGTCGAATAAATTTGTTTCATATGTAAGTGGTTAGTTATGTGTTAAATCAAGCCCAAATTACTACCCAGAAGATAGCGTTTTCATACTAAACTTTTCGATTTTATATCCGGAATTACACAATAATCTTTCTAAGCGCTTTTCACTTTCACTTTTTGTTTTTCTTGTAAAATTTCCCATATATTTTGTTAAGGATTTTACAGATCATTCCAGAACCAAATAGAGCTTCAAGAACTGACATTTATGGGCTTCATGAATTCTTTTAAAGGATTCCTTGGCCAATTTTAGAACCTTATAATCGATTTCTAGTCTTTTCAGAATTTTCCAGATGTATATTAAGATCGAGTGGACATGGGTTTGCCAATCATCATTGAGTAATTAAATATCCTCCACGGTTCTATACCTTCTTGCGTATCTGTGATCCTGATACATCACAAAGAGATATGCGTATGAAGAGAACATATGTAACGGTAGCTCTAAATTTGCATTACATTTTTTTTTCGAAATTTCGTTGTGAAGTTAGAGATTCCATATCACTTAAATCTACAAGGCGTAAAAATATTGGAGAAAAAATTATATTTCGTAGAATTCAAAAAGTCCGTGAGTGTTTCTGTTTGGTACTATACTTGAAGATCGTCCTTTTTGCGTAGTTTCAATTGAATGGAGTATTGTTTCGATGTCTGGAATGGGGATCGTATTCAGATTTATTAGGGCTATTTAGTTACAAATGCATAGGAATGATTTATCACCCTAAGTTTCATTTGATTCGTAAAGCGAGATTTATAATAATAATATATTTCGTTGACTCATTCAATAATTACAATTGTTTGGTCGCGTCAGATGAGTATTAAATAATTTTGATAATATTGTAACAAAAAATGTATAAAACACAGTAACACAATGTGAACAAATAATTTACTTGAAACATGAAGTGTTCGTGTAGTTAAGTAACAAATTAAGGATTAAATATGTCCGTTTTCGTTAACAATTCGCCATTTTGTGGGTAGTCATTAATTAAGGTAGAACAGAACGGGGCCAGTATGGGAAGTTTTTGAGAGCATTCGGCTTAAAAGTTCCAAGGGACTCACGTTAAGTTGCCGCAAAAAATGTCGTTACGATCTTACCACAGCGGACGTTCGTAATTTTTTCGGGTGTCGCTGTCGTTTTGAAACGTCCATTACTCGCGAGTTCCGGAAATCTTACAATTAAAAACGAGTGTAATCCATCGGAAACAAAAGAAGATTTTCTGTTTTTATTTAATTAATACAGATTGCGTGTTCGTTTTGTTCGTGTAATATTACGTCTCGCCTATAAACATTAACGGAGATATCAAACTTTTGATTTTGGGTTATTGATAGGAACAAAGGTTTCCGATTGCACTCTCACGATTTATTCGAATATGCGAAGATACTGAATGTTTAAAACGGATTGACCTTAAAGGCAAATTATGAACTGTTACAACTAAATGAAAAGAGCGAAGGATTCTGATCTAACGTTTAAGTTATGCTGGTTTTGTGTCCAGTTTTCCACGTTTAATTAAAAGAATAATGAAAATTGTGGCGTTTGCTTAGTCTGTATGACATAGAAGTATTAGTACAACACAAGATCTTCAGAGCAACATTTAATTTAAAAACGAGTTAATTAATACAGTTGGTGTTAGACTGTTGACCGTAACACTCCGATCGCGCAGATAACCACGAGGTGGTAAGTTTGTGCATATGAAACGAATGTCAGTCGGGGTCAAGGGATTCTAGTAAATCCCTAAGCAGGTATGGCAATTCAAAATTTAAGAGATGCAAGTAATACCATAATTTCCGTCCCCATACTTAAGCGAGTTGCCATCAGAATCAATCCAGGCATCAATTTGAACAAAGTCGGCAACAAAACTAGGAATCTTGCATTTCATAATTGCGGAATTTCCTCTAATCACGTACTCATTTTCGGCCTCGGTTACATAGAATTGCGACACCACTGCCGAAAAAGAGTAAAAACAGTTAATAAGACAAATTACCGTAATCGTTCGATACTGTGAGTATCTTTCCGGAATCGTCGATCCAAGATTCGACGTGAACAAAATCGGCAACAAAAGACGGTATGCTACATTTCAGAATCGCGGTATTCCCTCGGATAACGTACTCGGTCAGGATTTCCGCTTTATAGAACTGATTTACCACTGCAAAAGGGGACGGGTGTTAGTAACGGCGCAAGTAAAGTACATCCAGGGTGGTGGCTTGGAAAGGTGCTTGACAAGGTGATTGATAACCATACCACAACCAAGCATTTACCATAGTCAGTGGTATAGGTGTACTCTTTGCTATCACTACCGACCCAGGCCTCTACCCTTACAAAATCGGCAACGAACGACGGTATGTTACATTTAAGAACGGCGGTATTCCCGCGTATTACATACTCGGATACCACCTCAGCTTCGTAGTACTGATTAACAACTGCAACAAGAAAGTGAGTAAACACCTGGAACTCCCACCGACACAAATCGCCCGTGAGGATTGATGAGGAGAAAAAAGGTTCATCCGTGGAAAGGCAAATTTACCATAATTCTTTTCGTCCATATTATAGGTATTCCCTTCGCTGTCAGCCCAAGATGTCGCGATTACAAAATCGGCAACAAACGAAGGTATAGCGCATTTTAAAACAGCAGCATTTCCACGGATGACGTACTCGTTGTTCACCTCCGTCTGGTAAAACTGTTGGACAACTGCAAGAACGACCAAAATTAGTTACCATCCGGAGCGCCCGGCGCGAAATTCTCGTTCTGATCGGTATGCCAAGAGACGACCGATACAAAGTCGGCTACAAAAGAAGGTATCTGGCACTTTAAAATTGCTGCGTTGCCCCTAATCACGTACTCCTTGTTCACGTCGATGTCGTAATATTGCGCTACCACTGAAAGCTTTCGTTAGGCATTTTTTCTGAAAATGTGAAAGAATCGAAATGGCAAGAGCACTAACCTGCACGCACGTTGACGTCCTTCGAGTGGATCGATCCAACGGAATTCTTCGCGAGGCAGGCGTAGATCTGAGCGTGTACTTCTTGGCGGTAGTCTTCGGCGCGGAAGGGCGGGAAGACCAGGTTGCCGTTGGCCAAAACTTGCCGTAATCCTGGGACATCTCCAACCGCCGTGCCATCGGAACGAACCCATATTATTTCCGGAGGGGGATGACCACGTGCACTGCACTCCACCACCGCGCCCGTTGTATTGGAGAAATCGATTCGGTTTGGGGGTTCGCGAACGAATACCGGTCCGACGGTATCATCTTCAGCCGACACAAACACTAGTAATGTTAATAATGTGGATATGCACAAGGTATGAGATCGCATTTTGCGCGAGCTTTCTGGACCGACCAGTCTCTGAAACAAAAAGACATTATTAATTTTTTAATCGCTTCTTTTATTACATGTCAATTTCTTTCACGTATTCTGTGGTATTCTCTAGTATTTCCTGGTAGTCTTTAGACTGTCCTCGGCATTCTCTCCGGTTTTTCATTTGGGATAAGAAACGAGAAAATTCCAAAAGTAACTACCCCCAGAATCCAGTTTAATTTTTATACATTTGATCGGAATGGAAAAAAGTCTTTAAATTAAAGGGGACCAAAAAACAAAAAAATGCACCCAATCGAAGAAGACGATGAAGGGCTCAAAGAAGACACAAGAGTCCGAAGAATTCGAAGAAGCCAAAAGTGGTGTGGAAAGAAAGTTAAACAGTCAAAAATCCACAAAACTCGAAGCAGAACAAAAGCAGAAGAACCCAAGATGCTTAAGAAATCAAAGACGAAGAAACCAAAGTAGATTAATCAGGAGAATATAATTGTGTTGTCAAAAAATGGTGCAAATTACACGTAATCCATGGGGAGGTCTCTTTGAAACCTCCAGAGAAATGTAGCAACACGTTGTTTCCGTTGAAACTTTTGTATCTGGAGAACATAATGTGCGGAGAGGTATTTAGACTCATAATTCATGCACTGTCTACCAGGAGAACATAATTCATGAGGAAGTCTTTTTGTATCCGCAAGAGAAATGTTCATAGAGACGTTTTTGCTCCTAATCATGGAGCATCAGTTAAAAAATTGTTGTAAATTTTCTCTGGGTGATCCACTATCTACTTCTGTGCTCAATGAACTTTTGCATCAGGAGATAATAATGCGCGACTAAACGTTTCGGCTCCTAATTCACGGAATAGGTGTTTCTTTTCTTATAAAACATCAGGAAAATATAATGGGCGAGGTTTGCTTTGCCTTCGGGAGAATTTGCACGAATCGAGATTTGGAAATTTGTTAAAAATGGGAATGTTCGTTTGGTTTGGCTTGCAGAAAGCAGTTTGGGAATGTTTTGATGCCGTTTGACGGGAGGTTGACCTTTTTCTACATCAATATGGGGGATTTTGAGGCCACACGGTAATTTTTCTTGGTTACTTTCGAAAATTGCAACAAAGTCGTGTTTAGCTGGTTTAATTTTACCCATCCACTTCTTCCTGAAGGTAAGAATTTTTGCGAATTTGTGTCTTATGGTTTCGAAGTTACACCTGAGGTTTATTTGTAGTTGTTCTTGTTTCGGGAGGATTCTTCCCAAGGGTTTTCTTTGTTATATCGTACCGCATGAAGATTTAAACGTTGGGATCTGGATTTAGCTGAGATTGTAATGTGCCAGGAAGTATTTTCGCTTCTATTTCACGGAGTATCCAGAAATGTCTGTCTATCAGGGGAACATAATCCATAAGGTATTTTCCTAAACTCAATATAAATATTCCAACCCTTTATTTTCGATTAAACTTTTGCGTCAGGAGAATATAATGTGCGAGGACTAATTCGTTGAGTATCAGTGAGAAAATTTCCCTGGGTACCAGGCGAACATAATTTATGTGCTCAGGGGAAACCTTCCAGCACATTGTTTACGTTTAAACTTTTGTATCTGGAGAATATAATGTGCGAGGAAGTATTTCCGGTTCTAATTCATGGGGTATCCGCTAGAAAATTGTTTTGAATTTTCTCTGGGAGAACATAATCCATGCCGAGGTCTTCTTCTGTGCATAAGAGAAATGCCCCAACAGTTTGTTTACGTTTAAACGTTTCTACCCCTAACTCAAGAAGAAGAGTTAGAGAAATATTGTAAATTTATTATGGGTACCAAGAGACCAGAATCCATGAGGAGGTCTTTTTTATACGTGAAAAAAGCGTTCCTACACTTTATTTTTCTTTAAACCTTTGTATCCGAAAATTGTTGTAATCTTTCTCTGTCTACCAGGCGAACATAATCCATAAGCTCAAAACCTCAGAGCTCAAACAGAAATAACCCAACACTTCATTTTCGATTAAACTTTTGCGTCAGGAGAATATAATGTGCGAGGACTAATTCGTTGAGTATCAGTGAGAAAATTTCCCTGGGTACCAGGCGAACATAATTTATGTGCTCAGGGGAAACCTTCCAGCACATTGTTTACGTTTAAACTTTTGTATCTGGAGAATATAATGTGCGAGGAAGTATTTCCGGTTCTAATTCATGGGGTATCCGCTAGAAAATTGTTTTGAATTTTCTCTGGGAGAACATAATCCATGCCGAGGTCTTCTTCTGTGCATAAGAGAAATGCCCCAACAGTTTGTTTACGTTTAAACGTTTCTACCCCTAACTCAAGAAGAAGAGTTAGAGAAATATTGTAAATTTATTATGGGTACCAAGAGACCAGAATCCATGAGGAGGTCCTTTTTATACGTGAAAAAAGCGTTCATACACTTTATTTTTCTTTAAACCTTTGTATCCGAAAATTGTTGTAATCTTTCTCTGTCTACCAGGCGAACATAATTCATAAGCTCAACAGAAATAACCCATACGAGGTCTTCTTTTGTGCTCAAGAGAAATGTTCCAACCGTTTTTTTACGTTTCTACTCCTAATTCATGGAGTCTACTAAGGTAGCATAACCCCTGAGAGGGCCCTTTTCTATGCTCAACAGAAATGTTCGAACACTTTCTTTTTGTTTAAACTGTTGTATCAATATAATAATAATAATAATGTGCGAGGAGGTGTTTCTGCTCCTAATACATAGTTACACAATGGCTGTAGATGTTTTCTGGTTACCAGTCGAGTATAATGTGTGAGCAGGTGATTTCTAACCTGAAGAGAAACGTTCCAACACTTTACTTTCGATTAGACTTTTGCAGCCGGACAATATAATGTGCGAGGTGCTCTTAACTCGCGGAGTATCTGTGAGAAAAATGTTAATTTGCTCTGGCTAGCAAGAGAACATAAACCATGAGAAGGATTGCTTTGTTCTCAAGAGTTGTATGGTTACCAAGAGATTAGATTTTCCTTTAAACCTTTGTATCAGGAGAATATAATATGCGAGGAAGTATTTCCGCTTCTAACTCACGAAGTATCCGTTAAAAATTGTAATAAATAAAATAAATGAAATTTATTCCGCAAAGTCTAAGAGCGGATAATCAATTTCTTGATTTATAAAGAACCTGCCGAGAACCTGCATATCAAATTTAGAAACGATCAGTCCAATAAAAAAGTTTGTCAGATACACGAGCGGTCGGACAGAAAGCTATAAATAACACTAATGTCAAGGCAAAAGGTACAAGTCGAATAAAGAAAAATATGCCGAGTAATCTCTAGAAGTCGAAGACGCCAAGGAAGAACTGGAAATCAAGGAAAGGGAAGGAGCAAAGGAAATTTGATAAATCAAGGGTTTTGAAGCAGAAGATGGCTAAGGATTCGATAGGGTCTAGGCAGCCGATGAAGTTGCTAGAATCATAGACCAATGCTAGAATCGAAGAGACCGAGGAATCTTGAGAGCTGAAGAATCCGATGGAGTCAAGGTCGGAAAGAGAGAAACCCTAGGAACTTAATTCCCATGGAAATCCTGGACATTGATGAAATGAGCTGCCTAACCTCATGTGCCTAATAGTGCTTTAATAATCTAATAGACGGCAGAGTTCAGAAACCCTCGTTGTTGAATAACCATTAGCCGACTAAAAATAATTTTCTCTTTTTATTGCCAAAGATGTAACAACGTGGTCGTTTGGTATTCTTCCTATACGTATAGTTAATTCCATTCACGTACTGCAGGAAATACAAAAATGAACACAGGAAGTCGTCGCATCGCCTATATCGACAAACGACTATACTTTTTAGAAAAGGGTCCTCAAAGTATGACAGAGTAGACAACCACTTCCCCATCCCTGTTATTCTTTGCAATTAGGTCAACAAGCATATTAGTTTGTGAGGTATGGGTATGATAATTAAGCAAAAACCTACGTTTTTTTTCTATTTATAATTTATAAAACCAGTCCAAAAGTATGTTCGTGTTTCTATGCCATTATTTTAAAGCTGCAGCTCGCGTCTTTGCGAGTAAATGAAAATTGTATGAGTAGGTATGGAACAAGTGTGTGTAGCTACTTATCGATCGTCAGGTGAGGATCATTGACCTACTAAATTATGTTCTTGTCACTTGTCATTGAATTGGACAACCGCAACTATTAATTGGCGAAGGTAGCAGCGTCAAGAATTTATGCAGGTATTTCCACTTCCGGTTCGTTTCAAAAACAATGTTTATTTATACTTGAGGAAGTGGAGCATAAAAATATGGAAATGCACCTTTTCGGATTCATATTTCTGTTTAATGTTGGCGCGTGTCACATTCGTCCCTCATTTTTACAAGTTTGCAATTGTTAATGACACTTCTGGAGGGCCCCCATAAAGTTCTGGAGTTCGCGACAAATCTTAGAAGGAATTGTGCCGGAAATTAGTTAATTCTGAAAATATGGAAGCCCAACTCCTAGATTGTGTCAAAAGTGTTTTAGAGTACCGAAGAGCTCATCAACAGTTTTCAAGTTCCTGATGCGTCATTGCATCAATGGCAAAAGACCAGTCGCCAGAACTCCAAAATTCCACCAAAAAATGTTTCAACTATATTTCCTATGGAAATGCTGAGAACCGTGTTTATATTTAAGGGTAAAATGCAAAACTTCATCATAACTAGTTCTAGTGCCCCTGTTAGGAGTTTTTCCACAGTCAATTACTAGTTTTTAGCCATAATCTTAGTCGAAAATTATCCGAATCTTGAGGTACTATCCGGAACTCTAATCGAACTCAAATATTCCAACTAGAAACGGCCTCGAACATTCCTTTTTTGCACTTGAAATACGAATGTTATTTTTTTACCATAAAACAACAAAAGAGGAAATTTTACAACTGTTGGGGGGTTTTCCATAATTCTAGTAAAAACTCCCAACACTGCACAACAAGGTCCTGTTTTGAATTTCTTAGTGGCAAAAGCAAAAATCTCCCAGTTTTTTATTATAGATTGCCAGCCAAAATCTTCTTAGATAAACCTCCAGAACTACTAAGAGCATGCCGGCAACCCTAATCACTAATCACAAATAAAAAATTGTACTGGCACTTAGAATACGAAAAAGCATCTTAATTTTTTTTAAATTAAGCATAAGGTTTTCCAGAAAATTTTAAAACTGATAAGAGGTTACCCAACGGTCTCGCCAGAACTCTTTCTCCTCAAAGTTAGGGAAACCGCAAGAAATGAAGCGAAGTATATTTGACTTTGTTGGGACCTAAGGCCCCCAGAATTAGGAAAATCGAAATTGAAAAATGTTAGAAACTGACAGAATGTTATTTCTTTACTAAATCGAATGCGTAGAATCTAAAAGTGAGGTCTGTTTTGAGGGGCAGGCTTATTTTTGGCCTCTTAACGATCGAAAAATGGTCCGACATGAAGAAGTTAGGAGCTTGGAAGAGAGTCAAGGCCTGTTTTTTTTACTTTTTGGGGACCAAAGGGCCCGAGGACGACTCCTGCAGTTATTTTTGGATTCCATGCACCCAATTTACTGTAATTTTCTGAACGAATTTCCGAACTTTCACTTTTTCCGTGAAACGCCCAAATTTAATATCGGTAAATTGGAAATTTTCGAAACATTTTAGAAATCGACCGAGGGTGTGTCGAGTTAAAAAATAAAGTCGGTTTTGCACTTCGGGCCATTTTAGACTTTTAACAGCCCAATTTCTAAAAAAAACGACATTACCCTAATAAAAAAATTCAAACCTCCCTTGTTTGTTGAGATTTCGGCTTGCGTTTTTTTTTTTGGGCAGAGAAAGGATGAAAGCGGGTAGTGCAAAAATTTGGGCAACATGGCAGTTCCCGTACTCCAAAGTTAAAATTACCCTTCTCAGTAAGCGTAAGTCCCAGGTGGCTGATGTTTTAAACTGTACACTCTCATCCCTCGCCCTTCCCACGCAAATAATACCCAAGTTGATATTTCAAAAAATTAATAAACTAGGGCGTTGGCAAGATCATCTGTCCGCATTTTTTAACGAAATTGGGAGCTCTATTGCAGTTTTTCCAGAAAACTCAACTAAGGAAAATTTTAAAACTGATAAGAGGCTGCCCAAAGCTCTATAATCTAGCCAGAACTCTCTCCCCCCAAAGTTGAGGTAACCGCAGGTCGATATTTCAAAAAATGAAGCGAAAGAGCGTTTTTTTTTTACTTTATTGGGAGCTAAGGGCCAACGTATCGGAAAAATGGCCATTGGATAACCTGACACTTACGGTTTCAGAGCAGCCCTATCCCGAAGTTGAGGTTGCTTTTCTCAGGAACCTTAAATCCCAGGCGCCGGATATTTTACACTACCCGGTCGCACCGTTCCTCTGTCGACCTCAAAAAACCGCAAGTCGACGTGTCAAAAAATCACAGGATCACAGCAGTTTTTTGACCCTTTTGGCACCTAAAGGCCTTAAGGAACGACCCGAAGACGAACATATGTGGCCATTTTTGGACTTCACGCACGCGATTTACTGTAAGTATTTCCCAAAGGGTAAAGCACTTCAAATTTTGTGTATACTAAAATTCTAAAAAAATCCAGAAAATTCTAAAAATTGTGTAAAACAATTGTGTGTGCATAGAAAATTCTAAAAAAATCAAGAAAATTCTGCAAAATGCTATACATGCAGTGTAAACCAAATCTACAGTGTTTTTCTCCTTGCCATTTCCGAACAAGTCTTAATCGGGAAAATTGACATTTTCGAAACATTTTGAAAATTGACAAGAACTTGTTTCGTTCTTCCTAAATTGGGTGCGTAGAATCCAAAAATGAAGTCAGTTTTGAACTGCAGGGCTATCTTGTCCGACATGAGCCCAATAAAAATTGGGCAAGTCCCTTACTTGTTGAGATGTCGACTTGCGGTATTTTTTGGACAGAGGAAGGAGGGCAGCGTGTAGTATAACCACCTCCGGTTCCGGAACAACCGCAACCTAAAGTGATATTTTTACACTACACGCTCTCATATTTTCTCTGTGAAAAACTAATCGAATCTCAAAAAAGGATGAAGTTAAGGCGATCGCAAGAAGCCCATTTCCGATCTTTGAAATGTTTGGGACGAAGAGCCCGACGACAATTCTGTAACCATTTTTAGATTTTACGTATCCAATTTACTGTAAAATATAAGATTCTGAGAAAATTTCTGAACTTTCACTTTTTTGTCGGGAAATGGGAAATAGAAATTTTTGGAAAAATTTTTGAAATTGAGAAAAACTTTATTATTTACAAAATGGGCCGCGTAGAATATAAAAATAAAGTCGTTTTTGAGTTGCGGGGCCATTTTGGGCTCTTAGGGGTCAAAAAATGATTAAAACTCTTGAGGTTATCTAAAACTTTAATCAGA
This sequence comes from Photinus pyralis, assembly GCF_008802855.1. Classification (NCBI taxonomy): domain Eukaryota; kingdom Metazoa; phylum Arthropoda; class Insecta; order Coleoptera; family Lampyridae; genus Photinus; species Photinus pyralis. Next base: position 33,615,053 of record NW_022170738.1, on the reverse strand, counting down.
ATTCAAACTTTATTACTAAGAAATGGTCACAAATATTTCTGTACCACTTGAAATATAAAAAAAAACTTTTACTTTTTAGGAGGGGTTGGTTAGTAGTAAGGACACTAGCTTGCAACACGAAGGTGCCGGGTTCGATCACCGGGCCCACCAAAAAACGAGTTTTGAAGTTTTCCTCCTCGGGATCAATTTCACGTCGTTAAAAATAGGGTTCAGTGTAGGGTAGTAATAGAAAGCTATGAAGCGTAGTGTTTGCCACACTACCTCCTCATCCCCCCCCCCGCGCAATTTGTTCGCTATCTAAAGCTTCATTAAAAAAAACAAGCAGAATTCATCAAGGGTCATCCCAAACTTTAGTCAGAACTCAAAATTTATACAAAATTAGTGAATTCACAGTTCAGTCAAAGGTAGCTGTAGACATATGAACAAATAGAAGAACAGTCTGCCACTTTTTTCCATTTTTGAAAATGTCTCAAAATGTCCACGAATATTTTTTGGATCTTTAGAATATGAAAAGGTCTCTCAACTTCTTTTTCCTATTTCCTTACATACAGTTTTAGAACTATTGAGGTTGTACAAAAAAAATGTTTGCCATTTCTCTGCCGTGAAACATTTATAATGCAAATTAAAATTAATGTTATGACCTTATTACAGGTCGTTTAATTCATTATATTGCAAAGGGATTCCCAAGGTACCTCAGGGAATGAAATGTACAAATACAAATTTGACGTGTTCGAGCACCTTTACATTAATTTTTAGGGAGTGGTAATTTTACTCGTAGTGCTCACACCCGGTTTACATGGTCCAATCTAATAACTTATCTTGGACGTAATATTGATGTAAAAAATTACTTCGAGAAGGTAAAATGCAATTTTGGATTTTTCCAAGCAACTTGTTACATAAACGTCTTGACGCTTCTAACAGTCTCTTTAATGGTGTTTCATGTTGAAACCTACAAAGGGTTGTTTTAACCTTTATCGTTGAGGATGTGTTTGGTATTTTTGGTACGGATTTTAAAGCTTTATAAAGTGTCGGATGGTTCTTCAGAAACACTGAAACTTCTTAACTTAATTGTAGGGGTGTCAGGATTAAAAGCCTTCATAATTATATGAGTATATAAATATAAAAGTGAATTGTTAACACATAATCGGAATACATATTTATTGTGCCAATTCCGACCGACTACTGTTGCGGGTTGCCGGGTCTAATCCCTCAACTACCTGCTCTTTTGCCATCTGCGAAAGTGAGGGTAGCTGCTGTAGAACTTAAGATATAAATAATATTAGGGAATAATCACGCTACATAATGAAGTTTTGCTCTTAACCCTAAAATATAAAACCGGAATGGGGAGCGGCGTGAACTTATTGTCGGAAATCTAGATTTTATAAAAGATCTCCAGAACATTCTCTCCTCCATTGGAGTTTGATTCTGAGAGAATGACTAACTGAGCTTTAAGCAGAATCAATACTAGAGGTAATTCTTGCACTCCATGCAAAGACTAGCGGAATTTGATTGACGTTCTTTACTCGCTATTTGCAATATGTAAGAAGAGGCGCGCCGAGGAGGCCCCAAAAAAATCCACTTGAAAAATGTATAAGCTGTAATAATAATAAAAGCCCAATTCATTCATGGATGTTAACAGAATATAAAAATGATCGTAAAAGTTGCTTTACTTTTAACACGTGTTTTCCTCTTTTTATAGGCGCTATACCTACTTTTCAGCTCTTCTTATTAAGCTGGAACGGTCGAAAATACTTTAAATTCTTCTGGATTTGTTTATCGTGTCATAGGGAACACACAGACTTTGGTAAGTTCGATAAATATCTTTATAAAATTTTATTTTGTGGTGGAAGAATAACACAGACCTTATTATTGTAAGCAAATGTAGTTTATAAATAGAAGATCTACACGAAGACTCATCAGAATCGGTTGGGTTGTAAATAAAACTAAAACAAAAACCCGACAATTGTACTGGCGAACAGTAGGAACAACACAATGGGTCAAATAAAAGAGGATACAATGGCGATCAAATTTAATTGTCCATGAAAAGTAAACAATACAATGTAAATATTTGGTTTCACATGCTCGCACATGGTACGCACGTTTTGCAGTTTCATTAAAATAATTGTTACCTAACGATATAAATGGATCCATTTTTTTCTCACACCACGAACCAGAAATCGTTGTGTTGGTGCATGTGAAGTTACCCCCTCATTTATCAAATTTGGCAATTATAATTAGAGTTCTAGGGTTCTTGTGACAATTACGTCATAAAAATTTTTGAAAATGCAGAGGGCTAACTTCAAGCAGTTCCTATTGGGTCAAAAGTGGTCATTTTTAAAGAGTGCTGATAAGACCATCCATAGTTCTGAACTTGACCAGTTATTAAAATAGTTCCTTCAAATATTCAACATAAAAGACCTCGTCAAACGAATAAGAACCCCCAGTATTGACTGTAGCTGTGCTCGGAATTCCAAAATTCCATGAGAAAACGCGTGGTATTAGTAGCTAATCATAAACATTTTAGCGCATTTTCGAACTCGATGTTGGAAGGACCTATTATGGTCACTTTCTCCGTCCGTCCCTCTGTCCGAGGCCGTAACTAGTACAGTTTTCTATATATTTAGTTCGCTCTTTTTGAATTCAGTACCTTATAGCTCTGCCCTACGAGTAAAAAATAAGAGGAGAGAATATATATCGACTTGGCGTATCATAAAACAGAAAAGACGATGTCAGTTTTGTTTTATTACGCCACTGATAATCATGACGCGTTTCCCCCCACTCTTATAACTTTCTTTTTATCTATTTCCGTCTCGTTCCCTTTTAATGCAAGGTTCTCTCATTTTATTTTTTACTCGTAGGCTCTGCCACTCGAGCAAAAAAATCTTGACGATTAATGTGCGTATGTTTTAGGAATAGGGTCATGATGTGGGGTCGGCGACATTTGGGCGCCATCCCCGAGCGTGTTACGCTAACGTGGTGATTTTTCAGTTTTGTTCTAACTATTTATTTCTATTTTGTGGAGGGTTTTTAGCGAAATCCACCAAATGCGAACGAATTGCGGGTGAATGTGACGTCGGAAGCGGGTACCGACAAAGGGAATGTGGTAACCCCCGCCGAAAACCCCAAATACATCCCCAATAACAAAGGATAAAACGCCTTTATACGTAGACACACCATTAAAGAAACTTTTATCTTTTATCTTATACCTTCCTTAGCGTATTCGAAGATTTGTCAGAAAAATAACCTACAGAAACCGTAGCTTCCCGTTAGAGCTTTTTAGAGCCTTTCGGGCACTTTTCCTGATGAGTTGTATTCGCTCGTAAAGAACTGAAAAACAAGTATAAATTGTGCACAATTATTGTGCAGATAAAGCGAATTTTTTTAACAGAAATAGTTTGTGTGTTTTGACATCACGAATGCATACATTTCTTGCACACGTCTCAATCGCCCTTTGTGAGTACCCTCTTCCGACAATCCGTTCTTGAGGTATAAGGGAATATACCTGATCACGATAAGAGGTCGAGGAGGAGGGCTATAGTTGGTAGAAATGAATTCCTTTCGTTGAGACCTTTCATTAGAGTACCATTAAGGATAAAACTAGTTCCAATCCCCCCTCCCCCTCCACCTCGCGCATTGGTAAGAGGACAGAAAGAAGGGCAGTAGTTGGTAGAAAACGGTTCCTTTCGTTGAGACCTTTAATTAGAATACAATGATAGAATTAATTTTTAACCCCCCCCCCCCCCTCATCGCTCCGGAGGGGCAGATAGACTCACAGACAGACGGACGGACGAGCCAAAGTGGCACAATAGCGCATTTTTACGGAAAATTTACGAAAGAAAAAAAATCTTTCTGTAATAGAACAAAAATCCTTCGTCAATTGATTTCCATGAGTTCAAGGATCAGTGTTATTGAATATGAGCCGGATTAAAAGTCGTGTTTCCGAATGCGAGCTGAGTATCAAAAAATTGCACTACTGAAAATCGTATGCGACTTTTCCTAACTTGACTATTTGCATCTGCTTTAGCGAGAATGTAGGTACCTTCTTCTACAAGGGATTTGTGAACGAAGGCCATTGTAGGTAACGGGCTAATGAAATTTCATACTTGTTTGAGAATGGGTGGGGGGAGGAGGGTGTCCGTGAAGACTTTTAACACTGACAGCGACGTCGGAAGTGAATAACGGTTGGTAAAAATCAGAAACCATAGAGTCTGAAAGGTCTCTTCCATGCAAAATTGTATACGAATTTATGCAAAGCAGTGAGTGGGTTTTTTTAAGTGACCCTGAAACCTGTTTATTTAATCAATTAAATAATGTATTTTTGAAAGAAGTTTTGAAAAAAATTAAAAAAGTGTCGGAGGATGTCTATAGTTATATGCAACTGAGCAACTCAGAGATACTTGACCCGATTGAGAAAGCCATAGCGTTAGATCATTAATATTTTATTTAAAAATTAATGAACTGAACTGAACATACAAAAGTTACAAAAATGTTGTTCCTATTTATTGCACTTGAGCATTGTAAAAAAAAGCTAGTCGAAAAAATTAAATATATCCAAAAATTTTCCGCCTTTCCACAGTTTTGCTGGAAAATTCTTTCAATATACCCTCTACTTCTACACTGTTTGTAATTTCTGCATGCACATGCTGTACAAGATGTGGTAGTCGCTTTTGAGTGATTTATCTACTCATTTTTAGAGGGAGCGCGGCTCCCCTTGTGTAAAAACTGACGGGGCGACTCGCCCCCTCTGACCCATACTTCCGACGTCGCTGAACACTGAAGAAATTTGATACAATCAAAACGTGAAATGTGGAAAAGTCATTTATCTTGTATTTGACTTGCTTTTTTAAAGTATTCATAACCGCACCATGGAAATTTGATTTTGTGGGTATTTCTGTAAAGCGAATTGTATGACTTTTCAAATGATGTGTCACTCGATGGGGGTGTTCTTACTTTATTTTTAAAGTGGGGGTAGCTGGGGGTGCGATGGTGAACGCTAACTAAGGTAAACGGTCCCCTAAACTTTCCCCTAGCTATCTACATGGACGTGTTGGTGCGATTTTTGATTTTTATCAAAATTACAATTACAATTAATTTTATTCTTATTTTTTGTTTCTCATTGAAAACGCATTAATTAAATAAAAACACTTCCCTGCGGTGTTTGCACTCTGTAATGGAATGCGCAAGAAAATAAAACACAAATAAGTCAATATTGTACAGGAGCCTTATGTCTAGCCGATATAACTAGACGCAAAAAGTTCGCTCTTTTTGCAGTCTGTAGCAATGCCATTCGAGCAAGTCGACCCTTAAACTTTGACCATGACATTAGGGGTCGTACGTTTCACGTTTGCATTCACAAAACGGTCCATTGCACAGTTTTCCGTTAATAAAAAAACTTAATTTTTAATCTTGGCGTTGGGCCAACGGCATACGCGAATTATAGAATTTAAGAAATTAAGAAAGAAGAGCGAAAACACCGCTAAATATTTGTTATACTAAAAATAGATTTTTAAATGGCACTTCCGGTCCTAGACGACCATTCAATTAGAAAGTACACATGGGGGTACGTCCTCCGCGCAAGGAGCGGACCGGGGCGCCCCTAAATCTAAAAATTATCTAACGTCAATCACAGCGATTTACCCTCGTAACTCTCAAGCTGTTAACTATTTCCTTTCTAGGCGCGTATTAACCACCTGCCTTCTTGTTCGGAATATTTAAGCTGCAAGACCAGATTTAAAGGTTTCCAGGTAAAAATATAGACAGGTGGTCACCAGGTTACAGCTGCCGCATTAATTTAGTAAGAGGATACGAAGCAGAAATCACGGCAGACGCTCATCAGCGTCGCCCCCATTGAATATCTTAAAATAAAAGACGCTAAATCCCATTTCTCCTACTACCACCCCATCCCATTATTCGCCACTACAATCATGCTTCGGTTTACTAACCCCGAGCCTCGGAGATGATTCACTTTCAATCTCACTTCAAACAAAAACTTACTTTATATCCTTCATAAATAAACAAGTCTACAATCTTGCTACTGATAATTAATAAATAAATAATCTACAAAGCAATAAGTCCGCCGCTTAGAAGGGCAATTTTATTTTTACGTGAAAGAAATTCAACCCCTTGCGAAGGGTGGCAGCCACGCCTGTGCGTCGCGCTTCATTTTCGCGAGAAAAAAATAATTTTAAAGCACTTACATGAATTTTCGTAGTTGAGCAGCGTTTAATAATCCTGAGGAAGAGATCAACGCATTCACTTTAGAATACGATTTTTAAAAACTATGGATCAAGAGCGTTGCTCACATAAAGCGAACAATAACGCAACGCCTAGACGAAGATGCGCGATTGCAGCTGCGAGTGTGGAACGAAACAGAAATTTTTGACCCTTGCATGATCGATGTGCTGCCTATAGTCGAAACGAACAAATTATTACTCATGAAATAGCTTAGTTCTAATCACGGCCTATTAATAAATGTCTCCATTTAAAATGTGTAACTGGGATTGCTGGTCTGGTGGAGTAATACTTTTCAGTTTTTGGTTCACCCTGTATACTATTTTGAGCAGGGTACGATTCATTTCACCTTAAACAAAGTGGTAGAAATGTTGAAAAAAATCCCACGTTACCCAAAATCTTCATGTTCAGCTCAAATTTTCCTCAATGGTCTTCAAACACCACTCAAGCTCAAAGTTTTCTTCAAGTTCATAAACTTATTTTTATGTGCACCTGTAATTTCCCATAAAATTATTTTCAAGGGGTTATTCCTTCAAGCACAAATTACCCGACACTAGAGGTAATCTGTGCTTCAGGCTTCCTCTAAAGTTCTCATCATTGTTATTACTCTTATAGTTTTCTGCAGGTTCCTCGCAAGCTTTCTTCAATTTTTCTCAAGCTCTCATACTCACTGCTCGCTCAAGTTATATCATGTTCATTTCAAGCTTCTTCTACTCAAGTTCCTCTAGAGCTCTAATGAAGTTACTCCAAAGTTTATCATGAAAGTACTCTCTAGTACCTATTTCGCAATTTTTCCTTCCTCTCAAAATCAAATCCTGATTAAATTCTCCTCAAGAATGAAGTTCTCTTCATAATCCCTTTATGTTTCTTCATGAAGCTTTTATCAATATGATGAACATACACCGTTCTCTACTACTTCCATTCTTCTTAGATTCCAATCAAGTTTATTTCAAGTTCTCCTTAAATTTCCACAGCATGAAGAGAATTGTTCGGCCGACGATTCCATGTTCCATACACCCAACCCACACTTATTAAGTTTTTGTTCAAACCCAGGGAATGTTCTTAAATATTTTTACCTTTGAAAAGCTGAAGCTGGCTAAAGGTTATAATTAATTATATATCACCTTAATAGGGATTCGCTCAACTCGGATTTACAAAGTTTTCCACTCCAAACCTGCAGAATTTTCTTAAACACTTTAGCTTTTTACTACCCGCACGTTAGTAAGGGAGGTAACGCATTGGGGTAAAAAATGACCTCCTTCCTTTAACGGAAATACACGTTTTTAAGTATCAGGAATCCGAATCAAACAAAATCTGGGTGATGTCGGTCTCTCTATACTCTCATTTCCAGCTAAACGGCTGAAACGATTTAGGACCCTGTTTAGTCTAAGTTGCTTCAGTTACCCCGGTTCCAGATAACTGTCACCAAGGAGCGGATGTCTGTCTCTGATCAAGGTGTCACAGTGACAGACCACATGCTCGGTAGTTTCCTAAGCCTCGCCACAGAACCCGCACGTGAACTCTTCTACAAGCCCAATGATGTGCATGTGATAGTTGACCATCCAGTGCCCCGTAAGGACACCGGTCCTAATCTGGCTTCTATTCAGTTTTAGAAGCTTAAAAGACCCAAATTTACCAAAGGGCCCTGGACAGCCTGAGTCGGATTAGGTACTTGTTGCTACTGAGCCTGGAATTGACTGGTATCCCGTCTTTTAATCCTGGCCCTGACAACGGAGGGAGCAATTCCTAGGGTAGCCTCGAGCCCGACGAAGGCTCCACCACTGCCTTCACGAACCAGCTCGTCCACTCTTTCGTAGCCCCCTATTTCGCAGTGCGCTGGCAGCCAGATCGAGTCTACTCAATTAGACTCACCTAATCCATTGCGAGTTCGTCTTAGACCTTAAGGAAGAAGCAAGGGTAGAAGCTGATGTCAGCTCTCGGTCGATCTCTTTATTTCGAAGAGACCTTTCATTAGAATACCATGAAGGGTAGAACATGTGCCCCCCCCTCCATTCTCTAAAGTTTAACTTGGCACCACTAAAGGCATGGGTATGCAAAATCTGAGACCAATTGGTTGTTGTATGTAAAAGTTATGCACGTTTGTTTTACTTTCAAAAACAGCATCTCGGGAAATAATTCGTTGGAGGGGGGGGGGGCTTTTAGACAACGAAACTTGATGGCCGTCTGACACACCTTCAAGGTATAGGCTACCTACTGCAAAAGGACTCTAGGACCATTCCCCTAGAAGTAGTTCGTAACGACAGAAGTAGGTCCGGACGGACAGACGGACAAAACGCAAACAATAGCACATCTTTTTTAATTCTTAAAAAATGCGCTAAAAAGTGCAGACTTGAACAGGGAAATCCATATTTCCGAAACATTGACTTTTTCTAACTCAAACCAATTGTTTTTATGCGGCCATTTATTTATTTAATAAGTTGCCCATTCATATACAGACTATACCTAATCGCTAACTTTAAAAAAAATCAAAAAATTACTTATGGGGACAAAACCGTATTCATTAGCAGAATTTTATGATTATATTATTTGTAGTACCTATACCTAGGTACACAGCATTTAGTTCTCAATTTGTATGACCCCTAAGAACAATGTGTGAATATTTTATATCTGCTTGTTTCTTATTGTGAAAATATATATTAGGTACATTAAAGTAGTTAGAGCGCGTTCGGCTGAAGTCAAGTGATGTACTCGGCCTACCTATTACTTACGGTAAACGTCCCCAAAAAAATGTTGTTATGAAGGAAACATAATTAGAAATACGGTATGAGTGGTATTTTGTACCTCAGCACAATGCAAACGTCTTACATGATTTTTAAAAAGGTATATACAGTAGTCAACTTGACTAGTCTCCCTACTTTTCGACCCTGTTTCAAACCTTTGCACACTAAATGTTGACGACACACCGCGACTAAATATTCACAGTGTAAGCGGTAAATCCTAAACGAATATATTTCTTTTTAATCAAAACGTATGCGAGACGTATGTAAAAGCCGGGAAACTAAATAATTTGGCGTTTTACGTGAGGTCGGTGTAGTGGATTTGGTTTTTCGATGTTGGCGCCAGAGATCCCCAGTCGCTATCTTGATCCCGATCCGATCAGTGTGTCAACAAGACGTGTGCAGGCCTTTATAAATATCGCTGGTTTTGGTGTTTTTCTGAAAGACACCATGCCTTTTGTGAAGAAAAGTGCTCAGCAGAAGAAGGAAAAGATTGTCCTAGCTCAGCTATATACTAGACCTAGTGGAAAAGTCATCAGATTTAAACGCGTGCTGCATAGCGTGCCGCCGCGTCAGAGCAGACGCCGCTTCGGCGGTAAATATCTTCCTTATTCCATCATGGACATGTACTTTTCCGTCCATATTTAGATTCGTCACAAAATTTCGCTTCTAATGAGACCCATCTCATTTAAGTCTTGATACAAAAACCTTCGCTAGCTCAGAAAAACTGAGTCTATCCATAAGAGCCCATGTTAAAATACCCTGTTTTTACTGTCAAATATCTCAGAAACGGCACATAGGAACACTTTTTTTCTTTTGACCATTAGAAAGTGCGTCTCTCAGAGAATAAGTGACCAAATTTTCACCAACTTCTTGTTACTTTAACTTAGGCGCTCTAACTACTTTAACATTACATTACATTTTATTTGTGTTCTGTATACGTATACAGCATTTCGTTCTTTTAACATAATTTTTAATCTTGTTTTGGAAATGGACATGATTTGATCTCAATCTCACTTTTATTGTTTGAAATATTTCCAATTTTTGTGTGTAAAGCACTCCCTAAACGATCAAGCGGCTTGATCAAACATTTGATCAAACCGCTTGATCGTTTAGGGAGTGCTTAAATCTTTGCTCAATTTATGGTTTTGTTTTGATTACAGGCTCTTGATCCGAAGTTCACTTTATATTTGTGGAAATTATTACATTGCTTGCTGTTTATAAAGTATCACTTTTCACAGTGAAGAGACTTTGTACTTTGTTTGTCTATATAAAATTTAAATAACATCTTATCGGCCGTCTGGTTAGATCAGATTAAGACTAAACAGGCGATAAAAATAGAGGGTCCTAGTTTAACATATCGCATGCAAAAATGTTGCCGGTCCTGTACCAGTTATACTAGGCCACTTGAGAGCGAGCAATTTCTTTATTACACCGACCTTCATGCAAGATTCCAAAAAGTCCGCAAGAGGTCGCGGATTCAAGGGGACGCATAAAGTCACTAGGTATAGAAAGTACCGCAATCATCCGCCATTTTTGGGCAAATTTGCTGCCAACTTAAAAAAGTTGACAAATAAAATCTGAATAGCTGTAATTTTTTATAACCTAACTTCATAATACTGTCATGTTTTATAAAAATATATACAGATATCTCCAAACGGATGGAACAATCCCTAGCATTAAAGTTACTAGAATCTGGTAACTTCCGCCATTTTTGGGCAAAAATCATGCGTTCTCTCTCTAACACACGAGCCCAATGGATTGCGGTACTTTCTATGTTTAGTGACGCACATGTGTACATGGCCTAATTGGTCCACAAACTACCAGAATTGACATTAGAGTTTCTCATAAGAAATTGCTGCTATTCAAAACATTTCATACTCGTGATTCCGCACCGTCAATTTCAAAACAAAGATTAAAAGTTAAAAAACGTAAGTTGTATGCAGAGCAGAAATAAGTGATAATAAAGAAATGCCAAGATTATTGTCTGCATTAAATAATATCAAAAAAAGAACACGATGCGCTCTCAACAGCAGCTCAAACCAAGATTGCTGTAACGTAAGAAGCGTTGTGCTCAAAACGGCACACACAGTTTTCCCCTTCTTCTAAAAAGTCGCACGTACGGTTTCAGCTCTCAAAAAGTATCGTAGGTTGTATATATAGGGTGAAATCTCTCAACATTAACCACAAAGGCAACCACTAAACGTGTAATAGATATATAAACTCAAACAGTTGTGTTTTCTTTTGTCCAAACGTTTACATTCTCAAATTTATTAATCTCGGGCGCACCCAATGAAAATTCCTGGCGACGCCACTGGCATATAAGTGTACTGTTTACTTTTTTTTGAGGTTATGAATATGATGGTTAATGCGATTTGTGGTTATTATTTACAGTTGTGTTTTCAATGTTATTAATGAAAGATGAGTTTACCAACAGATTTTGGTCCTGATTCAGGCGGCAGAATAAAAGTAATGTTGGCAAATCACCCTCCATTTCTTTCTAACGACAATTTTTAGGGAGTCTGTATAGTCAAACCTATTGTGTACGGCAATGTCGCCCGATATTTTGGTAAGAAACGCGAAGAAGACGGACATACTCACCAATGGACGGTTTACGTAAAACCCTATTACAACGAAGACATGTCGGCTTTCATTAAAAAGGTTCATTTCAAGCTGCACGAGAGTTACACAAATCAAAATCGTATAGTTGTAAAACCGCCATACGAAATAAGCGAGACCGGCTGGGGCGAATTCGAAATTGTAATTAAGATACATTTCCACGATCCTAATGAACGTCCTGTATGTATTTGGTACTTTTTTAAACCTTTCACTCATCGCTTTCTTTAAGGTTACCATGTATCACATTCTGAAACTTTTTCATAGCGGTAACACAAATGACATCGGTTTAGAGCAAGGCAAAGGGCTTGTCTCGGAGAGTTATGATGAAATCGTGTTTCAAGATCCCACACAGTTAATGCATCACTTGCTGACGAATACTAAGCAGCTTACATTGTCTGCATGGGATCACAATACCAATTGTAAGTATTATTATTATTTAAACTCGATGACGGTATCTTAGTTTAGTTCCTGTCTTAGCTACTTAGCTTTATCCTCTCTTGAAAAAACAAAAATTTTCCTGGGAGGAGCATTTTAATGCATTCCTGCATTATACATTTGATCGTGCCCGCTTAATACGTCAATAGGTATAAATGATTCAGCAGGTCTTCTAGTATTTCTTATCCCATTCTTTTAAAATGCATTTAAAAATGTTAAAATAGGGCAATGATTGAAAATAACTATTTTGCGGCAGTTGAAGAGAAGAAGAAGAAGACAGTGAAAACTATACAGGATGCCAAACATAAGGTACGTCTTGAAGTGGTTCTACTTAAGAATCGTTTGAAGCTCGCAAGGGAAACTATCGCTCAATTTAAGGAAGAGATTGCCAAATTGCAAGAAAATCAGTATGTGATATAGCAGTGTAAATTAGATTTTTAATGGACTATAAGAGCACTTGTAGGTAGGTATATTGATTAAAGATTTTTTTTTAATGATTCTGTGTTATTTCTATGTCCATGGTTTCTGATATCTACCTTTTTTCCAGCTCCTAAAATTTGTTACGGAAGAAGATAAAGCTGTTACTTATTTATTATTTTATTGAAAATCAGTGTTTTTATTTTTTATTTTGATATGTAGGTATTTGTCATGTCAATTGTGTCAAATCTGACACATCCCATTTGATTCTTTTATTGATACAAGTTTTAATGCTTTTGATAAATGGTTATACAAGACTTCTTTAAAATTATCCCTAATATTTAACTGATCTAAAAATACATTTTATATGAGAAATATCCAATTCTGAATTCATTTCTTCACTGAAACTTTACGAATCATGCTATATTAAAACATCCCTTCATTTATGGGTTAAGTGGAAGAACACCTGGTGGCTTGTTGCCTCTAAGTGAACTTCACCCTTTGGATGAATATCTAATAAAGACTGCCAATGTTCGGCTGTATTGATATTAATTTTGCTCAATTTAAAAGGAGCAAATTAAAAAAAATTAAGTTGATGATGGTTCCGTTCCGGAAAGACAAAACGTCGCGTCGGATAAAACATTAACAGCGCAACCTTTTTAACATTATTTAACCAAATTTGTATCTCTTGATGTGTTTTTGTACTAATTTGATCTTGTTTTTGATATGTATTTATGATGTCTCTTGTGTATTAATTTAACTGGTTGGACTCGATACCTGATTTTTATTGTTGTACGATTGGAGATGGGATTTGTGTCTTTTTTCTCTTTGTATTTTGTTATCGTTTACTTCTTGTATTTGTGTGTGTTTACCCCAGGTTTTTTTATCCAATGATATTTTTTCCTGGCCTTTTTGTGTGCGTGATATATTTTATTTTTATTGTCTTTACATTTCAAGCGATTGCACCATATTACGCAATCCACTGGGAAACGATAAAGCCATTGAAAAAAATATATACTCGCAAATAGTATTCTCGAGCGCGTTGGAATTTTTTTTATTGCGAAGGAAAATAACAGAAGTAATAAAATTTGCCGATTTACACACGTCAAAGTGAAATAAATCTCCAATAAAGTTGGATGTCGTTTGTTGAAGATTTGTTACAATGTTGTGCACTTTAAATCTTTTGAATAATTGCATATTTTTAAGTGGCAAGCATTTATTGCTCAATGAATCGAAATCGCGAATAATCTATACACCTATCACTTTTTATTTGGTTGTGCTTAATTTGACGGTTGGTAAGAATGAAAACATTTGATTTGACGGTTGTTGTCATTAGTTCCCTTATATACTTTTATAATAATTTTCTTTATATTTTTTTGTGTTTTCTTTCGATATTTAAATAGTTATTCTGCTATTCCGGTCAGAGCCCAATCGAACAAATCAAAGATTATGAATATCAGTTAATGATATGATGTAGTTATACGCGACTTTGTTGTCTGGTAACATCTCGCGCTCACCATTCGCCATAAACAGTGTGACGTCACGTAACATCGCGTGCTCGCCATTTGTCGTAAACGTTGTGACGTCACGCAATATCTCGTGCACGCTCGGCATGCGTCGTAAAAACGAAAACTCCCACTCGCGGAGGTTTTATAAGCCGACGCGCAAGCGGAAGTCCTCAGTCTTACGTCGTTCTCTATAGCAGGGCAAGACTGAGACTCTTTAGTCTACGCCCTCAGTGTTATTTAGTCTGGATAATTTTTATTTTTCAGCATTCCTCAGGCTAAAGACCAAGCTCTCTGGGGTCAAGCAGATGTCGCCAGTGACCCCAAAGAAGGAACGTCGGCATGGCCGGAACATCATCCGAGAGTTTTTCAACCGAGCAACTGTTACAACGTGCTTGAGCCCGCTATGGCTATCACCTGTAAGGGTGCATCAGATCATCCGCTGGGTGCAGATTCCGTTAGCTGACGTGTCAGTTCCTAACAGGTACATTAATCCAACAACGGTGCGTACATAAGATACGCCGTCCGCTAGCTCAATAAAAAAAACAAAATTAAGAACACCAGCGCTAAAGTTAGGTACTAAATTTTTTTTCTCATAAAAAATCTTATGTTTTCAAACTCTTTCCTGTAGCTACCGGCGTAGTATTCTACCTATCATTAAACGTGCCCCACCACATTAATTTTTGTCAAAACTACGCCCATTGAAGATCCGGCTCTGTTCTACCAATCGAATTCATTCCGTTTTACCAATCACGTACTTCCCATTAGTTCCGTCGTATGGGCGCGACAGTCTGGCGCTTCTAAGTTTTCACGTACCAACATAAATTTTATCTAGATCGTTTACACATGCGAAAGAAAGGTCATATCTGACCCTTCCCTGCAGGTCCCTTATGTGCCCCTTTACTCCCAAAACCGAAAATCACCTCCTATCGCCGTTGACGCTTCTAACATTTTGATTTTCTTACATGCATAATTTGTTTGAGGGTCGCTGTAATTTTGAATTAATACGTAGTTCGTGGCGAATTCTTATTGGTGCATTTTTAAAAGCAAGTGGACTGTGCATGTTAGTTTACTTTTTCATTTCCTTCCTTCTTCTTTGGTAGTACTGTTAAGTTGAGTGATGTTCAACGCCAATAAATTCAATGTCCGTGTAATTGCAAAATCTTTAAATGTTATTCCATTCGATTAACCGGATTTGGTGGAATTTTATTTTTGAGGTTAGACATTTTTCTCTCATTATGGAGGATTTAAATTGAATTTGATGAATACGATTTTGCCATTCGAAGTTTAAACCAATTTAATGGTCAACCGTTGCCGTATTAGTATTATTGTTTTCTAAATAACCCTCATATTAATCGGAATTAAAGAATAAAAAAAAAATGTGCTGTTGTTTGCGTGTTGTCCGTCTGTTCGTCCGGACCCACTTCGGCGGTTTTGAACTACTTTCAGACCAATTCTCCTAGAGGCCTGTAATTTTTTGCAATAAGTAGCATGTACCTTGAGGGTGTGCCAGATGACCTTTAAATTGTGTCGTCTTAAGGGCGAGGGGGTAAACACACGTTCTACCCTTCATGGTATTCTAATGAGAGGTCTTATCGAAAGGAATTGGTTTCTACAAACTATAACTGTTTTTCGAGATTTTCAGATGCGTGGGTGACGGTGAGGAGGAGGAGGGGTTGGGGGGGGGGGTAAAATTGTTATCTTTCATGTTTTCTATCGACTGCCACCCTTCTCTTTTATCCTTTACAAAAAATGTAGGAGGAGGGAGATAAATGACTTCACGGAATTCTAATGAAAGCTGTCGACCTATTATCGGGATCGGTTACAATTGCTTACCTTTTTGGAATTGGGGGAGGGAGAGGGGGGGGGGCTAAAACTGGTATCATGGTATTCTAATGAAGTATCTCGAGAACAGAGTCTCAGGCGAGAGTACTGACAAATGGCTATTGGAACATCTGTCTAAAGTTGGTGAAGTCAAAATGACGATCTCGTGAACGAATTGTCGGAAGGGGGTACAAAGAGAAAATGGACCGTCTGGACAAAACATATTTAATGGTAGACTTCAAACTAAAATACATCGAGAACGGAGTGTCGGAAAAGGGTACTCAGAAAGTAGAGATTGGAACGTTTGTACGAGACATATATTTATGGGCGATGTGAAAACTTCAAGTGCTAATATTTCGAGAACGAATTGTCGGAGGAGGGTACTGACAAAGAGAAAATAGAACATCTATTTGTAACACCAAGACGAATATCTCGAGAACGGAGTGTCGGAAGAGGGTATTCACAAGGTCTACTGAGTAGGGCATAAGTTTAAGTGCGAATATTTAGAGAACGGATTGTCGAAAAAGGATGCTCACACATGGAAAATGGAACGTCTGGTGAGGCATATCTATTGATGGAGTTAAAGCTTGGATTGCGAATATACCGAAAACGGAGTGTCAAAGGTGAGTACTCAAATAGAGCGATTAGAACGTTTGATTGTAACATAACTATTGGCTATAATGTCGGTTTAAGTACGAATACCGATAACAGAGTGTCAGAGGAGCGTACTCACAGAAGGAAAATGGAACAATAATGGATGAAAAGGTGGTCAATTCAGTTGAATAGATGATTTCAAAATTAGTTGGCTCGTTTCAAGAGCAACTTTTGTGCGAGGATGCTCAAATTAGTCATATCAATTGTGTTGTAACAATTATCAAATTATTGTCTAAATAATCTCTTAATTGATGGTCTCATGCCTGCCTAAACCGTTCATCGGATTGCGCGTAAATTTTGAGGAATGGAGGACGTATCCTCGCGAATGCTTCTAATTTAGTAAAACACTTTCCGAAATTCCTGAGGGAAACGGGGAAAAACTGGAATTCCCAGCGGGTCAGCAACAATAATTTTAAACTCATTTTATTAACTCCGAAACTATTAAATACAGTTTCAACGACGAAGAGTAGGTAATACACGTAAATCTATGTATATTATACTTAAAGGGTCTCGTGACAGATGAGAAGAATTTACTCCCGTGCAAAACGCACAGTCATACCGAACGAGTTCAGTGTACAATTTTGTAAAATTCCATTGTGGGCTATCAATTGCGGATTCCTTGATGATTACATTACAACAATTACTTACTTCCACTACTTATAGTCATAGGTCACTGCTTTTACAATCAATAAATAATTATCTCCGTCAACATTGTCACATATTCACAGAAGCGGAACTAATTCGACATTGTACGTTCGTAAATGACGTACACTTTTTTTTTCAATTAATTTGGCAAAGGAAGAACTATACAATTTTCAAAGTAACAGGTATGTACTTATTAGAAATTTGCTATTATCTTCGTATGTAATAACATTCTGTTGGTGCAATCAATACCTAGGCTCGCGTCGTTTCCCAATTGTGGTGATAATAATTATTGGCGAAGACTTTTGTTGAAAATTTCCCGCTTGTTGCAATGAACGTGACAATATAGTACAAGGACAATTGCATAATGTACAGGTAAGTGTGTATGTGTAAATGGACGCTATTAGTAAAATGTGCGGCTGATAGGGGCAATTTATTCGTAGTCGATGTTTCGCGTCTAATTATGCGTGTGCGCTAGAATGAGCTACATTTTTATGTTCGTCTTTTTCAAAATTATTTGCGGTAAGTCTTCCACAGTTTAACATTGCTTTTTTCTATTTGCATTTAACAGCGCAATTAACGAATTGTCCTCAAGAGCACGTGAGATTTGAAAAAATAATAGGATTGCGACCTTCGAACGATGTTGATGGTTATCTATTGTACAAACGTAAAATTTACGAGCCGGTCACGCTGGAGTGTCTATCAAAATGTGCCTCGAACGAAAATTGTTTCAGTTTTGTGATTTTGTACAACATCTCCGAGTGCTACTGGTACAATGTAAATATTCGTGGATTACAAGAGACCGAGAACATACTTGATCCCAATGTGGTTTGGTTCGAGAAAACTTGCCTTGGTAGTTACTCGCAATTTCTTTGAGTTCATTAAGTTGTAACCCCTACATTCTTAGTACTTATTTGTACCACTTTTGGGGTTGTCGCTTCTTTTAGTACAAAAAGTACCAAATGGTATTAGTAGAGGTTTCAACTTAATGGCGTTCTTCCATTGTCTGAATTGATTTCTCGCGCAGATACCAACTGCAGTAAACTTTGGATATTTGAGCGCGTCCCCGGTGCCGTTTTAATTGGAAACGATATCGTAACGGTTCCGAAGGTGATGACCAGAAATGAGTGTCAACAAAACTGCCTTAATTATACCACCTGTAGATCGGCGTCGTTTCGCATCAGTAACGACGTTAATTCCACAAATACATTGGGCACGTGCACTTTGAGCGAAATGGATCGGCATCTGATGCCAAATTCGTTTCGAGCTGCCAGCTACGAAGAGGAGTATTTTGAGAATCAGTGCGTGCAAGGTAGGCTATTGCACACGGGCAGCGTGACAGATATTTTGAGAACAAAAGACGTATTCCTGCCCTTTAAGAAGTGTGAAGATAAAAAAAACTTCTTTCTCCATGTCAAATTGTCTACACAACCCTAATTTTTAAACAATTTAATAGCACGACATTTCCAAAAAAATCTTTTACGGATTTGTCATACGCTATCCCTTCGCATCTCTACCCCTTACGCATCTAATTCCTTTTGCAAACTTCTTCGTAACAGGGGTTACAATTTATGGTGGGGAAACCTCTGTTTTATTTAATTTTGACTATTTACGTTAAACTTGACTGCATTTACCTTGATTCAATTCCCTTAGTAAAAAAAATTAGGTAGTGGAGCCCAGTGGGGAATTTTGGAATTTATTCGAGCGCGTCAGGTTAAAGTAAGGTGGGTTGACTACGTGTTGAAAAGTGTGCATTTCAATAAACTGACGATTTGAGCGTGGCGTGAGGGAGTGGGAAGTGGAAAATTCGATAGGTCCATACGAGTATACGACTCTCGAGTAAAACCCCATTTAGCATCGTGGGCTCCCCTACTAAATGGATTTATCTGTCTTTTTTTGCAAATTCAAAAATCCCTTCCGCCAACTTGATGGCAAATAACTTTGAAACTTTTCTCCGTATACTAGAAAGTACTCCTGGTAGCCAGTGAGGATTTACAAAAATACAAATCTCATAAGTATTAGGAACAGAAGTACCTACCCACTTAATATATTTTCCTAATACTCGAAGACTAAAAGGAAGGTACAGTGTTGAAGCCTTCCTCCGTGAAATACCTCCTCGTTTATTACGTACAGGGTGTTCCATTTTCGACACTAATTGTTATAGTAGGTACTATCAAAAAAGTTTAAGTTTTTGGATCAAACGTAAAATAGTAAAATCAAAATTTGGAAATATTTGCTCGCTTAAGAGATACGGGAGGTAATAAAAAAATTGTCAATTTTGGAATGACTTAATGACTATATTTTCTTAGTTAAAAGACAGAAAAATGTTTATTACAAAACTACTGAATAATCTTCAGTCTTCAAAACAAGTATACGGGGTTAGGTAAAAAAGTTTTCGAACCTAACCAAATTTTTTAAAATGGAACACCCCGTATATATTAATATAAAAAATAGCATTAGCATTCTTTTTTTATAAATATAATTAACAATTTTTGAATACATCAATATTGATTTAGAAACTTAGGATTTTAGAAATATCTTTTTGTATATTTTTTTAATAATTTGAACCTTTTTTTAAATTTTTTTCATAGTTTTTGAATCATTTGAATTTTTATCATCTCTGGTGTGCCATATTTTGGAAAAGAGAATTTCATATCCTATTTTTTAGATTAAAATGTATAGGATGTTCTATTTTAAAAAATGAGGTTAGGTCCGATAAATTTTTTACTTGACCTCTTATACTTATTTTGAAAACGGCAGATTATAAAGAAACTTGTATATAAGCTCTAAAGCGAACAAATATTTTCAAATATTGATTGCCATTTTAGGTTTGACCCAAAAAGAGGATTTTTTTATAGCACTAACAATTATGGAGATGGAGAAATGTAATATATAGGCATCATGTGCTGTTCGCTTCTTTTCTTTACGTTTTCATTATTCGAGTCGATTTCCCTCTCATCTTTTTCTTCTTTCACACCCTCCTCCCGCGACCCCATAAAGGTCAATATTCAGAAATTGGAATACTCGGGTACATCTGGAGAGAATACGCAACTTCACTGCGTACTTTTGAAATAAAACCTTTTGACTCCTCTAATCAGTCAACAGTGTGATAAAAATACATTATTTACATTATTTTGATTAAACAATGAGATCAAATAAATTCTTACACTCCCTCTAAAAAAACAAAAGCCCAAACCCTTACTACACTCATAAAATAGCCTTACTGGCCAGATAATTAAATTTATGGTAGTAAACAATGTAACAAGTAATTCTAAACAAGTAAATCCAAATAATTTACGAAAATATACGCGATTTCGTTCCTTCACTGATAATTCGCATAAAACAGAAATAATAAAGATACTTCTGTATCTTATCCCCTTTGATCTGATTCGTGAAGGTGTCTCATACTGTGGTCGGATAGCTTATTTCTTCCAAATGAAAATTACAGATCGAAAATATTTCGTACGCACTTCGCGTTATTGTTACTAATTTTGACTTCACAAATTTGCCCTCAACCTAAAGGACCTTGCGATTTCAATCCATCAAGCGCTAAATCTCACTCCTCTAGTTCAAACATTCGTCTCTCTTTCTATGTCCTGCACTTGCACGCCTGCAAAAATTTGCGCCCTTTTACCCAATGTAATCGCATGATAAAAATAGAACGTTAACAATACCATGTGAATTCTTCCTCTACGGAATAAACGCAGTTCCGGTCAGTGTCGACAAACACTCAATAATTACTACTGAATTCGACACGATTACCAAAGATTTTCTTAAAGGGCAGAAACACTTCAATTGTTTGCAAATATTGGCACCACCTCTCAGTTTATAACCGATCGCCTTTTAGACAAAACAAACGCATTTTGCGCATATGAAGAATACGACAACGTGGTATCGACACAAGCGGATATTAAATATTATAACGTGACGAAAATGCAATGTGAGAAGTTGTGTGACGGGATTACTTCTTTTAATTGCCGAGGGTACAGCTTAATCCCATCCGCCTCCACCAACCACATTTGCCTAATTCACAGTGGGAACAGCAAAGTACACGGGCCAAGGCTGCTGACTTCTCTAACGGGGGCATATTTTTTCGAAAAAGCACGATGTCTTAACAGTAAGTGATCAATATTTTTGTATAGCATTAACATTGTCAGGCAGTTACAGTGGCTTGCACAGAAACACATATAACACTTAGGTACTGGCCCGAATTGCCTTTTAACGGAAAGGTATACATGAACGGCTACTCCGAAAACGTGCAATGCTACGTCAAAGGCAGGGGTATGGAAGAAGTGGTACTAAAGATGCCACTATTTAGAAACGAGTGTGGAATCATGAAAGCGATCACTATCAACGCAAACCGTACCTTGTTCTCAGGTACAATGCTCCTGCAATACAATCCACTTATTCAAACGCAAGGCGATCGTGTTATAAAAATCGGCTGTATATTTACCAACAATACTAAAATTGTGCTGGGGACAGGAGTCAATTTTGCCAACTCGTAAGACTTCCAAGAGTCCGTTGTGACTCTGTCTAATGATACATTTTCAGATCCTACCCAAATCACGGGACGTCAATTATCAACACCACAACTATACAACCGACTGTTGAAATGAGAATTGTGGATTTCTATACCAAAAAAGAGGTATCTGCTACACAAATCGGTCAAGAGTTGGAACTCACCATCGAGCTACACCCTCCAGATGGTAAAGTCTTAGGTACTCTGATATCTACTAAAATGATATGTTGTAGGTGCGTACGATATATGGGCGACTCATTTACTGGCAATGACCGAGAATGGGGACGATTCCATTTTACTTATAGATGACCAGGGCTGTGCGACAAATCCGGCCATCTTTCCAAATTTAGTGAAAATTTACAATAACGAAACTAGAAGACTAGTTGCCAACTTCAACGCCTTCAAATTTACAACGTCGTCTATTATACGTTTTAGCATTATTGTGCAGTTCTGCCCCACTTATTGCACTCCGGTACGTACAATAATAATAATAGTCTTTATTTGGTTTCCATTAAATCATAAAGTTACAAAAAAAAGGTTTAAATAAATTTAAAAGAAAAGGAAAAGAAAAAAACGGAAAATAACTACTACTTTCAGAAACCAAACCACAAGGGGAGGTTCAGTATAATCTGCTCTTCCACCTAACCAATGGGTAGTGGAAGTAGGTACAGCAGTCAGCGAAAGTTTTTGCTGATTGCTTTATTTCAATAGCGAACAAAATAATGTCTCCAGCTAATTTTTAGCCAAACTGCGCCACCGGTCGAGATCTCGGGACTAAGGTACGACGAGAAATTATGGGAACAATGGCGGATGTGAAGGAAGTAAATAAAAATCAATTCGATAATGATAACGTTACGCAAATGCCTTTGGAGTTTGTTTTACTTGTACGCAATGCCAAAATCACCTCGAATCAACTGGTTTACGATGATAACCGGAAAATTTTAATTGCCGGATATGGTAATATGTTTACAAAAGCGTAGAGGTGCCACAATAGTGCCTAGAGTTTAATGATTTGCAAAAAGTGCAAATTTGTAACAAAAAAGTGGTGCCCCCTCCCTTCCAACTCCAAACCAGAATCGAATTTGTGTGAGGGAAATATCACGCTCCTTCTCTCTTTCTGCCTTTCTCAATCGCTCTTTCATTCGCGGGCGCGTGCGTCTAGATCGCGAATATGTGGTACTGATTTATCGTTTATATTGCTGTGGCCCCACGTTGGGCGCCAAATAAATAATGCTGTGTGCAATGGTATGCGGTCAACTACACCACCCACAAAACACTTGTCCAGCTAGCAAAACTTATAATTTTTAATCTCTCCTTTTACACTCCCCAGCATCTGCTACAAAGAAAATTCCTAATATTGACCTAAATTAAGGATTTGATCAACTTCCAAAAATTCCAAAGGATTAACTAGGAGTTTTCATTAACGCCTGACAATTTTTGGACACGAGAAGAAATATCTGACATGAAAACAATATCCTGGTTGCACAATGGGTTCGAATAAACACAATTAAGTGAATCACAAATTTTTATTCTGAAACACGTGAGAAAAAAATTTTACTATGACCAGCACAGGTACCACCCGCACACCTGCATGGTTGCAATGGGTTCCGTTTAGCTGGAAACGACAGTACAGCCAGACATCGAGATTTTGATTCTATGACCACGTGTATTTTTGGCGTTCATTCGTTTCTACTCTCTCTATAACTTGCCCCTACATGGTTAGACCTTCATCGTGCTCAAGATACAAAGCTAGCTATTCACTAGAAGAGTGACCCCTCTCATCACTCAAAAGAACAACAGGAGAGCTTTGATTACGTATTGAAAAATTCTTTATTACTGGGCAGATCCAAATGATTGTCCTTCGACCTAATTGTCACGTTTCAAGCGCCCCAAGGTCTGCTTCCAAGTAACACATGCATTTTCCTGATCAGTCTCCCTAGCAGCTGGCGCGCGAGACTTTGAGACTGCCCTGGCTCTCCTAGCTTAAATACTGAATGTAGTCAAGATCATGAGGTCGATTCGAATTCGACATGTTGGCCTATTAAACTTTGATAATCAACTCTAGGAATGATTGTGGCAGTTCTACCCTTTTTCAAATGATTGATTAACCAAGCATGTAATTTTTAGATCTGTCCACAGATGAAATTTGCATCGATTTTTCTCTAACAATTGGCATTATTGTTACGTGGATTACCATACAAATTATACTACTGACTTGCGGCATACTAATGATACGAAAATACAAAAATTACTACCGACAAGGCAAAACGCAATCCTTAGAAAGCTTGCATAGCAATTTCGGCATGCGCTTCGCCAATCTCGGAAATCGGCGTGTCCGTTGGGCAGACAGTGGAAGCTACACATAATTTTTTACTTTATTGTTAACCTAATGCTACAGTATTAAATATTAAGTCACGTTTTATATTGTGGATCTGCGCCCTTAAGCTGTTTCGTTAATTCCTGCTGCTGCTGTAGTATGTAGATGTTTTCGGCTTTTCGTCGCTGCTGTCTTTCGACATCTTTAATGACCCCTTCGTGCAGTTTAGCTCTGAAATATCGTACTCGCAAACTCCGAAAATCGAAGCGCTTTTTACCTATCCAACTGCTGTTTGTAGTGTACGTAGGCAATTATAGAAATTGAGACACCGCACGCGGCAACTAATGTCAATTTTGACGATAAGGACATTTTAATTTAGGTAATTGGCTAATTGCACATAATAAAAAAAGATTGTGAGGTTATAGTGTGTTCACGGAGGTGGTAGCTTAGCCACAGACGGTTTTAGTGAAGTGAAAGTTAGGTTATGTTATAAAATCAAAATGCAGTTATTTAAACCGGCAATTAGAAATATCATTTACAGACAGTTTTGCTTAAGCAAGATCTTAAAACAGACCCACGAAGCTACTTTCGATAAGTTACTGGAAGCTCACATCGACAAAATACTATACAACACTCACCTTTACCGAACGAATCCCAAGTTTAATTTTTGGCGACGTGTTGAGCTGAAAAAACGGGAAAAACAGAACCGAGAGCAGCTACAAAGTGTACAACCTCTGCCGCGTGTTTTAAGGTACTTTTACGATGATCCACTACCCCACGTTTGCAAGGAAACCAAGCCAGAACAGCCCGAAAAGGAACACATTCAAACTCACTTCCCGTTTGCAAATCAGACAATCTCAATTTCGGACGGAGAAGATGTAGCTCCTACCATTGAAATGGATGCCGCTGATCGTACCAAACATGAAATTGAGAGACGACAACACTCCCTTTGGATGCACGATTACGAAAATTACGAGGACGATGCTGATTTTGAAGGTAATCATTTTCAAATAGGCCCCTATTTTTATAATTTCCGAAGTGTAAGTCATTCTAATTAGTATGCCATACTTGAAAATCAGGAAATTATAATTATTGAAGTAGAGGAAAATCGTGTTAGTAATATTGAATGAATTGAAGAGGGAATTCGTATTACTTATTTATAATCCAGTATTGGAAGTCTTAGGTCAATAAGAATAGATTTTCGTTATTGATTTTTCTGCCTCTTTCATTCGATTATGTTATTATTGTTTACAATTTAGTCTCGTCCTATGTTATGGACTTATTTATTTATTTATGCCAGATGTCTTAAGTGTCTCTCATTGTGTCAGAAGTGGTCCAAGTGTATTGTTTGTTATGTGTCACAAGTATTATAAAGTCAAGAAAGTTTCAGGTCAAAAGGGTTTGAACGTTCAAGTGCCTCAAAAGTTTCTTGAGTGTCTCAAATGTTTCAAAGATTAACTTGTTATTGCACTTTCAGAAAGCACTTTAATTAATTCAATAAACCAACATCAAAGAAGTTGGTGAAAGTGAAATTTAATTCAAACTTTAAAACATTCAAATTATAATGAAAGTTGTGCTCTCACAACCGAGAGTAAGTAGCTCTAGGGTCTTCATCGATTGCAAGAAAGGAAAGAGAGCTACTGAAAACCTGCGCGGATATGTGCTTACTTACTCTTTTCCGATTTGCATTTTACAATTACATTATAATAGTTTTCAACCTGTACGACAACATCGGGGAATTTTATCTCTCCCATGATTTTACATTGATATTTAAAATACTGTCCCATTAATATATTTATTACGGCATTCACACTTGAGTCTCACGGGCGAAGAATATACATATTGTGGTTTATAGTTTTGCATTTGTGGTTATAGCCATTTTGGCAAAGACATGACCTGTCGTAATAATAATACAGGATATGTTTGTGGTTTCGAGATCCATCCCATAACAGTATTCACATAGCATAAATATTCAGGAGTCATGAAAAATTATCATTTGGCACTTATGCCGAATAGGATGGTGACAAAATATCTCGCAAAATATTATTGTAAACAAATCCAACAAATAGATTACGCCCCCATGTAAAATAAACAAAAACTCATCACACAAACCGATTACAAAAATCATAATTAAATGTGAAAGTCACTTTTCTGCTTATAGTGGAAAAAATGACACTATTCACTTGTCACCATATTCTCTCTGTAGGTAGCGATTGGACAATTAACTACGGCACACCGGATCCCCGTTCGTCAATCAGCCGCATACCATGCGGCGGCTGTGGAGCTCTACTACATTGTAAAGTACGACTACTCTCAACATACGAGTTAATTGCAAAAAATTCTTGTAGGATACAGCGATTCCCGGATATCTACCTTCGGAGATATTCAAAAACGCGGCCAAACGCGAGGGAGTGGATTTGAAAGCGTTAATCTGCCAAAGGTGTCATTTTCTCAAGTATTACAATCTAGCGCTTCAAGTCAGGGTCACGTCAGATGACTATATAAAGGTCTTGGAGAGTCTGAAAACGAAACGCGCGCTCATTCTCCTAACTGTCGACCTATTCGACTTTCCTTGCTCGCTTTGGCCGGGAATCGTCGACGTTCTGGGTCAGAAGCAGCCGATCGTCATTGTCGGGAATAAGGTGGACTTAATTCCTAGGGATAGTCCGAGTTATTTAGATCGAATTAAAAGCGTCGTATCGAGTACGGTTCGCGAGACCGTTAGCGAGAGAGTTGCGCGGAATGTGAAGCATGTGACGCTGATATCTGCCAAAACCGGTTGGGGCGTCGAGGAGCTTATCACGAAGCTTCATAACATTTGGAATACGCGCGGCGATGTTTACGTGGTTGGCTGTACGAATGTCGGCAAATCGAGCCTGTTTAACTGCCTGCTGCAGTCGGATTTTTGTAAAGTGCAAGCCGTCGACTTGATTCAAAGGGCGACGACGAGCGTGTGGCCGGGCACGACGATGAATATGTTGAAGTTTCCCATTTTGCGGCCGTCCGGGTGGCGCATGTTTGTACGGATGAAGCGACTGCAAGCTTTGAATAAAATTCGAGCGGAAGAAAATAAGCTCAACGTCATGCGGTTGAAGGAGACGCGCGAGATGAAATATGCGACACTTGTAGGTGCGTGAATTCTTTGACGTTTTGCACCTTTTAACGTCACGTTATAGGCCACATTGATCGTACCTTTAGGCCCGGTTTCGAGAATGCCGAAACCGGATCAGATGTTGTTCCTATGATGGCGCACCCGAATACATCTGGTGGAGTTTGTACAGGTATTAATGAGAATGATCCTGTGTACGTTGCTAGTAAATGGTGCTACGATACCCCAGGTGTTGAGCATCCCGAACAGGTATGAGTATAAAGTGTGGTCGGAGTAGTGGCCCACTTCTTGAAAATCTGTACATCATTGTCGGTACAAACGGTCATTAATCACTTTAGTGTACCTATATCCGGTGGGTTATTTTTGGAGATAGACCCTACTTGCTCCACTGGGACCTTGTTCGCTATTTTTTTCCAGATGTGATTTGAAGGTCAGCCCTTGGTCTAACGTGCTGCCCCCTTGCGGGCATCCTCGTGCGGCCCGAACCACTATAAAGGACTAGCCGCTGTTAGACAAGGCTGTAATATGTTTTACCATCGTATGCATCCATCTACACAGGATAGAATGTACTCCCTTACTTTCCATAGCAGTTTTAATCGATTCTAGAGTGGAATTGTCAAACGCCCCTAGAGCTACCTCCTTATAGGAGATCGCCATATCTTAGAGCCTTCTCTCAATCTTCTCGAATGCAAAAAATTACTACATTAGGTACTTAAAAATGAGGGGCCTTGCGGGTGTCTGTATATTAATAGCTATATGGACAGTATGGATATAATTTGGTAATAGTATATTAAAGTACAAGTGTCATTTGACGAAGATTGTCGCACGAGGTAGTTAAGCGGCGAATGCGGCAAAAGCCGAGTGCGACAAGTAGACAAATGACACGTGTGCTTTATACAGAGTGAGCAACAAAGATTGAAGCGTGCCGCTTCAGCTAAATTGGCAATGTGCCGCTCATAGCATATGCTGATTTGATACAAGATACGAAATACGAATAGACGCACGTCACTGTGACAGCGCAGAACGTCATTTTCGTATACAACTCCATACAAAGAAGGTAGTTTTGATATTAATAGGCGGTGATGACGCACGCTGCAATCATTGTTGCTCACACTGTACTATTTTTTCTATTTCGACTTTTATTTTAAATAATAAATATACAAATTATAAATATTGCCTTTAGGCGTTGTTAGGTAATTTTAAACTATCATTCAGTGTATGTTGGTAATAGACACAATTCATTTATTTTCACGTTGGCTAACCGATTCCTGTATTTTCAAACTTCAAACTTTTAATTAGGTATTTGGTCATAATTCCATTTTGCGGCAGTTACGATGAATACGGATGACAAACACGTCTCTTGTACCCCATCGGAGATCCAAGAGATTGCCAATGAAGCGACGTTAAATTTACTGCCTGTAAAATCGAAAGTAAAGTACGAGGAGTACAAAATTTTTGAAAACTGGCTCACCGAGAAGGGGAGTTCAAAAAGTAAGCAAGAATGTACTGCTGGCATATTTTACTACGCTAAGTAAAAATAAAAAAAAGTTCTACCCTTTGGAGTATATATTCAAAATTAATCGGAATTAATACAATCGGTCAAGTTCCTCGTACGTTATTTACACTTTACAGGTTATGTTTAGTTTTGATTTGACGGATACCGTTGACAGCAAAAAAGCAAGGGGTACCAATCCAACAAAATTAAAAAAATAATGCGTTTCTATTTCTTTCGGCATCATTTCTGTCTAGAAACGCACGCAAACTGGGCCAATCAAGTACGGTTTCGGTATTGTTTCCACATCGAAATAGAAAAAATAAAATAACAACCTATAATTTCCTCAATAGTTGTACACGATTTTCGAGTGTGAAAAACCTCTCGGTACTAAGTTAAAGATTTTCTCAGATCATCCATCTCTTGACAACTGAAGAGTTAACGTTGGCACTTCCACGTGATCCAATTCAACCGAAGACGTTTAGCATAAGGCTCGGCCAAACTGTTTTTATAGCAGGTTTGGCCAGGTTGGACTATTGCAGTGGACCTCATTCGATAAAGTATGTATTGCTTTATTACACCTATTCTAAAATTTTGTTTTAAAAACCAGGGATTGTGCTTGTTTTTAAATTTTCGCACTTGGATTTAGGATATTAGATGAGATGCATGCGTGTTTGTCGCGATTAGGACAGTTTGGCATTTGATCATTTAGGGTAAATTTCCTCGTGGTATTTTAAAATAGTGACTGAAACATCACTAAAGTTGTGAAGTAGTGAATTAAGGGCGCTTTTGTTTGTAGAATTACCGTTTTTTGCTCCGAGCTACTACCGATCACCATGTGTTACACCGAGGACGCATCTTCTTTGTACGAAACTTTTTTAGGAAGCGAAATATTTCTGGTACCAAAAGGATCTCCCGAGCGCCTAAGTAAGTGGCCAAATTTAAAGCAGGGCGAACTTTTGCTACATTTACAAGGTGTAAATGAGGATACGTCATGTGGCGACATAGTATTATCGAATGCAGGTAACTCTATTGTGCAATTAACCGCCTTTGAAATTAAGCAATCGTGATTTAAGGATGGATTTCAGTCACTTGTGCATCTCAGGTAGCATTTAAAGCTTGGACTCCAGAAGGTAGAGGAATATATGTGCGTAAATGTTTGCTACCGTTTGCGGTAGCTTTGAGAGGAAAGAAAATACATCACTCGCCAGCGTATGCATCTGATAAATGTTTTTTACCAAAATAAAAATTGCTCGTATAAGAATTTAAATACTTATTGTAAATTTGTTTGTGTACGTCACCCTAGTTGCTCTCTATAGCCGCTCGTACAAAAATAACCTGGTTCTGCGTACTTTGTTCGTTTGGCAACGCTGCATTTGTTGGTAAATCTATATGAAGTTAGGAGCGATCTTGTTAACCAACATATATGTGATTTATTATTTGAGGTGAGTATCTACCTTTTTATACATTCTTTTGCATTAAAGTTTTTAAACTTCAAAGAAAAGTCCAAAATAAAGGTTTATTTCACTCAAATTAACACAGATACAACTTCAACCGAACCATAGATTTTTGTTAAATTACTGAATTACAAGTGAATGACCTACTATTGCAAGAATGCAAGTTTGTATTATTCCAAGATTCGAGAACTAGGTACCAGATAGTACTTACTTTTTCATAATAATATTACATCGGGCACCTGTATAGTGTATTGGCCATCGGCTAAAGCTACCATTTAGCAAACACATACATGTGAAGTAGCATCACACAAATCTCATTGAAAATAATAATAATCAATAAACATTGTTATAACTAAATAATTAACTGGGAAGTATACTCTAGT
Source organism: Photinus pyralis (assembly GCF_008802855.1). Taxonomy (NCBI): domain Eukaryota; kingdom Metazoa; phylum Arthropoda; class Insecta; order Coleoptera; family Lampyridae; genus Photinus; species Photinus pyralis. Next base: position 33,584,711 of record NW_022170738.1, on the reverse strand, counting down.
ATGGTGATGTCTATCCTGTTACTCAAGAAAGTAAGTAATGTTTGGTTGCCCTCTGGGATCTCGCTCATTAACACATTTATTTATAACGTTGTTGTTTGTTAGGTATGGATGAACCCCTTAAAATCGAACCAAAACATGAAGAGGAAATCCATTCCTTTCTTCAGGGACACATTTCAGTAAGCAACGAAGTTTTGGTAACAGTAAAGGATGAAGTTACCATCAACACGTGTTCTAAATCTCTTTATAATGTAGTACAGCAACACTCTGATTTTCAATGTCACCTTTTAACTGAGTCTAAAACCTTGTGTAAGGATTTTAAATGTGGTGATTGTGATTTTGAGACGAATTATAAAAGCAGCCTCAATCGACATCTCTTAACACATAAAGTTGCCAAGGATATTAAATGTGCTGATTGTGATTACGAGACAAATTATAAACACCTCTTCAAACGACATCTTTTAAAACATCAAGTTTTTAAAGATTTTAAATGTGCTGATTGTGATTTTGAAACAAATTATAAAAACAATTTAAAACAACATCTTTTAAAACATACAGTTTCAAAGGTTTTTAAATGTAGTAATTGTCACTTTGAAACAAATTCTAAATCCAGTCTTAATAAACACCATTTAAGACATAAAGTTTCTAAGGATTTTAAATGTGGTGATTGTGATTATGAGACAAATGATAAACACTATTTCAAATCTCATCTTTCAAAACATAAAGTTACAAAAGATTTTAAATGTGCTGATTGTGATTACGGGACAAATGTTAAAAGCTACTTCAAGCAACACCTTTTAAAACATAAAGTTTCTAAAGATTTTAAATGTGCTAATTGTCCCTTTGAGACCAATTTTAAATTCAATCTTAAAAAACACCTTCTAACACATCAAGTTTCTAAGGATATCAAATGTGCCGATTGTGATTATGGGACAAATACTAAACACCTTTTCAAACGACATCTTTTAACACATCGAGTTTCTAAAGATTTTAAATGTGGTGATTGTGATTATGAGACAAATGTTAAACACTACATCAAACTTCATCTTTTGAAACATAAAGTTACTAAAGATTTTAAATGTGCTGATTGCAATTATGAGACAAATTATAAAAGCGGCTTCAAACGACATCTTTTTTTAAGACATAAAGTTATTTCTAAGGATTAAATGTGCGGATAGTGATTATGGGACTAATGTTAAAGGGTACTTCAAACAACAAATAGATTTTTGATAAAGAAGATTTTGAACACATTGTTGTTGGCAGGTATGGATGGAGATAATGGCACACTACCCATTAAAGTCGAACCAAAACATGAAGAGGGAATCCATTCCTTTTTTCAGGTACACATTTCAATAAGCAACGAAGTTTTGGTGACAGTAAAGGATGAAGTTACCATCAGTACCCAGTGCTCTAAATCTCTTTGTAATGAAGAACTACAGCAACACGCTGACTTTCAACTTCACCTTTTAACTCGGTGTAAATCGTGTCTAAGGATTTTAAATGTGCTGCATGTGATTTTAGGTCAAATTATAAAAGCAGCTTCAAACGACATCTTTTAAGACATAAAGTTTCTAAGGAATTTAAATGTGCACATTGTGACTTTGAAACACAATATAAAAACAATTTAAAACAACATCTATTAACAGATAAAGTGTCTAAGGATTTTAAATGCGCTGATTGTGATTATGGGACAAATTATAAACATGTCTTCCAACAACATCTTTTAACACATAAGGTTTCTAAGGATTTTAAATGTGCTACTTGTGATTATGGGACAAATTATAAACACCTCTTCAAACAACATCTTTTAAAACATAGAGTTTCTTAGGATTTTAAATGTTCTACTTGTACTAATAATAAACTTATTTTCATGCATGTTTTAATATATAATAATAATTAATGCGTTGAGGACTACGTGGCAGTGGGGCTGCAGTGCCGATAACAGAGCTTGTCGGATTCCAGACGACCCCCAAATGGCACCAAGACTGTGACTTTGATTTGATGAGTCATTCATGAGATAGAGAAGGGGCTCTTCCCTGGGCGGGATAGCTTTATTAGAATCGTCAGGACGCTTGCAACACAAAATTATTGTAAATAAAGTTCCGATTTTATGCCCGTTTTTTCTTTCACGCCAACTGTAAACGGGGCTTTAATTAAAATTGCTCGATGTAGACCGAGCTTTAACCTAAAAACATTTTCCATTGAGTTAGAAAACTAATGGAGGGAATATAATGGTAGAGGGGGTAAGAATTTTTGTAGACGGAAGTTGCCACAGATAGAGGCCACTCGCGTGGATAGGTTCCCGTGAAGGTACATTTTGACCGACATTATTTGACATATGAAAACGCGGGTCCTGTCACTGTCAGTTTTCCACCAAATTCAAATTTTATTAAATTTGCCATTTTAAAGTACCTATATAATAATTTCGGATCGGTTTGTGCTCTGGTTTATATAAATAACTAAGCCGCATAGTGTTTTTATCACACGCAATTTTGTGAATTGAGAATGATTAGCTGCGTATCATGCAAAATTTCTCATAAAGGGAAGAAACAGAGCATTTCCTTTCATCGGTAAGACATGTCATTTATCATGTTGTAGGCGAGGTTGTAGGTACCTAGTTTATGTTTCTTAGTTTTCCAAACGAACCAGTACTTCGAGCAAAATGGTTGTCTAACATTTGTAAATATATCTCAGGAACAGCTCTCGAAATTTGCTTTTGTGCTCACAACGCTTCATTGACTGTGATTTCGACCAAATGTTGCACCGGAAAATATTTATCAAATATGCAGTAGGTACTATCAAAACTTGTTTTTACAGCTAAACGTGTGAGTTTATATATTAGGTGTAAGTTTTTTTACGAGTGCGGATACATTTTGAGACCAATAAAACAATAAAGTATTATTGAATCTCTCTGCCGTTGTAATGAACCTGAGACCAACCAGTCAATTGTAGGTAGCTATTGATCAACACAGTGAATTTAATGGGAGTGGGAGTTGTCAAGTTGTAGTGGCCTTAATTATGCTACAGGAACACATCGATGTATATTTAGATTTGTAATCAATGATTATATTAAATCTGCATACAAGCATTTGATTCCCTCCATTAGTTTTCTAACTCAATGGTCACCCTAGTTGCTCTCTATAGCCGCTCGTACAAAAATAACCCGGGTCTAAACCTACGCATGGTGGTTGCACTGTGTTCACAATATTGAACTTTTCAAGATTCACCACTGAATGTCTGTTTGGCAATGCTGCATTTGTTGGTACATCGATATGAAGTTAGGAGTGATCTTCATCTGTCAACCAACGTGATTATTTTGAGGTGAGTATCTACCTTTTTATACATTTGCTTTTGCATTAAAGTATTTAAACTTCAAAGAAAAGTCCAAAATAAAGGTTTATTTCACTAAAATTGACGCAGTTACAACTTCAACCGAACTATAGATTTTTGTTAAATTACTGAATTACAAGTCAATGACCTACTATTGTATTATTCCAAGATTCGAGAACTATAGGTACCAGATAGTACTTATTTTTTCATAATAATATCACATCTGGCACCTGTATTGGCCATCGGCTAAAGCTACCATTTAGCAAACACACACATGTGAAGTAGCATCACACAAATCTCATTGAAAATAATAATAATCAATAAACATTGTTATAACTAAATAATTATTAACTGGGAAGTATGGTGATGTCTATCCTGTTACTCAAAAAGGAAGTAATGTTTGGTTGCCCTCTGGGATCTCGCTCATTTATCCATTTATTTATAACGTTGTTTGTTAGGTATGGATGAAGATAATGGCACATTACCCGTTAAAATCGAACCAAAACATGAAGAGGAAATCCATTCCTTTCTTCAGGGACGCATTTCAGTAAGCAACGAAGTTATGGTAACGGTAAAGGATGAAGTTACCATCAACACATTGTGTTCCAAATCTCTTTATAATGTAGTACAGCAACACTCTGATGTTCAATGTCACCTTTTAACTGACTGTAAAACCTTGAGTAAGGATTTTAAATGTGGTCATTGTGATTTTGAGACGAATTATAAAAGCAGCCTCAATCGACATCTCTTAACACATAAAGTTGCCAAGGATTTTAAATGTGCTGACTGTGATTACGAGACAAATTATAAGCACCTCTTCAAACGACATCTTTTAAAACATCAAGTTTTTAAAGATTTTAAATGTGCTGATTGTGATTTTGAAACAAATTATAAAAACAATCTAAAACAACATCTTTTAAAACATACAGTTTCCAAGGTTTTTAAATGTAGTAATTGTCACTTTGAGACAAATTCTAAATCCAGTCTTAAAAAACACCATTTAAGACATAAAGTTTCTAAGGATTTTAAATGTGGTCATTGTGATTATGAGACAAATGATAAACACTATTTCAAATCTCATCTTTCAAAACATAAAGTTACAAAAGATTTTAAATGTGCTGATTGTGATTACGGGACAAATGTTAAAAGCTACTTCAAGCAACATCTTTTAAAACATAAGGTTTCTAAAGATTTTAAATGTGCTAATTGTCCCTTTGAAACCAATTTTAAATTCAATCTTAAAAAACACCTTCTAACACATAAAGTTTCTAAGGATATTAAATGTGCTGATTGTGATTATGGGACAAATTCTAAGGACCTCTTCAAACGACATCTTTTAACGCATAAAATTTCTAAAGATTTTAAATGTGCTAATTGTGATTATGAGACAAATGATAAACACCACTTTAAATCCCATCTTTTAAAACATAAAGTTAGTAAGGATCTTAAATGTGCCGATTGTGATTATGAGACAAGTGTCAAACGCTACTTCAAACAACATCTTTTAAAACATAAAGGTTCTAAAGATTTTAAATGTGCTAATTGTCACTTTGAGACAAATTTTAAAGCCGATCTTAAAGAACATGTTTTAAAGCATAAAGCTTCTGAAGATTTTAAATGTTCAGATTGTGATTATGGGACAAATATTAAACGCTACTTCAAACAACATCTTTTAAGACATAAAGTTTCTAAAGAATTTAAATGTGCTAATTGTCAATTTGAGACAAATTTTAAATCTGATCTTAAACAACACCTTTTTAAGCATAAAGCGTCTAAGGATGTTAAATGCGCTGATTGTGATTATGAGACAAATGATGAACAGCCTCATAAACAGCCCTTCAAAGGACATTTTTTAAAACATGAAGATTCTAAGGATTTTAAATGTGCTGATTGTGATTTTGAGGCAAATTATAAAAGCACCTTTAAACAACATCTCTTAACACATAAAATTTCTAAGGATTTTAAATGTTCTACTTGTGGTTATGGGACAAATAACAAATACCTCTTTAAACTACATCTTTTAAAACATAAAGTTTTTAAGGATTTTAAATGTGCTGATTGTGATTATGAAACAAATTATAAACACGTCTTCAAACAACATCTTTTAACACATACAGTTTCTAAGAATTTTAAATGTGGTGATTGTGATTATGGGACAAATTATAAACACGTCTTCAAAAGACATCTTTTAAAACATAGTTCCTAAGGATTTTTGTGGACTTGTGAACTCGTCTTCAAACAACATTTTTAAATACATAATTAATGTGAGTCCTTTGTGAAGGGACTGGCAGCCAAGCCGTGGGTAACTGACTGTGCCCAGGTCAGACCGCATTTCTGCACTGCACTGATGGCTGTGGGAATCTCAATGGATTTCAATCTTAGCAATCTTTCCTGGGCTCATCATGGCAGATCTTTTTTTCTGTTGAACAAGATAGGTACATTGAATAAAGTATATGTGTATAATATACATATTTACTAGGTTTTTGATTCATTTGTTTGATACTGTAGACTAAATAAGTACTTACTACAAACTAATTGTAATCTTAGTAACTCTTTTTTTTTCTAAGATTTTGTTAAATTTACTTAGAACATATGTCTACTTTTAAATGACAAAACCTACTGCAGGACGCCCAATTTTATGCAACCAAAATATCTTCTTAAACAGGTTAGAACACCAACATTTCAGAATCAAATTTTAAGAGCAAGAGAGAGAACAAACCAATACTAGATATCAGTAACAGTATTGGTTTCCATCATAACTTGTCGAATAACTGTTCTGGTTCCTACCGGGATCACTATACCGACATATGCAGCGTGCCTGATGAATATACATAAGAATATGAGACATCCAAAACTATAAGCCGTAAGCCAAACATATGCACATTCATCGGACATTTTCAACATATGTACTTTTCGACATTCTATGGAAATACAAAATCACGCGTAGAATGTGCGTGTTATATTCAATCATTAAATATATGTATTTTTCTCAATGTCTTCTATGTGGGTTAGAACAAAATCGGGAGAAAATAGTGCTTGTGATACCCTCACAACCACTCATTTCTTTTAACACATATGTAACACCCTGTATATGCCCATGCACAACGTCACCGAAATGGAAAAGTACCTTTAGCGTACATTGTGACAGTACGCATCTTGGATGCACGTTGTGTTTGCTTCATGTCGACCCCGTTTTCAGTAATAGAAGGTAAATCGCATAAAGTACTAATAATGCAAACATGTTTCTAAATTAAACGTACGTAAAAACTTTCAGGAATTCATTTTAATATTGAAGTTTTCACGATGCATGAGAATATACTGAATTCCGCCTATATTTAGACGGTTTGGCAAGGCTGCATTTCAGTTCAAGAGGAAGGTTCAAGATTTCAGTTGATACATTTTAGGTAATAAGTATCTACCTTTTCTTCACATTTGCTTTTGCATTAAAGTTTTAAAAGATAAGCCCAAAATAAACGTTTATTTCATATGTCATGATGTTCGCATTTCTTTATAACGTTACTGTTGTTAGGTATGGATGAAGATAATACACTACCCATTAAAATCGAACCACAACAAGAGGAAGAAATCCATTCCTTTCTTCAGGGACAAATTTCAGTAAGCAACGAAGTTTTGGTGACAATAAAGGACGAAGTTACTATCAGTACACTATGTTCTAAATCTCTTTATAATGAAGAAGTACAGCAACTCTCTGATTTTCAATGTCCCCTTTTAACTCGATGTGAAACCGTGTCTAAGGATTTTAAATGTGCCAATTGTGATTTTGAGACAAATTATGAAAACAGCTTCAAACGACATCTTTTGAAACATAAAGTTTCTAAAGATTTTAAATGTGCTAATTGTCACTTTGAAACAAATTTAAAATCCAGTCTTAAAAAACACCTTTTAAGGCATAAAGTTGATAAGGATTTTAAATGCGCTACTTGTGATTATGGGACAAATAATAAATACCTCATCAAACTACATCTTTTAAAACATAGAGTTTTTAAGGATTTTAAATGTGCTGAGTGTGATTATGGGACAAATGTTAAAGACTACTTCAAGCAACATCTTTTAAAACATAAAGTTTCAAAAGATTTTAAATGTGCCAATTGTTATTTTGAGACAAATTCTAAATCCAACTTTAAAAAACACCTTTTAACACATAAAGTTTCTAAAGATTTTAAATGTGCTGATTGTGATTACGGGACAAATACTAAACACCTTTTCAAACGACATCTTTTAACGCATCGAGTTTCTAAAGATTTTAAATGTGGTGATTGTGGTTATGAGACAAATGATAAACACTACGTCAAAGTTCATCTTTTGAAACATAAAGTTACTAAAGATTTTAAATGTGCTGATTGCGATTATGAGACAAATTACAAAAGTGGCTTCAAACGACATCTTTTTTTAAGACATAAAGTTATTTCTAAGGATTAAATGTGCGGATAGTGATTATTGGACTAATGTTAAAGGGTATTTCAAACAACAAATAGATTTTTGATAAATTAAAACAGATTTTGAACACATTGCTGTTGGCAGGTATGGATGGAGATAATGGCACACTACCCATTAAAGTCGAACCAAAACATGAAGAGGAAATCCATTCCTTTTTTCAGGGACACATTTCAATAAGCAACGAAGTTTTGGTGACAGTAAAGGATGAAGTTACCATCAGTACCCAGTGCTCTAAATCTCTTTGTAATGAAGAACTACAGCAACACGCTGACTTTCAACTTCAATTTTTAACTCTGTGTAAAACCGTGTCTAAGGATTTTAAATGTGCTGCATGTGATTTTAGGTCAAATTATAAAAGCAGCTTCAAACGACATCTTTTAAGACATAAAGTTTCTAAGGAATTTAAATGTGCACATTGTGACTTTGAAACAAAATATAAAAACAATTTAAAACAACATCTATTAACACATAAAGTGTCTAAGGATTTTAAATGCGCTGATTGTGATTATGGGACAAATTATAAACATGTCTTCCAACAACATCTTTTAACACATAAGGTTTCCAAGGATTTTAAATGTGCTGATTGTGATTATAGCACAAATTCTACATATCTCTTCAAGCGACATCTTTTAAAACATAGAGTTTCTAAGGATTTTAAATGTGCTAATTGTGATTATGAGACAAATGATAAACGCCACTTCAAATCTCATCTTTTAAAGCATAAAGCTTCTAAGGTTTTCAAATGTGCTGATTGTGATTTTGAAACAAATTATAAAGGCAACTTCAAACAACATATTTTAACACATAAAGTTTCTAAGTATTTTAAATGTGCCGAATGTGACTTTGAGGCCAATTATAAAAGCAGATTCAAACAACATCTTTTAACGCATCAAGTTTCTAATGAATTTAAATGCTGTACTTGTAATTATGGGACAAATAATAAATACCTTTTCAAAGGACACCTTTTAAAACATAAAGCTGTTAAGGATTTTAAGTGTGCTGATTGTGATTATGGGACAAATCATAAACATGTTTTCAAACAACATCTTTTAAAACATAAAGTTTCTAAGGATTTTAAATGTGCTACTTGTGATTATGGGACAAATTATAAACACCTCTTCAAACAACATCTTTTAAAACATAGAGTTTCTTAGGATTTTAAATGTTCTACTTGGACTAATAATAAATTTATCTTCATGCATATTTTAATATATAATAATTAATGTGTTGAGGACTATGTGGCAGTGGGGCTGCAGTGCCGATAACAGAGCTTGTCGGATTCCAGACGACCCCCAAATGGCACCAAGACTGTGACACCCTGACTTTGATTTGATGAGTCATTCATGAGATAGAGAAGGGGCTCTTCCCTGGGCGGGATAGCTTTATTAGAATCGTCAGGACGCTTGCAACACAAAATTATTGTAAATAAAGTTCGGATTTTATGCCCGTTTTTTCTTTGACGCCAACTGTAAACGGGGCTTTAATTAAAATTGCTGGATGTAAACCGAGCTTTAACCTAAAAACATTTTCCCACGAACACTAACCTAACCTAATATTTTTCCAATTATAACCCTACTTCTTAAGTCTTACAGATCAGAAATGGCCGGTGTACTTTCACATCTTTTTCGCGGTATGAACAGAAGAATTGCCCAACACGTATGGCACCCTTAAAGTGTGTAACTCAATTTTTAATAAACGATCATTTTGTAGAGAATAGTAAGGTCGAAAAGCCCTACTCGTAACAGTTCACAAAACATTGGCGAACCCAAATCGGTTATAACGTGGAAAAGTGTAGGCGTAACTGCAGTATTAACGGGAGGCTTTCTTGCGTATATGCTTTATCTGAAACGTAAAAAGGAGCTCAGTACGTAAACATTTCTTAATCGACATTTTGGGCTACTGTTTTTGTAGTGCAGATAAAGGACCGTCAGCGAATGTTAGGGAAAGCGGCTATCGGCGGATATTTCGAGCTGGTCGATTCCGACAATACGCCACGTAAAAGTGACGATTTTTTGGGCAAATGGCTTTTAATATATTTCGGGTTTACTCATTGTCCTGATATATGCCCGGACGAATTGGAGAAAATGGCCGCTGTTGTCGATAACTTAGGTAAAATGCAGTAAATGCTGTGACTTTTTTATAAACCGTATTGATAGATAATTCTAAGGAGATTCCAAAAGTGCAACCTTTGTTTATATCGGTCGATCCACATCGTGATTCGCCTGAAATTGTTGGAAAGTATTGCAAAGAGTTTACGCCCAGATTGCTGGGTTTAACTGGCACAGAAGAACAGGTAGCTCAAGCCTGCAAGGCATACAGGGTGTATTTCAGTGCCGGTCCTAAAGATAAGGATAGTGACTACATTGTAAGTTTCCTGTAACCTGTTTCATTAAACTAATAATTTTATAGGTCGATCACACCATTATTATGTATTTGGTGAATCCTGAGGGTGAGTTTGTCGACTATTATGGTCAGACCAAAAATAGTGTCGAGATTGCGGATTCAATCAAATTAAATATATTAAAATACGAGCAAATAAAGTCATCATGGCTGTAATTTAGTATTATGTAGTTTTGTTTTAATTATTTACATTAAACTTGCAATTTTTGATCTTTTGCTACTTTTTTAGTGACAGGTTTGGCTCGAAAATGGCCTAAAGTGCAGTATTGTACTCCAAATAATTAGGTTTTCCAGAAATGTTGGCCTCATCAAGTACTTTCCTCCAATAGTCCGCCAGCTCCACACTATTAGAACTTTCTAGGCACAGTGTACAAAGCGTTCTAATACCTCTCATATAGAGCATGTTGTGTTTTTCTATAACTGCGTGTAGGCTCTGCTTTCTATGGCTTCATTTTAGAACCTAAAAACCTGGGATGGTAAAATGTTTATAAAAAACTTTGGAGAAAATCGAGGATGTTCTGGAAAGCCTCCAAATGCGTACCTACCAGTGTCTCCCTGATAGTCTGTGTCAGTACTTCTAGGCCTTCTCCAGTGAGATTATGCGCCTTTTCATCGCCTTTCTTTATCGTCTTGGTTTCTCCAGAATTTTAAGAGGATTTAGGAGCCTTCCTAAACGCTTTCCAAAGCCTTTTATAGTCTCTGGCTTTGTGTTCTATTTTAGCATTTATGTAAGACTTTCCATTCTCCAAACCATCAAGAGAATTGACAAATCTGGAGCCTTTCAGGCTCCTTTTCTATGAGTTCTAGACCACCTGTCCGAAATTCAGAATTCTCAAATTTGATAGGTTGGTCGGAAAGTCAAGTACAAGTCCGAAAATTTTCAACCTTATAGCATTTTTAATAGTTGAATGCTGCTATTCTATGAGAATTGAATGCGAACCGAATGTGATATTATTCTTAACCTCACTCTTTGGTGTTGTGATTTTGAATGTCAGACTAGCACATGTTGAAAAACTGTAAATAATTATGGGCAAATTCAGAAGTAAATTGAAAGGAGGGCCTAAGGGCAAACGATGGACTAAGGGGCAAAGTTCCAGTTCAAATCCGGAAACGCACAAACACAGGGATCTAGCCAAATCGCGATTTTTTAAGGAAAACTTGGGTAAGCTCCGAACCTCTCGATTAACGTACTATGAAACGTTTTCAGGTGGCAATTTAACAACGGACGCTTTACATAAGCATGACGCTTTACAGGCAAGTTCCAATGAGCAATTCGACAGCGAATCGGAGGCAGCGTCGTCTGTCGGATCTTCGAGTTATCAAACGATGGATTCCTTTGCGTCCGAATGGTCTAGCTGTAGTAACATGTCGTTTAAGCGATTTTTTAGTATATTTCGTGCAAACTCGCCGCTACATAAGGAAATGCTGGCTGTGCTAGCCGCCGTAACGGAGGTTATCAAGGAAAAGAATGGAAGTGAATCGCCTACGGAATACTACGGTTCACTTGTAAGTTGTCGTGGTTATCCCCTCTCACAAATCAATTCAAGAATAAGTATCACAATACATACTAAAAGCTCCTAATTCGCTCATATTTGTGATACTGTTTTTGAGTAATTGATTTGGTTTGGTGGAGGAGCCTAGGCCCGATGGGTGTGGTATAAATTATAATGTGTGCAATTACACGCAGGTTATCGCCTTGGAGCAAGTTATGTCGCACGATCCGATTAACGAGGACCAAGTCACTGCGATTTTAGCCTTGCTTAATATGGGAATACGAACGGTACCGGAGGGCGTTCTGCGTACGAGCTTCGACGATGTTTGCAAGAAACTGATTGTTCTTTTAAATAAGTTTTCGAATGCGGATAATAACGTAGTTTTGAAATCGATTTTCGGTATACTGACCACACTCTTGGTCGCTCAAGATCAGGCCGTTTGGTCTTTGTCGTCCACTTTGCAGATTTTTGGAATTATCTTAAATCCTTTTTGTGTCCATCATAAACCGAAGGTAAGTGAAAATTGAGGGGAAACCACTTGTGCAGTTGGCGTACAACATGAATGGCTTTACAAAGTGGGAGAAAAATGCTTGGATGTATTGATTTTTATAGAATATAATTTGATTTTTTTGGAATCATATAACAATATTGATTTAAATGTTATTGATAACTGATAAGTGTAATATGTATACATAGGTGTATTATGACGTCATCACTAAGTAATTAAAAAAAAAATGTTTCGGTAGTTATTTATGAGAGGGGGTCTACTTTGACTTACCCTATACTCACTAGCAGAGCCACTGGTACTTTCAGGTCAGAACAATGGACGTTTCGCGGCACTTTCTAATTTGAGGAGCATTCGGCGGTTCTTTTTATTCACAAATTGAAAATGAAATTGAATAAAAACTCAAAAAAACCAGAATATACAGGGTGTTTTTTTGGGAGCTTTAGTTAAACGTTTCTGGGAAAGTAAAATAGGTAGGTTTTTGAAAATGTGTACTTAGGAGTTACTCTGAAGACCGAATCGATGTAAAATATTTTCAAAATGGCCACACTTCCGGAAACACCGGAAGTAGATAGTAACTTCCTTATATTAAATGGCAACCCCTATTTTTTATTGCATTTTTGGATTCTACGTCAAATTTCAGTTCTTTTGATACCCACATGTCCATATCTGCCATTTATGGTTTTTAAGTTATTTTGACTTTATGAAAAAAAATGGCGGATGCAAATGGTACCTTGATAATTGATTACTTGAAAAAGGTTATAGTCATGGCAACCCATTTTTATCAGTGCATAGAGAATGAATAGGGCTTTCTTTTAGTGTACTTCAAAAAAGTTAAGTTGCATACAACCGCACCTATGGAGATCCAAATTTAAGAAATTCCAAAGTTCAAAAACTCAGTTTTTTTTAATGGAATGACCATGTTCTTACTATTGCATGAGATAGAGAATCGAAATTGGAATATTTTGATATTACATGTTGCTATAGCTATCTTTAACATTTTCTGATTTATTCCCATTTCATTGAATTGATGCCATTTTTTTCTCCTTTTTCATTTTAGTAGTTGGCCATGATTTTATAACAATCGAATTTTAAACAAATCAAGGCAAAAATACTTTAATATCATTGATTCTAGTCTATTATATATATATTTTGTTACTTTTAATTATCAGCTGCAATTTAAAAAAAGACTAGAAACCAATTTCGAAAAAAAATTCAAAGGGCTGTAACTTTTGAACTAGTAGCCCAATCTTGGAACTGTTTGAAATTATGGATTCTACAGGCCACATTCCGGGGCGATCTGAGACAATTTTTTTTTCGGGGCTAAAAAAAAGCAGTGTATAACCAGGGGCGCACTGGCCCGGGGGGCGGGTGGCGATTGCCACCTGGCCTGTAGATCATAATGGCCCGTTGGAAATTTATAAGTATGTGCTGTATTTAGTTTCTTGCACTATTAATAAATTATTAACACGTTTCTCTAATTGGGGTTGATGTTAGGTTGTTAAAAAAATCTGTTTTAATTGAAGTGTTTTACAATGAATTTATCATTTTTTGTCGTAGCATGAAAGTGCTGAAATACAATGATAGGCGACGCACCTCGTGTGGATTGTATATTTTGTTACTTTTAATTATCAGCTGCAATTTAAAAAAAACTGTATGGTAATTTATTTTCGAGAAAGGAGTACTTTAAAATGTTTTTGTGGTGCACCTCAGAGCTACCCCCCCCCCCCCCCCGCCACCATCATTACTACACTAATACTTTAATGGCCCGTAACCCCGTAACCTATGCAATTCCACCTGTCCCGCAGTTACCCAGTCCGCCCCTGCCTGTATAAAATAGCTTACGCCACAATAAGGCGATGTCAGGGAAACCTTCTTCTGGACAAAAACCCTGGCATAGCCCACACAAATACACGAACTAAATTAACAAAGACAACAAAAGCAAAAGAAAATCCAAAATGCATTTCAAATTGTGTTACAATAAAAATCAGGTCACAAATTTTAAGATTCTAGGAACGTCATACTTTTTCCAAAAACATCCAAAAATCACATATCTTAAATAGTTAATAAATTACGTAAACTGCTTATATCTACACAAATACAAATTTAATATCCACATTTTAATTTACTGTGAACGATCATGTCATAGGTGGAGTTCTGAATCGCTGCTTGTGTGATACCATCAACATCGCTAATGGGTTTCTTAGATTGCCTTGTTTTTTAGGATCTTCTAAAGGTTTGCCCAATTTAGAAATTTGTCAATATAACTCACCTTGAAGTGGTTTCCCCTTGGTGAAAATATATAGTGCTATTTATTAAGAAGTAGACATAGGGATTTATGTGCGTTTTTCCCTATGTCTACTTTTAAGTGATAAAATCTCTTTTAAAGGGTGCCTAATTTTAAATAGCTTAAAACAAATAAAGATATAGCTTCCGTATTTTTATTTTCATTCATGTGGGATGTATTCAACTGAAGAAAAAGTTGATATTGTCAATTGGTATAGTGCCGGTGATAGCCAAAGCAACAAATTTTCAAACTAATCAGCATGCCATACCGATGTTTATTTGTTTTAAGAAGTTATTTTGGATGCATAAAATTAGGCGCCATTCAGAAGAGATTTTGTCTTTTAAAAGTAGACATAGGGAAAAACAATACAATAAATCCCTATGTCCCTATATCACTGAATATGCGAGGGAGTTCTTCCATTGGCATTTTAGTGGAGAAAGCCTGCCCAAAATGCGGTCATTGTAATCACTAAGGCCAAGTGTTTTGAAAATTCAGTTACAAATCCGGCCGGTAATAAGGTGGCCGAATTCTGCAGGGAATTGCTAGAGGAGTGTTTGAAGAGTAACTCCTCGATTAAATCGAGTCGAACGACGATCCTTCACGTGTTAGGTTTAATGAAGGACACCATTGCCACTTACTCCAAAGCACACATGAAGGTAAGTCAGTCGTTTACGTGGACGTTTTGTAATGTGTTGGTTTTGTAGAAATCGTGCGAGTTGATTTTACAGTTAATAACATTGAACTATCCGATGGTGACGTCGTGCGGCTTACAAGTACTGCATTCCTTGTTATCGCAACAAAAAGCAGTGGTGCCGGCCAAGTTAAATGGTCAACTTATATCTGCGCTCTACGAGTACCAGCCGTCTGCAACGGATGTGCAACCTACGCTCGCTTGGGTGGCCGTAATGCAACAGGCCCACATACATTTAGCCGAGTAGGTAAAGTGTACCCGTCGCAAATTCATTGTGTAAATCCGTTTGCAGCGTTGAGTTGTCAGTCGCGTGCGCCGCCTTGCCGAAGATCTTCGGCACCCTTTCACAACTATGGCTTTCGGAGAAAAAAGAGGTGACCACTGCGGTTACGCACGCTTTCGAGGCGCTCCTGCGGGATGCCATCGCACCATTGTGTGACAGCGAGGAGTTAGTCGATCAGCACTTGGGGAAATTGGAGAAGTGCTTCAATGAGGTCGAATTAGGGCTGGGATATCAGTACAATATGATTTGGAATCAAGTTTTGCATGTCATTGCAGTTATGTTTGAGGTAACCTACCCAATTTGGGCAATTCCTGTTATGGGCCGTGTGATTTTAGGTTGGCGGTAAACACGCGGGTAAGCTGATGCTGGAATGCTTGAAACACCTGGCAGAATTGAGAGACTCCTATAAATTCAG
This sequence comes from Photinus pyralis, assembly GCF_008802855.1. Taxonomy (NCBI): domain Eukaryota; kingdom Metazoa; phylum Arthropoda; class Insecta; order Coleoptera; family Lampyridae; genus Photinus; species Photinus pyralis. Next base: position 33,568,852 of record NW_022170738.1, on the reverse strand, counting down.
TTACAATAACGAACTTGAAAATGCGGTCGGTGCTGCTGTGAAGTCCATGGGCCCTGAAATTGTTTTAAGCATAATCAGTCTAACAGTAAGTAGTAGAGTAGAGACCATTATGTTATCTTGTGGATCTCCCCCCTTCCCCACCCCAATGTAATATTGGAATATTTATATTTCAAAAAATTCCATTAGTCACTAACATGAAAACTTAATCGAAAAACTATTCGTCAAAGGATAACTCCGCCCCTTTTGTCGTGCAGTGTTGCCACTTGTTGGTTATGCTTATAAAGATTAATTTCATTACTTGTAATGTGTATTAGACAGCGTCGCATACCAAATTTTACAAAGTGAAGAATAAAACGACTTTTTTCGTAAAGAAAAATAATGCGCAGATTCTTGCTGGCGTTATTGCGACGTGATGTGGATATCTGTTTTTGACATCTTTACTTAGCACGAACTGTTACTTATGTAATTTAGCTGCCTCATCCTCATTTACTAACGTGCATTTTTTTTCAGCGGCGCATTTAAAGAATGTGAATAGTTTCTTCAATAAATAAATAAATATTTTGTTTTATTTACCGTCCTATATTCCTGAGGCGAAGATTGAACAAGAGCTTGCCGTGGTACTACCATTGCATTTGGACGCCCAACAGCGAGGCGAGAACGAACAACCGCGTATATTTATTTAATTGGGGGTTTTAGAAAGTACTATCATTGACTCTACACACTCAGTCAATGGTACTATTGATTTTGACGTGTCCAAGGTCCTTCACGTAAGAAAAATTTTGGTAACAATTCGAGTTGAGAAAAGATGTCAAAAAATCCCTCAAAGGGTTCTTTTTTTCGTTATTGTTATTCTACCGGCTTACTCCACCTACTGTCAAAAGTTATTCGATTCATTTTGAAACAAAAGAGTAATATTGAGTTTTCATTCAGTTGTTAACCCACCTAGGTGTCGGACAGGAACAAATTCTGATCCCCAATCATTTGTAGAGTTCGAGGTAGAGTTGGTAGACAAACCATTTCGGTTACACACAAATTTACTAAGACCATTTTCCTAACTAAGACGGGGAATAAAGAATTCGTTTGGAAAAAATAGGTGAAAGCTGAATTTTGCATGAAACTTCCTCTTTGGTTCTAAACAACATGCAAAAAGTCCTCGCCGATGCATGGGCCGCTAAAGAGTAGCCATATAGGGCCAATCCTAACTCAACTGCATGTAAAATCCCATAGGGCGATTTTCTAGTGTCGTCAAGGTCATTTGCCCCTCCTCCTGGTTTAAAAACTAAATAGAGGTTGCAGTCACCTCTCCCTGACGGCGACTTTAAAAACTAAATAGAAGTCGCAGTCATCTTTCCCTGGCGGTGACTTTGAAAACTAAATAGAAAGGTTAACGAGATGTTCTAGTCGAATTTCATTTGCAAGTGACTAGAAGGGTCAACAACTTTACAACATTGAAAACCAAATAAAGGTCATAACGATTTTTGGGAGGGACGAGAGGTGGAGGTGAAGAAGATTGTTTTCTTTAATAAATAAATATTTTTCAATCACAAATAGATGAGGCTTATACCAAAGAATACTAGTTACTCTTTGCTTATACTCATTGGGGACACCACTAAAAAAACGCATTTCATTGTCTACCAATTCAATGGTCTACCTCACACGTGGTGAAGAAAGGCGTGCACGTATATGAGAAAAATAAATGTCAGAATAAAGAACAAAGAAAGTCAAACAAGGAAGAAAAAACAAAAAGGATAGCACTCACATTAGACGAATGTTTATGTTTGTGAGTTTTTGTTAAGGAAAATTATCAATTTTTGAAATTGAGAGAGGATAAACCTTTATGTGAATTAAAAGGGTGGCGGGATGTCGATCTTGTAAACAAAATGAAACAAAGAAACTCATATTCAATGTACTAAAAAAATTGCAGCACGAACAATAGACGAATTGTTATGTACAGGATAGTCCAAATTGGGCACTTTCTTATGGAAACACCCTTTATTTTAAGAGATTAGAGCTATTTGAAATTAAAAATGCTTGGAACTAATAAAAATTCGCAGGTATGTAACTAAGAAATGGTCGTCATGCCATCTTTTGTTCTCCATGGAAACCTAGATGTCTGCAATAAAAATAATTTAATGTACAAAATGCAATATTGCAAAATGATAAATTTATACAGTGCTATTTATTAAAAAGTAGACATAGGGATTTACGTGTATTGTTTTTCCGTATGTCTACTTTTAAATGACAAAATCTGAAGGGCGCCTAATTTCATGCATCCAAAATAAGTTCACACAAATAAAGATCTGGCTGTCAGATTAATTAATTTGAATATTTTTGCTTTGGCTTCACAAACAATAATTCCGGCACTATACCATTTGACAATATCAACTTTTTCTTCAGTAGAATACATCGCACACAAATGAAAATAAAAATACGGAAGCCAAAGCAACAATATTCAAATTAATTAATATGACAGCAAGATCAGTTATTTTGGTTGCATAAAATTAGGCGCCCTTCAGAAGTGATTTTGTCATTTCAAAGTAGACAGGGAAAAACAATACACTTAAATCTCTAAGTCCACTTTTTAATAAATAACACTGTATATAAAATTGTGCTGTACGTGTGTTTGTGATTGAACTCCTCCTAAACGGCTGGAGGGATTTTGATTAAAGTGTCTCTGTGTGTGCACGGATTGTTTAGATTCCTAATTGGGCCCAATCAGATTATAGACTTTTTTAAAAACTTCTTTTTTGCTTGATGTCGCACTGTGCTATTTTGTGTACCGTGCGGATATATTTACATTTTTACATTCTTTAAGCTGGGTTTTCGTCAATATCCGTCAATATCGAGCGTACGAAGTCGTGAAGGGAAATATAGTATTTAATATACAAACATAAACATAAATAACATAAAATACATTAAAATATAGGAAATTTTACGCTTTTTTAAAAAACTCCAAAATATATAGGGTGGTTCATATCAAAAAATGTAGTTCAGGGTCATACAAAAAACCAAACACCCTGTATAACAACTGTATCGCGATGGATTCTAAAGAAAAAGTGCTCTTAAGAAAAATTTCGCTAAAATCAATTATCTTCAATAATAAGACACTTATAGGAGAAAGGATACAGTAATCTACTAAACTCGAGAAACGCCCCCTAGCGGCCAAACGATCCTATTTGCGTCAGCGATTTTCTCTTTAATTGAGATCCTGACACGTAGGTCCAGTTTTTTTGTATCTCTTAAAATAAAGGGCGTTTCCATAAGAAAGTGTCCAATTTGGACCACCCTGTACGGGATGGATCATCGATTTATTGCTGTAGAAACACTTATTAAATTATAGCATTTTTAAAAAGTTACTGGTGAAAAATTGTGCCCGATAAGTGATGCCCATTTTCGGTAATACACTGTTGCAACCCTAGACGGTAAGTGTCTTCCCCTATTTGCAGTAGATCTGCACAGATTGAGATTGAGCCTGTACGCGGGTTATTGTTGTATACACGCGACTTTAGGTACCCTCAGAGGGCAAAATCATAACTACTCAAGTCGGGGGATCGCGTTGACTAAGAGAAAGCTGTTAGTTAGTTAGCACCCCAAATTGCAAATGTCCTATTTTGGTTTTCGTTTCGTTACCATTTCCAGGGTTTTTCAGGGTGTCAAACATTTAAAAGGGCTGTAATTTTTTGGCATACACTGGCCAATGTGACATAAAAATTTACAAAAAAGTCCATTACAGTTTTTAGCGCATTTTTTTAAGAATTTAAAAAATGTGCTATTGCTTGCGTTTTGTCCGTCCGTCTGTCGGACTCACTTCTGCCGTGTTTGCATATTTGAATTCTCCTAGAATCCTGGATTTTTTTGCAATCAGTAGCCTATGTCTTGAAGGTGTGCCAGACGACTATCAAAATTAATTGTCTTAGTCCCCCCCCCCCCCCCCCCCCACCCCTTGAATTATTTAATGAGATGCACATGCCTTTAATGGTGCCAAGTAAAATGTTTGAAAATGGGTGGCGGGGGTGAACACGTTCTACCCTTCACGGCATTATAATGAGAGGTTTCAACAAAAGGAACTGTTTTATACCAAACTCCTTATTAAAAGAGGGGTTTTTGGGGAAGGGGGTAGACCTGGTACTATCCGTCATGGTACTAATGAAAGAAATTTCTACCACTCATAGCCCTCCTCCTCGACCCCTTTCTGAACGACCTCCAAATTGAGGTTCTTCTTAGTTTTCAACGAAGAAAGCGACTGTTACTGATTATCTCAGAAAATAATGAAGCCATATTGTTGCATGATTAGTAGTAATTGTTTATTCTTACAGAAAGAAAATGGCGAAATAAACATAGACAGATCCTGGCTGCTTCCCGTTTTAAAAGAGAGCATCAAAACGGCCACCATCGAGTTTTGGGTAAAATCTTTGCTACCGTTAGCAATGTCATGTCACCAATACTCGATTCAATTAACCGCACAAAATGAGGGCATTAACGCTCACGTTTACGAACTGCTCTACATACAGCTGTGGAGCTTATTGCCGAACTTTTGTAACAGTCCCACGGACATCCAGACCAACTTTAAGACGATTGCCAAAGTTCTGGGTACGGGAATTACGAACCACAAAGACGTCCGGCTTTCGATCCTGGCGGCCCTGCGCCGACTGATCGCCTTTGCTAAGGAGGCCGACAGGGAGGAGGATTTAAATGAAATCGCTAGGTTTGACAAGAACTACCTGCCGCTTCTCTTCAACTTTTACACGACTAAGGCGAGAGATGGCGAGGAGGAAGGGCACAGATTGGCAGCACTGGAAACTATTAGGGTACCGACAAAAATCCCTTGAGCATTCTTAACATTGAATTTTAGGTGTACCTTAGCATTAGTAAACCGGACCTGACCCAGCAATTATTTGCAAACGCTCTGGACCGTTTAAAGTCCATTGAAGGTACCGAACCTGATGACCTGTACGTAAAAGACGGCATCTTAGATATCGTGAGAGAGCTTGTGCCGTATCAAAATGTCGAATCCATTGAGAGACTGTACGAACAGTGCATAAAGGGCATTCCGAAGATGAGCAATAAAAAGGAGCAAAAGAAGGCGTTTAGGTTACTCGAGGAAATTTTGGAGAATGACTCGGACCACTGCAAAAACTTCTTCAAGAAGAACAAGAAGCCCGTACAAAAATTGCTAACGAAAAGTATGGCGAAAGCGGCGTTAATAAGTAAGGCGACGCGACTTAGTTGCTTGAACAATCTGATAAGGGCGCAACCGTCGCTGACTCACGAAAGTTTGTTGATCCGCTCGGTTATCCCCGAAGCGGTCTTATGTTGCAAGGATGCGAATGGGAAGTGCAGAAGTACAGCTTATGCCACCTTAAATACGATTGGCGACACGTTAGCCAAGCACAATCAGTTGCAGGAGTATTTGAATATGATTGCGGCTGGACTTGCTGGTTCGGTTGAGATTATGAGCGCGACTCTGCTAGCGCTAGCTTCGGTTTTACATAATTTTTCAGGTAAGAAATTTGGTTTATGGTTTATTCATTTATAAACAAAGACAATTGTAAGATAAGTAGGTATAAGTTTTAGTTAGGGAATGGTTTCAATCCATTTCTTGAGGCATAAGTCAGTAGTAAGCTTGTATACCGACATTGCAGCTGCCTCAAAACGGAACGCAAAAGGAAAGACTAAAGCCATCGCGGCAACAGCGCAAGCTTTCCCCAACATGTTCGTTCTTATTGCTTGTTTATCGCCAGACTTACTCTAGTTCACTTTCCGTTTAAAGCGGTACAAATGTAAATTTCCTTGCATTGAAGTGAAATGGGAAGTCAAGGACAATTATTAAACTCTTCCTGTAGAAATGTTGGAATAATTCCATCTAATCTCTAAGATTTAATTTTCGTTTGATCTATGCTCGGATTTTTTAGTTCTCAGTTCTCCCTGCTTGCCTTCCATTGTGAAATAGGCACTATCCTACTATTAGGTTTTAAGGTTATCAATCCCGGAAAGTGCTTTTGGAGCACTATGTGTTATTCTCAGTTGTCATATGTAACTTCCATCCCTGTTAAAAGGTTTTCTGTCTTCCCTTTCTGTTAATTTGGATTTCTGTGTTAGTTATTCTCTTATATTTTCAAAACCTTCCGCGCTCCAATGATCATTTTTGAAGGGACACCATTTTGTAACAAATGCCATCGCATTCCCTCAACAATGGGCATAGGAGCGCGCAAGGTTTTAGAAATATTGGGAGAACCCGCTAGGAGAGGACAGATCGATGGCATTTCTTTACAAGTGACTGATAGCACGGGGGCTCTTAAAAATGGTGGGGGAGATCGTAGCACCGTGGTCTGAAAATTAGAGATTGATGAAATACGCTTCTAGTATTCCATACCCCCAGTGTTCCGTTGAAGAGACATCTTTTTTGAGCAAATGCCATTGCATTTCCTAAAAAATGAGCATCGGGCGTGGATGGCTCTTAAAAATCTGGTGGAGAACGTAGCACTGGGGGGTCTGGAAAGCAAAGATCGATAGGATATGCCCCCAGGGATAGGTCTCCCTTTTCTTGGGGAGGTATCTATACCCCCAGGCCCCAGACCCCCTGTGTTTCGTTTTCCTCTACTATTTTCAATGTCTTCACGCCGATCATTTTGGAAGAGCCACCACTTTTTAACAAATGCTATCGCTATTCCTCAAAAATAGGCATGGGGGAAGGGTGGACCGTAGCACCGAGGGTGCATTTTATTGACCAATTTTGAAAAGACACCTTTTTTGAGCAAATGCCATTGCATTTCCTCAAAAACGAGCATCGGGGCGTGAATGGCTCTTAAAAATCTGGTGGCGAACGTAGCACTGGGAGGTCTGGAAAGCAAAGATCGATGTGATATGCCCCCAGGGAAAGATCTCCCTTTTCTTGGGGAGGTATCTATACCCCCAGACCCCCTGTGGTTCGTTTTCCTCTACTATTTTCAATGTCTTCACGCTTTAATGATCATTTTTGAAGAGCCACCACTTTTTAACAAATGCTATCGCTATTCCTCAAAAGTAGACATGGGGGAAGGGTGAACCGTAGCACCGGGGGTTTGAGGGTGATCCAATACCCCTCAGGAAAGGAGAGATCAATGGCATTTCGTCACAACTGGGGGAGATCGGTACCGGGGGTCTTGAAAAGTAGAGATCGATGAAATCTTCTTCCAGAATAAGATCTCGCCTTTCCTGGGGGGGGGGGGCATTGAATACCCCCGTGTTACCTTTTTTCCTTAATATTTTCGAAGCATTTCGTCAAAAATGGGCTTCGGAGCTCGCAAGGGTTTAAAAATATTGCGGAGAAAATGTAGCACCGGGGTGAGAGGTATGGAATAATCCCCAGTCCATACCCACCAGGAAAGGAGAGATGGCATTTCGTCACAATTGATTGATAACGTGGAGGGCTCTTAAAAATTCTGGTGGGAAACGTAGCACTGGGGTCTAAGCTTCCATGAAAAGATTTCTCCTTTCCTGGGGGGTGTTCCATACCCCCCAGACCTCCTGGTGTTATGTTTTCCCCTAATATTTTTAATGCCTTTCTAATGATAATTTTTTTTTAAGAGAATGTTTTCTCGCTTTAATGATCATTTTTGAAAAGCCACCCCTTTTTAACAAATGCTATCGCTATTCCTCAAAAATAGGCATGGGCGAAGGGGGAACCGTAGCACCGGGGGTTTGAGGGGGTATGGAATACTCTCCAGGAAATGAGAGATCGATGGCATTTCGTCACATCTGATTGATAACGCAAAGGGCTCTTAACAATGCTGGGGAAGATCTGCACCGGGGGTCTCGAAAAGTAGAGATCGAGGAAATCCTCTTCCAAAATAAGATCTCTCCTTTCTTGAGGGGGGGGGGCATTGAATACCCCCCAGACCCCCCGGTGTTACCTTTTTCCCTTAATATTTTCAAAGCTCTTAAAAAGTCTCGTAGGAAACGTGGTGTGGGGGGTGTTCCAGACCTCTTGGTGTTAAGTTTTCCCTTAATGTTTTTAAAGCCTTCCTCATGTTAATGGTCAGTTTTGAAGAGACATCATTTTTGAGTATATGCTCAATATGCTAGGGCTCTTACAAATCTGAGGGAAAACGTAGCACCGGAGACTGAAAAGCAGAAATCTATGGAATACGCTTTCAGGAAAAAACCTCTCCTCCCCAGACCTCCCGTTTGTGACCAATCTAAAGATTTTGTCTACTTCCAGGTGCATTAGGAAACGAAAACATTCAGTTTCTTCTGGAAAATGTTGGGAGTATAATTTCATCACCCTCACGTGAAGTTGTGGGTCCCTGTCTAAGCTTTCTGAAACTTTACTGTACGTCTTTACCAAGTCCTTTAGTTGCATCGTCTCTACCTAACATTGTAAGTAGTTATTGAGTGATATCAGGTGTGGGTTGAAAACTTTGTACCGATGCATACTTCAATATTATGTACTTACCTAATTGTCACAGGTAAAATACATATGTAGCATGACCGACGACTGTAAACGAAATTTTCGATTGAAAATACGCGACATATTGGATCGGATCGTTAGAAAATACGGATGCGATGCAATTACCCCCTACGTCCCCGCAAGTGATACCGTCATTTTGAAAAAATTGCGAAACTTGCGCAAATTAAACGCGCGCAAGAAACGCCAAAAAGACGCTAAACGTGACCAATCCGAAAGTGAAGATGAAGAGTTTACCGTTAAGGCTAAACCGAAAAGGTAATTGTCAGAATCAAAACTTTTGGCTAACGCGAATTTTAGTATTGAGGAAATCCTGGCCGATTCTGATTTGGAGGATTCAGACACTAATGACGAGCCTAAGCAGAACAAGAAGCAGAGAAGTACTTGGATTCGGGAGGACGCTGATACGATTGTCGACTTCAATGATCCGGCAGCCGTTAGTAAAATTACAGGTAGGGTTTTTGTCAAACGAGTACAAAAAATCATCATGATTTTGTTGATTAGCCACAAAACCGTCGGCATCAAATTCGACTACAATCGAGAAAAAGTCCAAGAAGAATCGTGGTTTTAAAACTGCTCCGGACGGACGTTTGATAATAAAAGACTTGGATTTCGACAGCGATTCGGATTCTGATAAAACCAAAGCGAAACAGTTTAGTAAAATGAAGCTGGAAGATTCGGATTCAGGTAAATGCACGATTCCATCGAAGGCGTAATGCGAGAGTTGCTTTTAGAGGAAGAACCTAGCGCGCCCAAAACGAATAGAAAACGTAAAAGATCTGAAGCTGGAAGTGTTAAAAGCGGATTCAGTAGTCATCCTCCAATGAAGTATCAGGCTGGAGGTTCCGGAATTCACAGGTATTTAAGGTTTAAATGAGAGATTCTCGAATTAATTGTATCGTTTAGACCTGTTCAGAAACAACCGGGCTCGGAGTATAAGGCGAAAAAGGCGAGTGGTGACGTGAAACGGAAAGGAAAATTGGATCCATACATGTACCTTCCATTGCAACGCAGCGCTCTCAACAAAAGGTTTGTAACTAGAGGAAGAACTGTTTATTCAAATTAACATTTTAGGAAAAAGGCGAAGATGACTGGACAGTTTAAAAATATAAACAAGGCTGCGAAAAGTGGTGCACTGAAAGGTGCGAAGGTTAGGCGTTTAAAACAAAAGAAAAAGTAACTTCGTTATGCGCTTTCTAAATTTATGCCTGTTACACTTTTTAAATTAAAACAGTATTGACTGAATTCTAGAGTCTTAATTCTGTACTAATAAAATAAATCCTCCAGGTTGTAACGAGAGGGTATTTATTCCATTGAAAAGTGCGGAAGGAAAAGTTTTTACTTATAATTACACAAGAGGTTTGTATTTCATCGACTAAATTTGGGTTGTTTAGGTAATAAAAATCTGTTGCCTACCAATTCGGTCAACCAATAAAAATGCGACACAAATTATAAAGAAAGCTACTTTGATATTCAGTGCAACAGTAAAATTGCGATAAAGAAAACTGTCGGCAAAATCGGATAATATTTACGTATATTTTTGTGCTGCATTAGAGATTTCCCGAATATAAGATAGGCGGGGAAATATCCAGAGGTTGCGTACGGCTTATCGATGGGAGCATTTTCAGCCACTGGAAAGTGCTATCCTTGGATCAGTATTGTGAGCTGAGGCTTCAGGGCTTCCACCGGGTATGCCTGTGGATGGTTAACGTTCGCTTGATATGAAGGTTGTGAGCTACGTGCTGCCTAAGTGAGTTAACGAATTGTCCATGGTCGCTAATGATGCGCCTAGGCATCCCATACCTCAGGAACACTTTGTCGATGAAAGTTCGTGCACACGGGTGGGCGTCAGCTACTTGTAGGACGAACACTTCCACCTAGCGGGAAGTGACGTTTTCTACGATGAAGATTCACCTCTCATCCTTAAGGACTTTGGGTAGCGGTCCGAATAGGTTGGTTGATGCTTGTTCAAATTGTTGCGTGGCCACAGGAGTTTGCAGTAGTCCTGCGGGTTTTAGGTTAGACGCTTTAAATTTTTGGCACTCGGGACAATTTCGGACGTAGTTGGATACATTCTCAGCCAATAATATCGACTGCAAGCGATGCGGTCATCAGTGTGGTCGCCACCATCATAGTGCCCTGTTGTTATTGGTGCGTAGTGGTAGTCTTGGATAATATGCTGTCTTTCTTCTGTGGGAACGACAATTTGGGCGGTCTCCGACTGGGAATCAGGGGAGTATCGGAAGTGCACTCCTTGGCTCATTAGGTAGTCTCGTTAAGTGCACCGGGAATCAACGGGGCTGACGGAGTTCGGGATCGTTCATTTGTACCTGACTGACATCTCGGGAGCTGGCCTACTGGGCAAATCGATGGTCACGCTGCAGACTTCGCAAGTATCGTCTACATGAGGCGCACATGGTGGGCCCGATTGCGTGTCGGCCACTACGTTGACTTTTCCTGGAATGCACTGCACACTACTTCAAAATTTCTCAGGAAAACACTTTTTCGTATAAATCTTGGTGCGTAGAATCCAAAACGATTCGTACTTTTCTCCTCAATCAAAAGTTATATGGACAAAAAATCACTTTCGCAAAAACATTAAAATGTCTGTAACTTTTGATCCAGTGGTTTCTTATTAATTTTGGGGCGTAGAATCCAAAACGATTCGTACTTTTTCGATTAGAATTCTCAATCAAAAGTTATGGACTAGAAACCAATTTCGAAAGAAAATTCAAAGGGCTGTAACTTTTGAACTAGCAGCCCAATCTTGGAACTGTTTGAAATTGTGGTTTCTACAGGCCACATTCTATAAGAAAATCTTTTTTCCCGGTCGTTCTGAGACAATTTTTTGTTCGGGCCTCAAAAAAAGGCAGTGGTTAACCGTCCTTTTTTACCAAAAATCGACTGCACCAAAATTTCTCGGGAAAACACTTTTTCTTATTAATTTTGTTGCGTAGAATTCAAAACGTCTCGTATTTTGTCCATTGGACCCCTTCATCAAAGGTTATGGGCCACAAATCTTTTTTTCTATGGAATTGATAGTACATACTTTCACAGACGACTGACTACTTCTAAATATTGGCCTCCCTCCCGATTATCCTATGTAGTAGTATGAGCGATGTTAGATGGTTAATAAAACTCTACTCTGGTATCAATTTTTTTAAATTTCAACATACGAAGTAGGTAGGTACAAAACGTTCTTATTCAATAATCAATGGCTTAACAAATCTCCACTAATTCGTACTGAACACCGTGATCTTGTAATTATAAATTAGGTAGACATTACATAACAGTGTAAAATAGTTTATTATATCACTTTAAATAACAGTAATACTGTGTGTAATCTGTTATCCCTTGTTAAACTTTAAAAATAAAACACTTATTGTAAGAAAAATGACAATCCAGGTACCTATAGAGATAAAACCCACATAAACTGCGGGTTCGTAAAAGTCCCACCCCCTTTGCAATATATTTCTCATGCTTTCGGTTGCTTTTGTGAGTGGTAAAAATATGGCGAACGTCCTCAACAAATAATGCATTGCTTCCGAAGGCCAAATAATTCCGCAGAGCATCACCGTTGGTAAAAAACTGCCCATGGCCACGTAGGTCGCTGCTCTTTCATCACTGCATAAGCAGGATACCACGAATCCTAGGAAATGGATTAATTTTGAGATACAATCATTTCTAAATTTACCATAACACATCCCGCAGAAGCCGGTCATGAACGTGAGAATTGTGACAAGAACCAGCGATCCAGTTACCGTCATATTAAAAAGGGCGAACGCAACCACCATGACCATGATCGACTGAATGACCATAATGACAAATTGGCATATCACATGTGCGGTTAGCAACTCGACTCCACCAATTCCGATCACCAATGATCGCTCCAAACTTCCTTCGTTACGTTCGATCAGCATTGCGCCCGAAGTTAGCGCGACGGCCAGGAAAAATATCACTCTAAAGAACTTTTTTGAGTATCTGGTAGAGGCTTTTGTCACACTTACGTTAATATGATACCCGGCGTGGCGAAGTCCGTGAAATTTGGCGAACTCAATCCGTAAATTGGCTTCTCCATCTGCAAAAGGAATTAGGAACACTTCATCTGGAGAATTAGCTTACTCGTATTGGGTACTGGAGTAGATGTCGGTCGTAGCCGCACGCTTCCAAATAGTCTTGAGCAAACTCTTGGAAGGTATCGTAGAGATAGGCTTTGATAAATTCCGCGATCGTTTTACCTGTGAGTGTTTAGAATAATAGGGGCAAGTTTGGGCAATGCGGCTACTTACTTGAGACATCTCGATAAACGTCAATTTCGGATGACTGAACGTCCCATGGGTGCGAATTTTTTAAATCTACCATTCGAGCTTGTAATGCTAATGAGTAGTTGTGCTTGATTGCAATTGAAGCGTACATGCCACCTTTTCGGACTGATTCTTTGGCATCCTGCTCCGAAGTGTAATAGTGCTAAAAGCTGGGGATTAGTAACAATTTTTTTTATCACAAACCTTACCAGCACCAAGTCCTTTTTTGCTAGGTAGTTGAGGTAGTGGCAGCTCAGTCTTGTGCTGTTACAGTGTAGAGGTGTTGAGCAGTTGTTTTCCGATTCGTGGTTAATCACTGCTATTGGAAGAGAGACGGGGTCGTGTCCAATCGAAGCGCAAAATAGAACTATTTGGGCAACCGGTAGTAGAGTTATAAACAGCATCATCGCCACATTGCGTAGCATCCCAAGGAAGTTTTTCCAAACTAACGCCTTCATGTGGTTGCTTTTCAGTACGACGAAGTAGTCTGATATTTTCGCGGGCGGCGTGTCTTCAGGGGGTACCACGGACATGGACAGATCACCAGGATCCTCAGATATCGCGAGCGAAAGGCGACTCGTGCTTCTCGCACTCAAAGAAATATTATCGCCAAACTCGCCGGATATTTCGTTATTTTCCCCCGCGCTGTCTACGATGACCGCCTCGTTGACAACTCCATTGGGAACACCCACCACGCTGCTGACGGCTTGGGCTATGCTCGACCGACGCTGACGGCCCATGTTTTGTATTACGCTAAGCTTCAGGAAGACATCCTCGAGCGTGTCTGCTTCGAATTGTCTTAGCAGTTTTGCGGGAGATTCTTCGGCTAGAAAGTATCCTCCGCGCATTAACCCTATCTGACAAAATTATCTCTTAGTTACTTTCGCATTACAAATAGGATTTAGTGTGTGGGGTGGTTCAAACTGATAATTTTGGGCTTTTGTCTAGTCCCCTTTCCAACGCTTTCTGAACCTATCACGTTCCAGCTCTTTTCTTGAGCTTCCCAGACTCGCCTTGTTTTGAAAAGGAAAGCAAGATGCCTCAGAAGTGCCTTAGAAGGCTGAATAACTGAGTGAACTGAATGAATTATTAAGGGCACAATTACCAACCAAGTAATTTACATCTTTTTGCGAGACAAAGTAACAACAGAGTCATCGACAGAAATATCAGCATTTAGTAAGACGTCACACAGCGTTTTAAGACCCAGAGATTTTGTAAAAAGTTAAAGTAGCCTAAAAGAAGCTCTGGGAAAGCGTTAGTATGTTCTGTAGGTTTATATTAATGTTCTAGAAAGCGCTTAAGAAACCTTCATAGCCTACAGAGAAGCTTTTTACGCAATCTCTTAAGCACATCCGTAACCTAATTTACCCCTTCTTAGAAAATACCCTGGAAAAGCCGAACCTATGAAGCTCTGAAAATGGAGAACCGCCCAGGAATTTTGAAAAAGCCTAGAAAGGATTAAAAACTTAAAACCTCTCGAAAAAATTTGGACCCTGACTAGTACCGCAAAATTTTAAAATTAATTTCCGAATTTCTCTTAAGCCCTTTATAGAACTTTCACAGTGTTTTCCCCTTTCTGAAGCTAAACCAATCTAGAAATGTTAAAACGAGAGCCGAGACGACTATGTAAAGGTGTTCAAACGCGTCAGATGTGCTCCTAAGCCTTTTCAAAATTTTCGAAGGCTCTTCTCAAAAAGGCTTGAGGGCGATCAATCGTGTTCTCACTCTAAACTAATTGGGCAATTTTCTAGGCCGTATCAGTGCCTCCTAGTCCCAGAGCTTCCTAGGTTCGTTTTGCTTTGAACGAGGGAAATAAGTCGCCTAGGGCACTTTTTTTTGTAAATCGTCCGAAACCAATGAAGAGCACTCGAATTCCATAAAAGTTAAACAGTTGCCAGAATCTTGTAAGTGCCATAGCTTTCTTTCCAGGGCATTCTGTTGCTTTTCCAGAACCACCTAGGGTCTTTCCCTAGATCCATAAGTTCATTTCAAGGTACTGAAGACCCGTTTCTAGGTCTTTTTAAGCCTTGTTTGGCTAGGCCTAAAAAGCTCTGATGAGGGGTGGAAAACTGAGGCACTGACCCACAAGTTTTGTATAAGCTTATGAAGACGAATCGGAAAAGCGCTAGGCTTGCTCTCCATCCAACTTGGACCATGAAACGTGTTTAGCACCCTAGGGAACTATACTATTTCCACTTCAATTGTTTCAAAAGTCTTGGTAGAGCTTTCAAAGTCCTTCAGGGCTATAGGTACCTACTGTAAAGGATACCTGGAAGGCTAAGGACCTAAATGATCGAGCAACCCTGTTTTCAGAATATCTTAGTCTCTCTTACATATTTTTCTGAACCAGTAGTATCAGAACGTTGTGGGCCCTTTCCAGAGTGCCCTATAACCTACAGGCTCGTCATGCTTGGGAAGAGGCAAGTAAGGTGCCTGAAAAGTTCCTATAAAGCACTGCAGAAGCTCTGTAAAGTTTCATGAACGCTTTCTGGAGGATTCAAAGTGTTTCAGAATTAAAAAAAATCGCGTTGTCTCGTAAGTTAAGGAAAGTCGTCTAACCAGTTTACAAATTGTTATGTCTCTCAGAGTATTTTAAAGCTTTCCTAGGCACTCACAGTTTCTCGAACAATTGACTGGCGATTTAAACTTTTTCACGAGTACTCTAGCGCTTTTTCAGTGCGTTCTACTGCCTTTTATGGCGGCTTTAGTAAGGCATCAAAAAAGCAAAGATGCTGTAGACTGGAATGTAAAGTTCCAGAAAATCCGGGCACTTTCCAGAGCCTTAAAAGTGCCTTTGAAAGTACTACGATTTATTGAACAATTGAATGTTGATCTAAACTTGTTTCTGAGTTTTCTAGCGTCTTTCCAAAATGTGCTAGTGTCTTTTAAGGCGACGTTAGATATTATGTCCTGCAAAGCGTCGGCTTTGCAAATCCTTTTAAGCCTTTTCCAGAGCCTTATAGGTGTGTTTCGGAGCCTTCTCAAGAACTTGAATAGCAATCTAAACGTTTTTCTGAGTGTCTTTGCACCTTTCCAGCAGTGTATTCTGTCGCGGCCTTAGGCATAATGCTCTAAGTAAAATAACGGGTGGGATTAGAAAGATTTAATTTGGAATTCACAGATTTTCCAGTATAGAAAACTGTATACGTGCACCGCTGGATAGTGAAAGAGATGAAAACTAAAAATGCGAGAGAATGAAGCGCTTTCAGATAAGCAGTGAGTGTAAAGGCAGATAAGACTAAAAACGCCACAGTGTTACCAGTTCTAAAGACCGTTTTTGAGAATGAGGGACGAACTTTCTACTATACCGTTACGTGTATTAAAAAAAAGTAACATTTTCAACAAGACAAATTCGTATAATTACAGTATAAGGAAGATGAAACAGCCCGCGTAATCGCACGCCAGATTTTTATTGCAAAAGTTGAAGTTAAATGCTGAATTACAAAGAAAACTGTGCTTCAAATTCGACGAGGTTATTGACGTGTGCATTTAAATCCATTGCGAGTTGCTTTTATGTGGGCGAACATTTTCGTGTTATTGTATTATTTGATTCGCGTAATCGCACATTAATAAGCTTTACCACGAAAGCATAGTGTCCATGGTGCGGAACATTCATTGCGTTTATACTTGTAGTGGTTAGATAAGTTAAAAACAAGATTATTAACCAAATTTTTGCGCTTATTTTGTTTACATGTGGCGATAATCTAATTTGAACGGCAAGTAATAAAAAGTTTAAGACGATTAATGAGTGCTTTGGCTAGCTGTTACAACCTTAAGTATACAAAAGGGAAAATGAGCATTTCCATACTGCGGAACATTGGTAAATTATTCCAGTGATTAAACAAAATTTCCAAAATTTCGATAAAAGTGACCCGACACAAAAGATCCAATTGTATTGCACAAGGCGTTGCACCAATTATTTCCCTCTTTCAAAAGATCCCCATATATTTAATAAAGTAAATGATGGTCTGCGACATGTTTCGACTATAAAGTCATCAAACAATTGAATTGCGATATAACCTTTTTCAATGTCCTAGCGCTTGTAAAGAGCGCTCTAGTGTTCAAGCGTACTCTAGAAAAGCGTTAAAACTCTAAAAAAAACCACTTATGCTCGGAAATAGTATGAAAAGCTCTGGAAAGCCTATGAAACACTTTCTAGAATTTTATAAATGCCTTCAAGAGAATCTTAAAGATTTGTCGAACAATTCAATGACGATCTTAAGGACTTAAAATCTCTCATAGAAAACTGCGAAATCAATTTTGGGTGAGCTCTAAATGCTCTTTGGAAGAGGCGAAGGCATGCATTTAGATGGCAGCCTTGAGCAATCTCAAGCTTTCTGAAGCGATTTACAGAGTTGGAAAGCGTCGAAAAAACTAGGATTTTTAGAATCAAGCTCTTTCCAAAGCGTTCGAGGCTCTTCTAGTTGCCATATCAGAACTTCTAAGGACTTTCGTCGTATTGCTTTGAAAAAGGCAAATAGGGTGCTCGAGGAGTTGCTGTAAAGCATGTTAAAGGACTTTCATAACCGCGTACTGGAGCACCTAGAGAACCCTCTTAGGAGTTCGGAAACTTGTCTATACGATTTACAAAGCAGGTTTAATGGCATTTAAACGTTTTCATGAAAGCTCTTCGGAACGTCTCAAGTGCTTTAAATAGTTTTTCCCCTGGTTTTTCCAGAGCATTCTATGGCCCTCGCAATGTGTTTAGGTCATTTCCAGTTTTTTAACGCTTTCTTTGCTCGCCCGCCATTGGTAAGCACCTTGAAATCTAGAAGACGGGCTTAAAATACTCTAGAAGAAAACGCTGGAAGGCACTTACAAGATTTTTGGAAGTACTTAGGGTCTTTTAAAATGAAAAATCGTCGTGCAACCATCAATAATAATGAACGTGTTTTGTTAAGAAGCAGCACGCCATTTTCGTCGAACACCATGAATTTCGTCGTTATAGTCGTCTTCATCGAAGCTGTCGTTTAACCAGCCAAGAATCTACGCTGTCACTTCCACAAAAGTAACACCAACCGCCATTGCTTTCTTATCTTCGCCGATCGCCTTCGTTTGTATTGGCCTACTTCGAAACAACAATATTGTCTCGTCGTACAGATTACCAGATCAAGATTTAGAATCGATTTATTTATTTGTATTTTTTAATAATAAACACGTTAAACATTCGTGTCGATATTCTTTCATATCTCTCATACATAGTAGCATATACAGTCCATTATACGTACATATCGAAGCTTTGTACCTACGCTACAAAGGCTTTTCCAAATAAGTTAAGGCTCTTCTATACGTTTTCAAGAGCGTAAGTTCCTTGAGAAGTTAGTTATTATGAACATCATAATGAAACAGGCCATTTTGATTTATCTAGACGATTTCTTAAATTAAAATTCATAATTATCGCGTGCCCGTACTAGTTATGGTAATCGCGTTTGTTTCAATTTTAACGTTCGCGGTGAAAAATAGTACCTATTCATTATCAATATGTGCGATTCTAAGGTTCCTTCGGATTGCTCAAAATGTTACCGATACTCTTTCTGGCGAAAAATCGACGTATGTTTGTCTACAATTTAAAATTTGTATAGTTCGGAATAACACTATTATGGTACCTAGCCGTAATCACATACAATTGGCTATGCTAAATATGTCATAATGCCACTGTCATAGATTATATTTATTAAAAAACACGTATACGGTAATTCAGGTTTTCTAAACCTGAACGCGTACGTAAATGTGCTTAACAATACCCGTTTCTTACATTACTTTTTATACCGGGTGATTCACTAGAAGTGAGGACAATTTGAATTTCCCGCAAATCAAAAACATTATGAAGTTGGTACTAACTGATGATCATTTATTTAATTGCAGTGGTGTATCATCATGCTTTCAGTAAATCGTTTTCTTATTTATAATCTACAAATACTGCTTCTGTTTTACCACAAATTATAAACTAACACTAGACACAGTCACGTTTCTTACATATTTTAGTGCATCAACTCTAAAAATTGTTCAAAATGGAAAAAGTAATAAACCGCAAATGGCACACAACAATTAACGGCGACACTGGTTTCTTAAATGACAGTCATGACAGAAAAAAATTACTAACGAAATTCAAACCGTCAATCTAACAATGCAAAAAATACTAAAACCTTACGCGCGAAATTCAAGCG
>NW_022170738.1:33389741-33549835 GCF_008802855.1 Photinus pyralis | reverse complement strand
AAAGTGATACGTACCCCAGCTGTACGGAGCCGAGGTTGCCTTGGCGAGCTATAGAGTCGTCACTAATGAGGGCCCGGGTCATAGATTCAGTAGGGTTTACACCCCCCTCGTGCTGCTTAACAACACAACACATTAGCAAACCCAATGCACCATTTGCCACAAACGCATTTGAAACTACTGCATTTTTTAGTTAAACCTTACCTATAGTGCAAGTCCAATATTTAACAACATCTATTATAAATGCAGGTCGTTTCAAATGTAAGTAGGTTTCCATATGCAAGGTCATTGCACTGTATGTGGACTTGGACAGATCAGTAATATAGACACAACTAAGCTTATTCTAAACCAAATCATACTAGCACAATAGCAACTATAATACGATACTTTACCTTAGAGCAGCCACTACAACCCTACGAGTTAAGCAGTATGTACTGTGTATATCTATAGTGCAAAGTGAATGAAGCGTTTATGCGCATGCACACAATAATATGCATTTGTATTTGAAACCATACCCAATACAAATGTATATTTTTTTACATTAGTACCTCCACACAAAAATAGCATAGGTAAAAGTTGTGTTTCTAATGTACCTTCTGGTTGTCACAGTTGATCATTCATTTTTAAACAAAAATTAACATTTAATCTATGACAATGTAATGTACAATGTAAGGTGACAGCCGCGCTACAAACGGCATTGGGCTAAGTTAACATGTGCTTGCCTTAGTGTAGTCCTGTGGATGTTTTGTGTTTACCATAAAGTAAAAGTGCTGTAAGAAGAGGTCTGTTGTTGGCTCAGCACAGTTCTCGAACATATTTTAACAATAAATTAAATGCTTAATCTACCCTACCTTTTTTAAACAAAGTTATTTAAATAAATTGATTTGACAGGGTATATTAAGCACTAAAAGTAACGATAAAATCAATGAAAGACTATTACCCTAGTTTGAGGGCCTGTCCTCCGGCTCGGAGGCCCTCTTCACCTAGTAGTGTAACTTGTTCCTCCTCCCGGGCTGAATCAGCCATCTGGGCAGATCCGCCTCGTTCAGCCTGGTGACACATCGCCAGTCACCTAACCTATCCCTAACCTCTATCGGCTCCGCAATTATTTTTTTCCATTTCAAAATATGAGCCATGCAGTTTGCCATACAGGATCACATAGGTATAGGAAAACAATGCGAGAGGTTGTACGATTTTAGTTAGATTTTAGCAAACTTATTTTACTTACTGTCACTACCGAGTGGTTAGTGGAAAAGAGAGTTTGTTATAGCACGACGGTTGCTTGAGTATTAACAGCATAAAGTTATCAAAGAAGTAAAAGACAGAGTGAGTGGTAGTAAAAGAAACTAGAAAAAGGTTAAGAAGAAAACAGAGTGGGGAAATGCACCTTTTATAGATCAGGTAAAAGTATGTTAAGCTCTGTACAAAAATGGAAGTATTAAAACATCACCGCATACAGAGCATATCGCAACCATGGCTGTTTACAAATTTTTGCAATTAATCTATGACTTACATAACAAAATAGGTACTATTGATCATAACAATGATTTTTACCTCTCTTAACATGATTTTAACATCTTGATAAGGTTCAAAAGTTTGCGCTTATAAACTTATTTATGAATTCACTAGTTTGCCACATTTCTTGAATCACTACAGTACAGGGTAGTTCAAATTCGTAGCTCACCATTGGGATTTCTATAACGGTGGGAGATACAGTGATGTCCAACGGTGGTAAAGTTGCCCCTTTTGTAACTAAAAAAACGCATTTGAAATTTTTTCCCTAGCTTAAACGGTCGGATATGGACGGTTTCCGTTAGCACCTTCTATGGGCACTTTTTTGGAGAATCAGATTCGGTTTTCATAATTTCCACTATTATACTTCTTATTTCTTATGGACGCCATATTGGATTTTTATGGAATGAGACGAGGGACAAAAAAAGGAATTCATTTGAATGCATCGCCATCAA
The DNA here is from genome assembly GCF_008802855.1 of Photinus pyralis. NCBI lineage: Eukaryota > Metazoa > Arthropoda > Insecta > Coleoptera > Lampyridae > Photinus > Photinus pyralis. Next base: position 33,547,871 of record NW_022170738.1, on the reverse strand, counting down.
AGCTATGTTGATCTAGTTATTTGTGGATGTTTTGTTGAGAAATGAATGTCAAAACAGTTGATTTATTGAAATTTTTCTTGTAAATTTATGTAAATGTAAGAGCGCGACACGTTATTATTTGTCTAGCACGTTTTCCAACTCATGTGGAAAGGCGCTGTTCTGGCTTTGCATTCAGTAACTTATAGATCCGGCACCACAACCAAGAACAATCTGGAGATATTTTTTTGAAATTATGAGCACAGATGCTTCTAGTAAAGACAAGCATATCGCATACTGTAAAATTCAAATGTGCGCATACGCAAACTCATATTTCTTATAGATTTTTTGAAATTTTAACCAGAGATGTCAAAACAAGCATAATATCGTATATTCTAAAAATTAAATGTGCGCATGCGCAAAGTCATCTTTCTTATTTATAGAGACATGTATTTTTAAATATTAACAGAGATGATTCTAGTAAAGGCAAGCATATCGCATATTGTAAAAATCAGATGTGCGCATGCTCAAACGGCGCGATGTCAACTAATTTATAGATACATGAGCTTTTGGGAAGTAATGATCAATTCATGGAAAATGCGCCTTAAAGCGAAAACCTTTTTTTCATTTTTCTTTATTTGTTTTCTATCTCATTTTGTGAAAATCCAACATGGCGCCCATAAAAAATAAGAGCTTCAAAAACTAGCATGTCAATGGATAATTCTAACAGATTCAGATTCTCCAGAAGAAAGTGCCCTCAGACGGTGCTAGCAGGAACCGTTCATTTCCGACGGTTTCAGATAGATAAAATAAGAACAAAATCTGTCATTTTCAGTTTTTTGGAGATAGCTCTGTACTTTTCAAAGATTTTTCAAAAACTTCAAATGCGTATTTTAAAGTCACAAAAATGTTACCCTACACTGTATCTCTCACCGATACCATCCTGTACAAATTGAGAGGATTGAAAAATTGAATTTTCTAGTGGGTAGATTGTAAAACATCAGCATCCTTAAAAAATTCACTTTATAAATGTTCGTTAGCTATAAAATTGAAAAATTCAAAATATATAACAAAAATAAAACTAATACCTTAGGTACGTTTAAAACTGAGTAAAACAATGAATTACTTGGAAATGAAGGAATCTTAAAAAGCTACATGCAAAAGCAATCAAGCAACAAAATCAACTGGAACCGAGGAGGTAGTGATCGATTAGAAAGTCAATATTATCCCACTACATAAATAAAATAAACCTTAAACGAATAACAAAAATTCCAAATATAGGCATGCAAAAAGTTGAATATAATTAAGGAAATAATGTCCTATTTTAACTGGAATTAAAGAATTATCTAACGATAAATAGCAACAGAAATGACGTACAAAAGCAGATGATAAGAGTAAATGTGTCCAGATAATGAAATTAAAACCAAATATGTGACGAGATAAACTTGATGTGTTAACAAAAGCATATTCGTATCGCTGGAATGAGGAATGGGATATTGCAACCCTGTATGAAAGAAGCTATTTAATTATACTGGCAGACTGTGCTACCAGGCTGACAACACAACAACAAACAACAAGTAACCCATTGAGAATTCCTCTGTAATACCTGCATCTTGTAATTTAAGTTAGTAACTAAGTGTTGCAATCAACAAATGGACACAAGAGAAAATGTACATTTCACTTTGCATCCGCAAACATGCACTGTTATGAATACTAACAATAAGAAAGATTATTAATAACAGATATAATATTAGATTTTTGTCTTAATCGCATAAAGACAAAGAAAAGTGTCTTTGAGATTAGAGGGTTTGCATGCTTTTAAAGATGCTGTATTTTATGCTTCTTGTGTTATTAGTAACATTTCCTTTATAACTTACAAAAGGGTGACGAGGTCAAGAGCGACAGTTGAATCAAGTTGACAGTGTTGATACAATGGAGTAGTTGCCGAATCCTGGTGCACCACATGTAGTTATTTAGTAGAATGAATGACACAATTAATACACTAATTAGTAACACATATCCACAACATTTATTTTTCTCATTTAGTTTGTGCATTGCGCATTTGGCAGGTTGTATCAAAGAATGTCAACCTAATTTAGATTTACCATTGTTTTACAGTACACAACATAGAGTTTTCCTGTTTCCATACCATAATGACACACTGGATTTCAGAAACAGTTAAAAAAGGATAAAAATAATAGTCACACATCTGTGAATAAATTATAAATTTTTACAGAATTTGGATCTCTCTAGGTCTGGTGAAAACACGTTTTGATTTTTAAATTTAAGATAGCAATTGATTATCAAGTCGGGATACCAATTACTTAAATGGTGGCAGTACCCATGCACTGGTGGAGATGATCTTTATGCCTTCGCTCTACTATGCCCACAACCCAATCTCGATGTGCTTCGATCTACAGCCCCTTAGTTAGTAAATTAGGACAAAGGGCACAGTAAGGCCACATGCATTTGTTTAGAACACTGGAATTGACCAACGCTTGCAATAATTTTGTTCGATGGGATGAGAAAGTTATATAAAACAGTGGAGCGCCCAAATAAGGGTACTTGCCATATTACAAAGTAAGAGGAATACCGCCCAGTTATAATTAATAAAATTGTTGCTAATAAAGTGCACGCAGTTACGTATACATAAACAGCAAATATTTTTTTATAATCGAGATTACGCGTATCCTTCACTATGATCATCAACTACACCAATGAGTATATTTACTGTAGGTAAACAGCTCGTAGGTACTTGGAATTTGTTATCTTTACTTGAAAGTAGAAGATCGTTAATTTACTTTGAATTGTAAATACACCACATCATCGTTCATCGTTTATTTTTCAAGTAGGATATAATTAAGGGCTGAACTGTAGTTTCTTTTGTAGGTTAAAATTCGTATATTAAACTTCTACAACAGAGACCCGACAGTTAGCCACTTAAAAAACGAGAAAAAAGTTACCAGAAGGAGCGTTCCAGGATACCCCTCAACCTATTTCACAGGTCACTGAGCCTCAACAACACACCAAACCACGCAATCGCATCTCCGGTGATGAGCAGAAGAGCAGAAACAAGGCCAGGCTGGCCCACATGGGTCAAAAAATCATAGGCGGGTCTCATAGTGCAGCGGAGAGCCGGCGCTAACTCGCTTATTTGAGGTAGTTTTTTTTTTTCAGAGTAGAAAGAATTGGGACCCACACCATTTGGTTCAGAAATGTTTGAACCTTCAGAATCTCGCTTTACGACATTTTCCCGTGGTCCTGATAAAAGTTATAGGCCGCTAAAGTTGAATTTTACTCATTTTCGCGCGCGCGACTAGACCACCGAAAGTATTTATTTTCTCAGTAACTAAGCGATATACATCAATAATTCCTTTTGTAAAATGAAAGTACATTTATAGCAGAATCTAAAGCATTCAATTTACCTACCTTGTTATGGACAGTTTTTAGAAAAATGACCGTCAACTTCCATAATTCGTGTAACAGATGAAAAGTGCGCACTTTGAACTCTCATAACTTTTTATTTCACGATATCGATTTCCAATATTTATAGCTCATTCGATGCTCCAAAGCATTGTGATTATTTTATTTTCTATAACATTACCGTGAATTTTTCATAATAAAAAAGTTACGGTCATTTAAGTAAAAACCTACCGACCTCGCCGAGTCGGTAATCGCGAGTGAGATGGAGAGGGAAGGATAGTCAGCAGCGTTCGCTAAACAAGGAGCGATGCGTAAGAGATTTTACTTTACTAAGAAATTTCTCTCCGAATACCAAAACTAGCTATTTAGGCCGTTTACAAATGCATTCCGCCGAGTTGCATTGTAAAATCTCAAACAATTCATTAACTCCATGTATCTCAGTTCTTTGGTGAAATATATAGGTACAAATAGGTACCTTTCCCTGTAAATTTTGGAGGTTACTCCACATTAGGTATCTCTTGTGCTGTGCTGTATATTGCAAGATCAGCAGTAACAACGGTATGATTTTGTCCCAAAGATTCAGGCTTGTTTTTTGATTTCACTAGACGATGGTTAGGATGGTATTGTAGCTCGGTGGTGGAGAATTCAAAAACGGCATAGGTATATTATATTGAATGGTAGATACCGGAACTTACTTAGGAGGATTATCAGCAGGTACTTAGGCTGTTAAAGTCAGTTATGTGGTCGTTATCTAGTGATAGGTAAACCTGGTGGTCAATCATTTCTAGACATGCCGTCTGCATGATCTCGAATTTAAACTTAACTTAAATAATTTAAATAATTATTTAAAATTTAAATAATTTAAATTTAAGTCAGCTCAATAGTTTCAAAACTTTTATGAGTTTATTTTTTCCCCCCGGTTCTTTTGAAATGTGTTAAATTCAACTTTCAACTTTTAATGTAATAATTCAACCCTCCGGTTGGTTGTCTTCTTAACAAGGCTTGATAATAATTCGTTTTGAAACTTAGGACAACCTTTCCGGTTTAGCCACCCTTCAGGTTTTTTCACTTGGCTTCGGCCAGTTAATAATTAAAAAACAACATGTTCGTCTTATTCGTCTTCAACGTTTGTTTTCCTGTTAAATTTCACATCGCCTGATGATGGCAGTACGCCGAAGCTATAGTCGCTTTTATTTTTAAAAACTTCAACGAATAAAAACTATATGGGGAAGGTTTAGAGAGTTTTGATCACACAATATATTTCAACCCCCATTTCGAGGAACGATGGATCCAAACACACACAAAATCCATGTATTCGTTTAGGAGCCACCCTCAAAAAAGTGGTAAAGTTTCTTTTTTTCTCAGCAACAGTTACAGAGACTGGTGGTAAGTCTTTGAATAGGTTTTGCTGGATGCCCTTTCCGGTTTTGCAAATAATTTTTCAAAATTCCTACTGCAAAAGGACACACCCCTCAATAGGGGTGCGAAAAAATGTTGATTTCGACGAAATTTGGTATCTGGTGGTTTTTGAATCTGAAATTAGTTTTTGAAAATTCGAAAAAATAATTCCACTGCAATTCTTGGCTGGACAACGAAAATTGACAAAATTCCACGAAGTTTGTTGTCTAGGTACATACTTACGGAACAAAATTATTGAACAGTTTTTTTAAGGTCATTTTTCAAACAAAAGTTACACTCATTTGCAAATTGGTCTTTCGGGTCAGAAAATGTTCTCCGACAGTGGCATAACTAAGTACAGTAAACGTCAATATTACATGTTCTGCTAAGGGTGTCTACCTACATTTCACAAAAATTTGTCAAATAAAAAATGATAATTTTATCACAGCGAGCAACTTCGACATCAATGAGGAAACAGTCACAGAATAAGAATAAGTAGGCCATATTCTGTGGAAACAGACGAAAAAAATTCAACGCACAGTCTTTTTTCAAAAGCGAGATACATCGACAGAAGAAATCCAAATTCCTCGTTTACCTATCACTAGATAACGACCAGATAACTGACTTTAACAGCCTAAGTACCTGCTGATAATCCTCCTAAGTAAGTTCCGGTATCTACCATTCAATATAATATACCTATGCCGTTTTTGAATTCTCCACCAGCGAGCTACAATACCATCCTAACCATCGTCTAGTGAAATCAAAAAACAAGCCTGAATCTTTGGGACAAAATCATACCGTTGTTACTGCTGATCTTGCAATATACAGCACAGCACAAGAGATACCTGATGTGGAGTAACCCCCAAAATTTACAGGGAAAGGTACCTATTTGTACCTATATATTTCACCAAAGAACTGAGATACATGGAGTTTTGTTTGAGATTTTACAATGCAACTCGGCGGAATGCATTTGTAAACTAAACGGCCTAAATAGCTAGTTTTGGTATTCGGAGAGAAATTTCTTAGTAAAGTAAAATCTCTTACGCATCGCTCCTTGTTTAGCGAACGCTGCTGACTATCCTTCCCTCTCCGTCTCACTCGCGATTACCGACTCGGCGAGGTCGGTAGGTTTTTACTTAAATGACCGTAACTTTTTTATTATGAAAAATTCACGGTAATGTTATAGAAAATAAAATAATCACAATGCTTTGGAGCATCGAATGAGCTATAAATATTGGAAATCGATATCGTGAAATAAAAAGTTATGAGAGTTCAAAGTGCGCACTTTTCATCTGCTACACGAATTTTGGAAGTTGACGGTCATTTTTCTAAAAACTGTCCATAACAAGGTAGGTAAATTGAATGCTTTAGATTCTGCTATAAATGTACTTTCATTTTACAAAAGGAATTATTGATGTATATCGCTTAGTTACTGAGAAAATAAATACTTTCGGTGGTCTAGTCGCGCGCGCGAAAATGAGTAAAATTCAACTTTAGCGGCCTATAACTTTTGTCAGGACCACGGGAAAATGTCGTAAAGCGAGATTCTGAAGGTTCAAACATTTCTGAACAAAATGGTGTGGGTCCCAATTCTTTCTACTCCGAAAAAATTTTTTGAACGATTTCGCGGCTCTCTCCGCTGCACTATCAGTAAGGCTGGAGCACCGCGCAATTGAAGCTACAAGCAAGCTGCAGACAGGAAACTCAAAGTAACGATCATAGATAACATACTCCCCTGGGTACGCTAACGCCTAACCAGACGAATGTAGTACAAAATCACCTGGCCAAGGTTGTGGCTACGCAAGCACCCACGTTCACGGGTTGGAGGTACTCAGGCGAGATCCTAACAATATCGTGCGAGAAGAACCATTCCCTTGAGGGGTTCTCGACGAGACGGCACACCACATCCTTTGTGAATGTCCTGCTCTAGTCCAACTGAGACGATCCATGTTGGAGGTATCCTGGTCAGACATTGTTACGATTAGAGCCCCCTCCCATTCCGGCATCCTTAGGTTCATCTCACGTGTGGGATGGCTTGAGTGACTATGAGGGGTTGGACGGCTCTAGTCCGACAGGTAGTACAAAGGGCCCGAATTTGAGGCCTACGCACACGTGGACTCTGTCCACTCTCCAATTGTAATCCAGAAAGCAAAATCATTGAAAACAAAGATGATTGTATAGCAATTATATTGGCGAACCCAACGTGGGGCGGGATTTCAGGGTTGTACATTTTGCGTCACCTATTGAATAGAGCCTATTTTTGGTTATTTTGTTGAAAATGGAAGGACTTAATGTTGGCATTTGAAAGCTAACGCAAATGATGAAAGCGATCAACAATGGTTAATGAGAATAATTAGACATTAATCTTTGGCGTACTTGACTTAGGACTTGAACTGATAAAACCACAAGTAAACAGAAGATTGGAAAATCTAAATGGTATACCAAAAAGGGTAATAGAAGCTATGAGGCATGTGGTTCCCTAAAGAAATGGAACCCAATCCTCCAAAACAAACAAGATCTTTTGGACGTTGTCATTATTGTCCAAGGAAAGAAGATAAGAAATGCCGTACTTATTGTGCTAAATGCCAAAATTTCTTTTGCAAAAATCATAGACAAAAGCGGCAAATTAATTACTGTAATCAGTGCAATGAGTGTAATTAATATTGTTTCTTTAGTACCTAACATGTTTTTTTGAATATATTCTGTAAAATAGTCATTATTAGCCAGGTAAGTGAGTTTTTACTGGCGATAGGAGCAGTTGACTAGCGAGCCGTTAGGCGAGCTTGTCATCTCCTAGAGCCAGTAAAAACTATTACCTGGCGTATAATGTACAATATTTTATTTGTTACTCATTTGTAAACGTAAATAATTAGTTCTTAAATTAATCTTGAAGAAATGTCTAAAATATCATGTTATCCATGTAACAGAGACTTCGCATTAATTCTGGCCAATGAAATTACTAGATTACTAACTTGTAAAATTTTTACAAGTCTGCTGTCAGTTTTACAAGTCTGCTGTCAGTTTTACAAGTCAGTAGCGTTTAAACATGACGTTTACCCGTTTGCGTTTTGTCTTGTTAATCAACGTTTACAACTGAGTAACAAATAAAAATGTTTATTTACTTATTACTATATATTACTGCTATAAAACCGCAAAAATAAAGTGGGGTACATTTTGTACCCCGCTTGGGGCGACGCGTTCCTTAGAAAGCTTGGTACGCCAAAGGTTAAAAATTAAAAATTGCGAAATTTGAGAAACAGTGTAGAAGATGAAATTAAATCAGAATTTAAAAAATTCATTTTAAGTTGGAGGTTTTGAAAGAGCGTGAGATGAAATAAGATCAATTTTAGGTGCATAACAGATGATAAAAGCCACTGTTCTATGGAGTACTTGCTCTCTTATTTAACAAAAATATCTTAAAACGTTTCCAGTGTGATCTTGTGGTCAATGTAAGGTAATGGCCTACAAGTAATTGCCCCGAACAATTGTAGTATTAATGGAGCGTGTATAAACACCTTGTCATTGTTCCGACTCAGTGACCTTACAATCAATCCAAATTCGATCAAGTGTGTACAAAGCACACTTCATATTGTACCTCGTAATGTCTAGAGTAATTTAATAATTCATAAAACCAATAATTCATTATTACATCACAAGTCATAAATCACGCAACCCAACTTTTAATTTACAAAGTTGGCGAATAAATTATTAGAATTGTGACAGCCCGACATGCCATTGTGGGCACAAACACATTTTGTGGTTTCAAAAATATGGGAATAAAAACGGTTATTGTTAAATTAAATACCAATTAAACCAGCGCTTTAATCTCGCCACAGGCAAAAAAAGATTAACCTTCGTCTTAAACATCAATTAAATTTGTTTATGGACAAATTTAGACGCTAATTATCCAAATTCAACCAAAATGGTTTTTAAACCATGATGTTTTATTTTACAATAATTTACAGCTAGACAATACATAACAGTGTTGTAAATGTAGATTATCAGAATGTCCAGTAATAGCGAGTAATTTGCATACCGATCAAAAAACAATAGCGCAATGTAAGTATTTCGTATTATATGTACAACGTGGTATGCGCTCATGCAATTTTAATCACAAATGCGGGGATTACAATTATACACACATTAATTTACGCCCAAAGTTAAGTTTTAAGTTAGTTACAATAAAATACACTCCGTTTCACATTTCTGAGAACAAGCAAATACAGCATCTTCAGAAGCAGTAGTGATCTAGGGACATTTGAAGGCAAATATAAAAATCCTGAAAAGGTCAAAATTAAATGAACGCACTTTGCGATGCCAAATTTTCTATTTAAATGCAAAATTAAACCAATTTACTGTAGCTTCTTTAGTAACGCTAGTTTAGTATTCACGAACGTTATTGCGGGAATACCCACTTTTACATTTCTTAAGAAACATGTTACTTAATTATATTATATCACGGTAAATTCCATTTTAGTTTTATATGATATGTTCACAACCACAAATCCTAATGCAAATAAATGCTGGAGGAAACTATTTATTTAAATAATAAAATGAAAAATTATATAGAATGAGGATTATGTGTGTCAATAAGGTTTACAAATAGAAATAAAAAACATAAGTACTGAAGGATATTAACAACATTTTTAAGATTGTGGATGAGACAAAAAGTATTTGCATTTGAGAAAATTCTTTTAGTACCTACCTCAACGAACGTACCCTCTCTCAACTTTTGCAGTACATTCTTGAAAATCGTAAATAACCAATCTCAACTTCTCATTTCACAACGCTTTTTGTTATTTCCACAAACATTGCTATAGTGGGAATCATTTTGGTATGGACGAGGGTCCAAGTTAATGGACCGTCGGCGTCAGGGAGTTTCAAAAGATAAATAGCAAGAACTAATCTTATTTACTTACTGATCAAGTTCATTGAAATCTCTTGATCTTATCAATTTTTTGTTGTAATTTCATTCCTTATCTAATAGTGTAGGTATTATCATATACATTGAGATATAGTTTTGGTAATTTACTACTACAGTTACACATTTGTATTGGAAGTTGGAATAAATATGATGCAATTAATTGGTATAGTTTTGGAAGTTTAGGGCCAGATAAACAATCTTTAAAGTCTGTGAAATCCCTTACAATTTTGGAAAACGTGTGATTTTTTATTAGCATCTTAAAAGTTATTGCTATTTAAAGTTTATTTTTGGAGGGGCGCATATCTTTCGTTGTGTCTAGGGGCACAAAAAATTTAAATCCGCCACTGGTACTATGGCTAAATTTAGCCGCTTGACATTTTGACTTTTATGTTAAAATGACGTTTGGAATCCAAATCATAATTGCCCATTCTCCTAAATGATATTATTATACAGGGTCGCTACTAAAGATGGAACAAAAGCTCTCACGCTTAAACCATTTTGAGATATAAACGTGAAAATCAGAAAGTTTCCATTTGCAATTATTTCACATATTTTGAGGTTAAAAAAATTTGTTTGCACATTGTTTTTGAATGCGACCGCCATCTTGAATTTTTTTGAATGGAAACATAAGTCATGTGATACGTCATTAGAAAGCTTATTTTTTTCTCTTTCTTACTACTTTAATCACGAATTGTGTTAAATTACAAAACAATGGGGAAAAAACTCTGTCAAATGGTCCAGATCACATAAAATTAAGATGCAATACATTAGCCACCCAAGCGAATGGTACGGCTTTTCTAATTTTCATTTAATAAAGATTTAACGATTTTTTAAATTGAATTTTTAATGTTAGTTTTTGAACCCCCTGTATTTATTCATAATCATAATATCAACACAGTCTACTGTAGCAGAACCTCTTCTAAATTTTAAATTAAAAAATAACTGCTTTCATATAGAAAAAATTGTTATTTTATTATTTTGGCTGCAAACGCCATTAAGATAAACATTAAAGTGTGTCTAAAATGTAGATGAAATGTTATAACATTTACGTAGAATCTAAAAATAAGCAAGTAGGCATCAACTTCCGATATCACCGAAAGTGTCGCAAACTTGAAAATTATGTTTTTATAAATTAAAAAAAAAAGAGGGACTAGACAAAACTTGACCAGACAAACGACATACAGACAGACACTAATCGTTATTTGATTTAAATCCGTGCGATAGTTAATCAGGCTATCTCTGATAACTGACATGAAGGACAGCTCAGATGAGGATCTTTTATTGACATTACTATACCTACTGTTAAATTTTCAAAACATTCCTAGGCCTCCTTTTTGAAATATAGATAGCTGGCGTTCGTCGTGAGACACCCTGTACTGTATATGTATATAGGGTGCCTAAACAAGGTTATGATTGGCCGAACAAGATGGCGTGTCACGTGAGCGGCGTCGTTGTCGGCTGAACCAGCAGTCAGACGTGTCGAGACTTGTTTGTCTTTGTTTACTTCCATTCATCTCGCTAGTTCGTCGCAACAATTCGTACGTCGTATTTCACATATACACTAAATTTCTATGACTAATTATTCTAGTTTTTATTTAAGAGATGCCTTTAAACCACATACCCCGCAAGATGGCGCCATAATTACCTAATTTTGGAATTTGGAATATTTATTAGACACATAACTTTCGCATTACTGAAAATCATGCAAATATGGGAATACAGCTTTTTTGGGACGACAATTTTCATTATTAACCATAAAAACCAAGTCGAAACTTGCAATACTTAACAGCTTCCTTTGAAGTAGTAGATACTTTTTGAGATACTTAATACCTTCCCACCTACATGAGAAATTAATTGCCCAAATATCTTCTCGCAAAAATTGACAACGAAAGATAATCAACCATGTTGGCAAACCTAGTAAAGTTCAGCTATTCTCTCCAAAGAGGGCGCTTGTTATCACCAAGAATGTTAAATGTGTTCAGTGTGATTTCCAACCAATAATAAATACGACTTGCTTATTAGAAGTCATTTATTGACGCGCTTGGCAAAATCTGGCAACTTGTTTTAAAGGCCTCTGTTAATTTATAATAGCATGTGCACTTCCGCTTCTGCTTCCATTTATGATTCCGCATACGCAAAAAATCTGTTGTCTCCTGTTTCTACTTCTGCTTGCACAGGCCACTTCGCTTTGATCAATTCGTGATTGTCGACTCACGACCTGTTTGTGTTTCAGCAACATTCAAAGGTGTACCTATGAACGGTTTCAGGACCGTATATATTCAGCCTGACGCGGCCGCCGCTTGAATTTACATAGTTTTTATAACACGGCACAAACCGTGAATACAAATGCATAAAAGGCATTATATTGTGTCGTATTTTTATTAATTGACAGTTTTTCGCATCTAATTGGTAGGCAACCGATTCTCATTAAACAACCCAAATTTACTCGATAAAATACAAACCTCTTGAGCAATTATAACTGATAAAAATACGTATACATTAACTTGCTTTAATTAAAATTGATAAAATGAATTTTACATTGCAAAACTAATAATAATACAGATACGTCAAAACCAGGTCATAACTTACCTACAAAATTGATCGCAGACTAAAACTTTTTCGTAATTGAGACATTAAGTAGAACAAATGCTGAGTAATGGTTTACAGATTAAAGAAAGATTGACTGCAGATGCCGCGGAACCGTGGTACTATTTAAATGTTTATTATTCTACAATGGTTGAAATAGATATAAACACAGTATAGACATAATATACAGTTTATCTTTTATACATTTTTTTGCATCTCTTTTGGTTTGCACATATTCATTTTGCAGGGGTCTTTCAAACAGTTATGGTATGCGTTTCAAATTGCACTTTTAATGAATTTCACATTGTTCACAATCCTGCAGGATATTGTAATCCTCTGAAATTCCCTTAGAGCCCTTATTTTCGCAATCTTCTCAAAATTCAACCTTGCCGCCTTAGTGTCAGTTACTGTACCTACTCCCAGTGTTTTTAAAACACTTATGAATGATCCAGGTATTTTCAAAAACTTTTCAGTTGCACCTCGACTATTTTTAAAAATTGCAATCAAGTAAGTACAACCACAAATAATTAAACCTGATTCTCAATTTTTTCAGATTCATAATTTACAAATAAATCAAGAGCAAATTCTTGACAATTATGTAACTTCAAGGTGGTTCAGAATCAATAAAGAAAGCTACAGGAAACTGGTTTTTTTATCTTAGACTTTACCGAACTTGACCATTTCGAAACAAACAAAAAGTATACTCTACTTTTCCCATTACCCACAGTATTTACATTGTAACTGATAATTACCAAAAATTATACACCTTTGTTAAATGCAAATTTGGGCAAAACTGTGATAAATAAAGCGAGCAACCCACAACAGTAATTTGTAAAAATCATGCTAGGTGAATAATAATCAAAAAATAGTTAAAAGTAAATGATTAACATACCTCGTCAAAAAATACTTGGGTTTTTCGTAAGATCTGCTTTAACTCCGTTAATTCCAAGAAATTTCGTTTCAATGCCTCTGCATTTTGATTCACTTCTCGGAGTTCGTTTTCTAATTTCTCAAAAGTTGCCTGGAAATTCGACAATTAACATATTAACATAATAACTTACAAAAGCCTACCTCAAGATCGATCATTTCTCTCGGCTGGGGCGCTTCCGGGTTTTCGCCAGTGTCAAGCATAGGTATACCGTCCTTCTTGATTTCTTTTTCCAAGTACCGTAGCTTTCTTTCCATTTCATCACAACGCCTTACTTCGTTGACAAATTTTCTTTGAAATGCATTCACATCTGGATTCAACTGTAAAATAGTACAGTAAGATGCAGACTGATTTTTAGTCGCCACTTACGTCTCTAAATTGCACTAAACCAAGTTCACCTAATTCGGACACACAGGCATAAGCAGCCTCACTTTGAAGGAAAAGTTGACACAGGGTCATTTCCTCACTGCGGAAAAGGGACCCCATTTCTCTGAACTTTGATGATGATTAATATGACCAATTTATAATATCACCAACTATGCATCACCCAAATTCACTAAGCGAATTAATTTATCTACCAATTTGTAAATTTAATTGACCATTTAAACTAATTTAACCAAATTGAAGTATGCCGTATAACCTGCCGTAATTCCTCTCGCTGTTTAATTTTTGTGAAAGGAAAAATCATTATTGAACCAAAGTTCAATGCGCATGTCCTCGACGTCATGATAAGTCGTACGGGTAAATTCCACTTCCAGGATGTAACTAAGTAAGCGAGTTTTGCAAATAATGATCGTCTGTTCGTCCGTCTGTCCGTCTATGTACATGGTTAACTCGCGAACGGTTTCGAATTGTTCAATTCTATTGTCATAAATATACAACGGTAATAGATAGCCAATGGTTAAGGGACTGATTAATTTTTCGTCATTTGGACCTAATTTTGGTCATTTGGACTTTCTGTCCGTCTGCCTGTGTGCATAATAATTCCGTCCGATTGTGTACATGATAACTCACGAACGGTTTCGAATTTTCCAAGCCTGTTTTCGGTAGGTATTATGTTTTATCATCACACATTGATTGAACTGGTTAAAATTTCAATGGCCCAGGAACTCGTTTGCTATTTTTGTTACAAGCTTATTCTTTACTGACAATGGCGGGATTTATGACAGTATTGACAGGTGCTATGTGTGTACTACTAGTCCAAGAGCCCAGTAGGAAAGTATACCTTGAACGCCCGGACGATTCTAATAATTTTCATTGGAATCGCCATAAAAAGTTGTATTAGAATCGACAACGGCTAATACAACTTTTTATGGCGAATCCAATGAAAATTATTAGAATCGTCCGGGCGTTCAAGGTATACTTTGCTACTGGGCTCTTGGACTATACCAAATTTCTTATTAGAAGACAAAGATGATGCGCTATTATTAAGTTTATCCAAATCCCAACGAAGTAACTAAATTACATCAATACTTTTGACTGTCAAAGACGCGTTTTTACCATCCGCAGGTTAGTAAGGGAGGTATTGCACTGGGGTAAAAAAATGACCCTCCACCTTTTTGACGGAAATACACGTTTTTCCGAATCAAACAAAATCTAGTTGATGTTGGTCTGTCGGTCCGTCTGTATACTTTCATTTCTTGCTAAAGGGTTGAACCGATTAGATCCAAATTTGGTACACATATTCTCAAACATAAAACGAAGAACCAAAAAGCTTTTTGGCAGAATCGCGCATGCGCAAATGTGTCATTCTCATTTCTGGTTAAACGGTTGAACCCACTGGAACCAAATTTGGTGCATATTCTTAAGACGTAAAAAAAAAGGACTGAAAAGCTTTTTTTCATATATCATAGCAAAAGAATATGAAATATAAATAATCTGCAGAAAATTAGAGAAAAGTTTTTAATACATCTTCACTTCGCCTGTATCCTTCACCACACAAAGTATTAATAAATTAATAACTGTTTATTGTTACAAAACTTGTGAAATTTGACACTAAGGCAATGAATTACATTTTTTAATAATACAAATGCTGTAAATGTGAATGATAGAAATATAACGTTAATACACAAAGCAGCTGAATTAAAAATTAACAATGTCCACGATCTTCAACTCGCCGACGAGGTGCTGACTTGAGAATATTATCAACACGCAAGATCATTTCAGCAGCTTCAACAGCTGACAGCAACACTTGGCGTTTTACTACGAATGACTCGGTAATCCCCAACTGTTTCACATCTCCAATCTTGTTTTTTTCCATATCTAAGCCCATTGTACTTTTACCATTTACGTGGGCCGCACGTAATTCACTGACCAATTGAGCCGAATCATAACCTGCATTATCAGCAATTGTAGTTGGTAATTGTTGCAAGGCCCTACTAAATGCCTCCATTGCAACTGCTTCCTTACCAGCAGTTTTGACTGCAGCTGCACTTACAGCAACAGCCATCAACATTTCGCTACAACCACCACCAAACACAATCCTAGACTCTTTAACAGTGGCAGCCAACACGCATAATGCATCATGCAGAGATCGTTCTGCTTCATCTACTATCTGCCGTGTAGCTCCTCGGATGATAATAGTGCAGGCCTCACCAAGAGCAACACCACCAAACCTCAACAGAATATCCTCACCAATCATAACTTGTTCGATGACGTCACATTTACCCAACTTAACCATCTCTGGATTATCAAAGGTGGACACAATTTCACCCCCAGTAACTAAAGCTAGACGTTCAATACCGTCAAAATCAGCATGCTCGATTGCCATTACTCCAGCATCAGCAAATAATTGCTCTGGGTAG
This sequence comes from Photinus pyralis, assembly GCF_008802855.1. NCBI lineage: Eukaryota > Metazoa > Arthropoda > Insecta > Coleoptera > Lampyridae > Photinus > Photinus pyralis. Next base: position 33,531,832 of record NW_022170738.1, on the reverse strand, counting down.
TTATAAATCAATTGTCTATTGATAAATACGTTGCAGTTATGTTTCAAAATTTTATTCACCTTGTCCTTCATCTTTTCCTTTTCTGCACTTTCCAATTCGGCAATCTTTGCCATGGAATCTACTTTTATGTGAGATCCAAAAACCTTAATTTTATCAGTATCCATTGGAGTATTTGCGATTAAAATCGAAGCATTTTCAATTCGTTTCGGTTGATGTATGCCAACCTTTTTGTCTAATAGAAAGCCATCATCTAAAAACGAATCTTCCAATGTACCACCCTTCTTCTTAATAATTTGAATTGCTTGAAGATCGCCTGATCCTTTAAGTCTCAGCACAGCATCCACAGCAAGCTTGGAGAAGTGTTCTTTGTAATGAGATAAAATTTTGGAACTTAGCGTAGTACGTGCTATATTCATAAGATCTTCTTTAAATTTGTCAGAATTTGCACTATTGTCGTACGAAGCAACTTGTAAGGCATTACGTGCAACCTCTATGGCTTTTCTCCATCCTGCAATGATTGTTTGAGGATGGATTTTCTGCTCAATTAACTTTTCTGCTTCCTTTAACAGCTCGGATGCTAGAAATGAGAGTCACAAAATGCATTGTAGCTTGTTGAGAACTTACCTAGCACCGTTACAGATGTTGTGCCGTCACCCACTTCGTCATCTTGCACTTTAGACATGTCCACCAAAATCTTAGCGGCAGGATTGTCAACACCCACCGACTTCAAAATTGTCGCTCCGTCGTTGGTCACTTCGACTTGCCCAGCACTTCTACCACTAGAAATTAGAATTTTATCCATTCCTTTTGGCCCTAATGTACTTTTAACTAAGTCGCCAATTGCTGTAGCTCCGACAAAGCTAGACAATCGCGCTATTTCCGCCTTTTCTTCTTCGGCGTCATATTTTAATATACGGACTGGATTAAGCGAAACCTACAATTGAAAATTGCGTAAATCAGTTGTTACATTAATGAAAAAACCGCACGTGGGTATAACCCTTTTGTTAATAGTTACACCTGCAACTATGAAGTTTAATAAGAATCTAAGAATTGATAGAGACGTATAGTTAGAAAATGTTTAGAAACCGGCATTTATTAAAATGAATTTGTATATACTAACCATTGTTTATTAAACTTCTTTACTATCAAACCGATCGCTTTTTCAGTAAATGCAAAGAAGGAAAGAATAAGAATCTGTCAAATGTCAAATTAAATTAATAAAATGCAGTTAATACACCGTTGTCACGTTTCCTTCTTATCCGATTAATGTTGTTTTAACCAAGACCACATTTTCGGAATTCGAAAAGTTTAAAATAAAACTACAGTAACACAGTCTTCTAGAGTTTAGTAGTTATGCCACTAATCCAACGCATTCCACCAACCTTAATATCCTGTTTACATAAAGTAGGCAACACACAATGCGACCCCAAAAACTGCAAACTTTTGACACATTACGGTCCCAAAACTTAACTTGCACGAAATGGAAAGGCTTTCTTTTAATAATCAAATTTGTCGAAAACATTTAAATTTTGACAAATTTGTGTCCATTTGGTAGAAAAAAGTGTTTTCTGTTTTGCCTATTTCACTCAATAGCGTAATTCCAGTAAACATTTACTGAAAAAATAAATGCTCACGTTAAATTCCATATTATTTATAAACAAAACAGATCCAGAATCGCAAACGACTCCATCTATTTTGACGTAACCGTAATGGTGTCTAAAGTCTGTTTATATTTCTCAAATTGGTAAAAAAAATAAGATCACTTTCTTATTTGCTTCGTAAATGGTTTTTTTACCCATAACATTTAACGTAGTGATCAGATCTTGACCAATTTCGGCGATTATTTTAGACCCTTAGAATGCAAATCGAGCAGATTTTGAAGTCATTACATCTTAAGGCTGGACATTAATTTTGCACCAAAACATTAGAAGCCTAAATAAAAATTTTGAGTTTTTTGTAAGTCAATTGCAGTGCTATGATATTAAACCACATGTAATCGTTTTGTCGGAAATCTGGGCCCAAGAATCGGAAATAAAGCAGTTTAGTTTAGATGGTTACAAAATGTTTTGGAATTGTAACGCCAATCAGAGAAGCGCAGGTGTATGTATATATGTAAATAATAATTTTAGGCAGGTGGTCAGTAACAAATCCGAATTTGAAAGATTTGATTGCGTACATGTTACTTGCAAACTTAATAATCTTAAATTTGACATCATTGGTATCTACAGGCGTTTATCATTTAGCATTTCTGAATTCATTGACGAATTGGAAACATGGCTTGAATCTGTGATTACTTCTCACGTAATTGTAGCAGGTGATATCAACATAAACACTGATCCTGATAACTTATCGCCCGATGCAGAAAGGTACTTATTATGTATGGCAGCAATGGGTTATCAGGAATGCATCACTGAAAATACCAGGATAACAACTAGGTCAAGTTCGCGATTAGACCACATTTTCGTGAAAGGTAATAAAGAGGATAAACCCATGCAATCAGCAGTTGTTCACGTCAATATTACAGACCACAGTTTAATTGCAGTCAATATTCCCGTAAATGTCTTGAACAATTACCATTGCAAAAGTAATTCTGATTCAACATGGTTATCAATAAATTATGATTCGATTAACAATCTACTAAAAGGCAACAAATTGGGAATTTATTTTATCAGAAAGCGATGTTGAATTAGCAGCTAATATTTTTATTAACTATCTGCAAAACTGCATTGAAAAGTCTACCGTGGTGAAGCATCGCTCACGAAAATTAAATAGTAATAGTACCTAATAGTAATAGTTTATTGTATACAAGATGTTACATCTCATTACAAGAGCCTTCAGAATCGAACAGTTATAGTAAAAAAAAGAAACGGAATTTTAAATCTATAAACAGAAAATTTAAATTATGGATGTAGGTATTGTATCTATAGTATCGTTTAGAAAAAAGAACAACTCTAAATATTAACAAAACTCACAACTTGACCTACCAAAATATTTCTCTTTGATTGCTGGTGAACATGTAATTGAAGTTATTTGAGTTTTTAGACAGATTTGAGGTAAAATTCCAAGTTACACACAGGCAAAAAATATCGCACTGACTGTTGTTACCGTCTATAAATTCATGGAAATTAGACATACCTTGAACATTTCAAAAAATCACATTTAATTTCTAGTGTTTATTACTTGAACTGAAGATTTTGGTGTTTTGCTTTTCTGGAGTTGCATCCTTCCCTTCACCCCGGCGTTTTGAATCTTCGTCTAGTTGGACAATTTGAGGAGATTGGTTGACGTATTTGATAGTAATATTTCTTTCTCCTTGATCTTGACGGGTTTTTAATTCTTTCTGGAGTGATTTTAAGTGTTGTAACTGGTTCTTGGTCAAATCAGCTTGGATCTTAATATTGTGGTATTCTGTTGGCAGCAGTTTTTTCTTATTAACAAGAATCATCCTTGAGATTTTGGAATCGCAGAATGATACTTTGAGAGGTCGTGGACGACCTGCAAATTTTCCGATACGAGTACACTCGATAACTTTCTCAGTGGCGTCAGGGGCAATGACACTTATAACCTTTGTTGCCAATTGATGATCCTCAAAGCTATTGGGCACGGAGATTTCTTCTGATAAGCCAAACATAATAATATTGTTCTCTCGCTTAATCCTGTCTCGAATCTCACGGTAGCTGTTTTCAGTGTTACGGGTATCATGAAGTTGGTCTTCAAGCAAAAGGATTTTTTGTTTTAAATTATAGTTTTCAGTTTTAATTAGTTCGATTTCCTTTATGCAGACAGATAATTGTTCGCCCTGATATTTCAATAGCGCATTGCTGTCCTGGACATTTTTGTTTATGGCCAAGAGTTGACACATTAAATTTTTGAAATGCTCTTCAGTGAAAACGAAGTTTGTTAGCGTACCGGTACCCATTTTGGAGTTCGGCGTCGAAAAATTACAACATACCCAAGTGCTATTCCTACCGCCTGTGCTGGTACAAGCCATGTGTGCAAGACTCCCACATTGCGCGCAACGTACATCCTCTTGGTATTGGATAAGGCGATTGCAAACAGTACAATTTGCCGGCATTGGTAGAATAATAATATTATCAATGAAAAAGAAATAGTAGATATATGGTATTCAAAACTTCTATTTATCACAACTCGACGGATTACACTTGTTTTGCTTATCACTTCACCTTTTGGCGTAAAATTTTATATGATTAATAGTCGAATTATTACTTTCAGAGATTTGATTTTAATTGAGATATTTACGAATTCGTTTTATAGTCCTAATGCCATACATGTATACTGTGCCGCGTCCAACTGAAGACTCAAAATTAAATTATAAGTTAACTCGGTCACGCTATTTTTGAACACATAAAACGTCGTAACAAACTGAATGCAATTTTAAAACAGCAACCACTAAATAAAACTTTGAGAGACAAATCCAAATTAATTCAGGAGGAACTTGACCGAATGATTAATCGAGCAAAATCAGATTATTATATCAATCTAATAAAAAATAATAGCGTACAAGATAGTTGGAAGGTAATTAATTCCTTGTTAGGAAAAAAAGGAGGGAAAAATATTTTACAGTCTGTGTCATACAATGGATGTGATTACTCAGATCCGTCGATCATTTGTGATATTCTAAATGAAGGGTTTATAGAAACCCCAACAAGGCTAGCAAAGAATTTTGATAACATTAATGAAATACTCGACCATAATACCTTCCAACTATTTCGTACTGATGCAAATATGTTTTTATTGCCAGTTGATGAACCAGAAATTAAATGTATTATATTAATAGCTTAGCCAATAAAAAGTCAACTGGGCATGATGATATCGGAATAAAAACCCTAAAATTGAATTCCAAAGAACTAGCAGTACCGTTATGCTACATTGCAAACTTGAGCTATATATCTGGTATATATCCATCTGTTTTTAAAAAATCTATCATTATCCCAATTCATAAGAATGGAGAAACAAAAGATGTAAACAATTATCGACCGATATCTTTAGTATCTAACGTTGCTAAGATCATTGAAAAAGCCACAAATAAACGCCTCGTGAATTATCTAATGCAAATAAGTTTTTTTTCAAAGAATCAATTCGGTTTCATTAAGGGTCTGGGTACTGAAAAAGCATTAATGTCTATTATGGCTGACATTTACAGTAATATTAATAATCGGTTAAAATCAGCCGGGCTCTTTATTGATGTCCAAAAAGCATTTGATTCTTTGAACATAAAAATACTTCTGTATAAATTAGAACAAGCGGGTGTCAGGGGGGTGGCAAATCATTGGTTTAAAAGCTTCCTTACAAAAAGGCTACAGGCTGTTAGAGTGGGTCAGACTGTGGGATCATGGCGAACAAATGATTGTGGAGTAGGAGTACCGCAGGGATGTGTGCTATCCACAACTTTATTTTTAGTTTACGTAAATGATTTGTGCAATGGAAGGTTTTGTGGAAGGTTAACAGCCTTTGCGGACGACACAGCGCTGTCGTACGGTGCTGCCGATTGGTCTGCTCTAACAACTATTATTCAAAAAGATAGCAACAAAATTAGTAATTGGTTTACTGCAAATAAATTGAATATTAACATCACGAAAACTAAAATAGTATATTTTAATCTCAAAGGTGAATCTCCATCCGCTGATTTGGTAGTGAAGTGTCATAATCCAAGTTGACCAGCCTGAAGTTACATTCGCTTTTTTTTTTAAGGACATTCGCTTTTGGGGTAGTACCAACCTAAACGAGAAAACAAAAAATAACTAGGACCGGGCTGAAGTTACATTCGTTTTTTTTTGTTTTTTTTTTTTTTTATCAATGGCCATCGAAAGTGATGGCACCGGGACCAATTCTCATCCCCTTTTCGGAAAATAGCCCTAAACCCCCGACAAATTCGTCCCCGAAGTTGACAAATTCCGCAAGTGTGTGAGTGAGTGAGTTTTGCACGCGGAGGATAAGGACGCCGTGGAGGCCCAAGGGCCCACTTAACCCCCCGTACCTGTAGTTTTTCGAAAAGTGCCCCACAGTTCGAGAAATTCCCTTTTGTTTGGTCAATGGCGCGGTATACGAATAATGCAAGTTGCAATTCAAAATTGATTTATTAAAATTGAGTGAGTTTTGCACGCGGAGGATAAGTACACCGTGGAGGCCCAAGGGCCCACCTAAAACCCTCTACCTGTAGTTTTTCGAAAAGTGCCCCACAGTTCGAGAAATTCCCTTTTGTTTGGTCAATGGCGCGGTATACGAATAATGCAAGTTGCAATTCAAAATTGATTTATTAAAATTGAGTGAGTTTTGCACGCGGAGGATAAAAGCGCCGTGGAGGGCCAAGGGCTCACCTAAAACCCTCTACTGTCGTTTATCGAACAGTGCCCCACAGTTCGAAAATTCCCTTTTGTTTGGTCAATGGCGCGGTATACGAATAATGCAAGTTGCAATTCATTAATTCAAAATTGATTTATTAAAATTGAGTGAGTTTTACACGCGGAGGGTAAGGGCGCCGTGGAGGCCCAAGGGCTCCCCTAAAAACCTTTAACTGTCGTTTTTCGAAAAGTACCCCACAGTTCGAAAAATTCCCTTTTGTTTGATCAATGGCGCGGTATACAAATAATGCAAGTTGCAATTCAAAATTGATTTATTGAAATTGAGTGAGTTTTGCACGCGGAAAGCAAGGGCGCCGTGGAGGCCGAAGGGCCCACCTAAAACCCTCTATCTGTCGTTTTTCGAATAGCACCCCACAGTTCGAAAAATTCCCTTTTGTTTGGTCAATGGCGCGGTATACGAATAATGCAAGTTGCAATTCAAAATTGATTTATTAAAATTGAGTGAGTTTTGCACGCGGAGGATAAGTACACCGTGGAGGCCCAAGGGCCCACCTAAAAACCCCTACCTGTAGTTTTTCGAAAAGTGCCCCACAGTTCGAGAAATTCCCTTTTGTTTGGTCAATGGCGCGGTATACGAATAATGCAAGTTGCAATTCAAAATTGATTTATTAAAATTGAGTGAGTTTTGCACGCGGAGGATAAGTACACCGTGGAGGCCCAAGGGCCCACCTAAAACCCTCTACCTGTAGTTTTTCGAAAAGTGCCCCACAGTTCGAGAAATTCCCTTTTGTTTGGTCAATGGCGCGGTATACGAATAATGCAAGTTGCAATTCAAAATTGATTTATTAAAATTGAGTGAGTTTTGCACGCGGAGGATAAGTACACCGTGGAGGCCCAAGGGCCCACCTAAAACCCCCTACCTGTAGTTTTTCGAAAAGTGCCCCACAGTTCGAGAAATTCCCTTTTGTTTGGTCAATGGCGCGGTATACGAATAATGCAAGTTGCAATTCAAAATTGATTTATTAAAATTGAGTGAGTTTTGCACGCGGAGGATAAGTACACCGTGGAGGCCCAAGGGCCCACCTAAAACCCCCTACCTGTAGTTTTTCGAAAAGTGCCCCACAGTTCGAGAAATTCCCTTTTGTTTGGTCAATGGCGCGGTATACGAATAATGCAAGTTGCAATTCAAAATTGATTTATTAAAATTGAGTGAGTTTTGCACGCGGAGGATAAGTACACCGTGGAGGCCCAAGGGCCCACCTAAAACCCCCTACCTGTAGTTTTTCGAAAAGTGCCCCACAGTTCGAGAAATTCCCTTTTGTTTGGTCAATGGCGCGGTATACGAATAATGGAAGTTGCAATTCAAAATTGATTTACTAAAATTGAGTGAGTTTTGCACGCGGAGGATAAGTACACCGTGGAGGCCCAAGGGCCCACCTAAAACCCTCTACCTATCGTTTCATACGATCAGCGGTTCTTATTATCTTAGAAATGTAGATTTGTGGCCCTGAAAAGGGCCGTTTTTTATCAGCAGAACGCCGGCCGGCTAATCCTTTATGGCATTTCTTATCTCGCGTTCCATGGCGCGCAACCCTAATACGTTGGGATGGATTCCGTCCGTGTCAAACATATGGATGCCTGGCCGATGGAAGATTCGGTTTAGGTCAGCAAGTACTAGACCTTGTTTTTCAGCTAGAGCTGTAACAGCTTTGTTGATGGCGGCAACGTTGTGGTCACTTCTGGTTGTGCGTCTATTGGGTGGAATTGTGCACAAGACGATTCTTACGGACGGTTTCATCCGCTTGAAGTCCCGGATCAGCCACTTCAGCGTTCTTCTAAATTTCGGTTCGTGGAACTCCTTCCTCGCTGCGTCATTGGTCCCTATCATAATGACAGCGGTGTTCACGTCGCTGGGGATACTCCACACGCTTCCTTTTGCAGCTGAAGAACTCAAACGGCGCCTTAATTGATCAATTGTCTGCCCACCTACACACAATTCCGCACACCACTTTCCTTCTTCATTTTTGAAAGAGTTGATCTCACTCACTTTGCAGAGCATCCTTCGCAATATGCTGTCCCCCAGGTGAAACGTCATGATCAACTATCTCTCATCAACTGTTTCCAACGACTGGTTGTAGGTCCAAAATAAATTAATTTGAGATATAATGACAGGGTCAGGGTCATTAGGTAATGGTGTCAATTATTATTTCAAGTACCTACCTATTATAAATAAATCTACCTTTATTTTCGAATATGTAGATATTATGCAGATAAATAGGAAAGTAATGAGAACATTAGTATTGTTTCCGCTAATGATACCTTTAATGAATATACACCAATTAAGCTCAAATGCAAAACTGCATAAACAATTGGAATGTGTAATTTCCATATCAGTAATTAAGTAGGTACGGTACTTGAAATAATAATTGACAGTTACCTAATGACCCTGTCATTATATCATATCTCAAATTAATTTATTTTGGACCTACAACCAGTCGTTGGAAACAGTTGATGAGAGATAGTTGATCATGACGTTTCACCTGGGGGACAGCATATTGCGAAGGATGCTCTGCAAAGTGAGTGAGATCAACTCTTTCAAAAATGAAGAAGGAAAGTGGTGTGCGGAATTGTGTGTAGGTGGGCAGACAATTGATCAATTAAGGCGCCGTTTGAGTTCTTCAGCTGCAAAAGGAAGCGTGTGGAGTATCCCCAGCGACGTGAACACCGCTGTCATTATGATAGGGACCAATGACGCAGCGAGGAAGGAGTTCCACGAACCGAAATTTAGAAGAACGCTGAAGTGGCTGATCCGGGACTTCAAGCGGATGAAACCGTCCGTAAGAATCGTCTTGTGCACAATTCCACCCAATAGACGCACAACCAGAAGTGACCACAACGTTGCCGCCATCAACAAAGCTGTTACAGCTCTAGCTGAAAAACAAGGTCTAGTACTTGCTGACCTAAACCGAATCTTCCATCGGCCAGGCATCCATATGTTTGACACGGACGGAATCCATCCCAACGTATTAGGGTTGCGCGCCATGGAACGCGAGATAAGAAATGCCATAAAGGATTAGCCGGCCGGCGTTCTGCTGATAAAAAACGGCCCTTTTCAGGGCCACAAATCTACATTTCTAAGATAATAAGAACCGCTGATCGTATGAAACGATAGGTAGAGGGTTTTAGGTGGGCCCTTGGGCCTCCACGGTGTACTTATCCTCCGCGTGCAAAACTCACTCAATTTTAGTAAATCAATTTTGAATTGCAACTTCCATTATTCGTATACCGCGCCATTGACCAAACAAAAGGGAATTTCTCGAACTGTGGGGCACTTTTCGAAAAACTACAGGTAGGGGGTTTTAGGTGGGCCCTTGGGCCTCCACGGCGTCCTTATCCTCCGCGTGCAAAACTCACTCAATTTTAATAAATCAATTTTGAATTGCAACTTGCATTATTCGTATACCGCGCCATTGACCAAACAAAATGGAATTTCTCGAACTGTGGGGCACTTTTCGAAAAACGACAGGTAGGGGGTTTTAGGTGGGCCCTTGGGCCTTCACGGCGCCCTTATCCTCCGCGTGCAAAACTCACTCAATTTTAATAAATCAATTTTGAATTGCAACTTGCATTAGTCGTATACCGCGCCATTGACCAAACAAAATGGAATTTCTCGAACTGTGGGGCACTTTTCGAAAAACGACAGGTAGGGGGTTTTAGGTGGGCCCTTGGGCCTCCACGGCGTCTTTATCCTCCGTGTGCAAAATTCAGTCACTCACACACTTGCGCAATTTGTCAACTTCGGGTACGAATTTGTCTGGGTTTAGGGCTATTTTCCAAAAAGAGGATGAGAATTGGTCCCGGTCACTTTCGAAGGCCGTTGATAAAAAAAACGAATGTAACTTCACGCTTGGAAGTCTCATGAGTCTAATGCAATTAGCGAAGTATTAAATTTCTTCTCCGTTGAAAACCTACAACAATTAATCCTATCCTGCTGTGCTGTCGAACTTTTATTAACATTAATAGCGTTTCGTGTACTTAAGACACAACAATGGCAAAATCGGAGGCATCAAATTATACTATTAAGTAACAATAATGTAATAAGAGACCAACCACAATTACTCTATTTAACAATTAGTCTCTCTCTCGTCAAGTTCGTGAAAATACTTACAAATGCAGCAAACTGCCAGCAAGCGCGCCGCGTCTTCCGGTGGCTGACATTCGGGAAAAAGTGGCTTCATGACATAAACGCTGAAGGTGAGTGCCACGATTGCCTGAGAGCATGGCCTTACGATCATGCACTCTATCCATAATCGAATGAATGCCAGGAACGGGCCGAACGTCTCCATTATGTAAGCGTAATCGGCGCCGCTCTTCTTGATCATCGTCCCCAATTCTGCGTAGCAATAAGCGCCCACCTTCAATTCAAAAGGGCGTCCCACGTTTCGGAACTAGAATTGGATCACTTAACTTACCATGGAAAAGACTCCAGAGACGGTCCAGACAATCAACGAGACGTTCACACTACCCGTGTACTTGAGCACCCCAGCGGGGGAAACAAAAATGCCCGAACCGATAATACTACCAACGATCACCGTAATCCCATTCATTAAGCTCATCTTTGGCTTAAGGACGATTTCGTCCTCAATTTTATCTTTATCCCCCATTTTCGAAACGTTCCGCACAAAAATGACTACTACCCCACGCGCTCTTCAGGCAAACTCGACAAGTTTTGTCTCTAGCCCGCGGATCAATACGCTCTGGACCAAACCAACGACGCTCCCCTACTCACTCCATTTTCCCTTGGTCACGTGCGAATTGATTGAATGAAATTCCCATTCACCACACACTGGGGGTAAACTCGCGCACTACTGCCCCCAAATTTATTATTCAAACGTAGATCGGTGGTTTTATGCAAAAACGCGCGTGTAAAAAAGTTACGTAGGCGAAATCGATCGTTATAATATGAGCGTGCGAATGCGATTATTTTGCAATCACGCAAATATTACGTTTTATAAAAACAATTCAAGTGAGGTGAACGCTTTTTCCTCCGAAATTGCGTCATCCACTTTTTCCGTTGGGAAATCGGGGGTTTAACGCGTGGTTCCATTGGAGCATGCGGTCTACCCTCGTAGGGTTTACGTACCCCGTTTACATGTTGTTTGTTTGCGAGGATATTCAAATTAACCTTACTCGCAAGTAGGAAAAGATGAATGAAAAAATCGATTTTATTATTCAAAGTAGTAATTACCTGCACATTATATGCAAAGTTTTTGTTTTGGGTTTACCCCGCACTTCGCGGTTAACCCCCACGCTCGTCCATAAACGAAATTGCGTCGTGCAAAATCTTAAAATTTTAATGCTGCAAAGAGGTCTGTGACTAATTGTGTCAGGCGCGTGGGGTTCCTTCCACAGGAGTTCAAAATCTCGGAAGTTTATTTTGAAGGAGGCGTTTAGAAAATTCAATCAATTACTAAACAATTAATCCGGCAAACGCAAATTAATAGTAAATGTATGCAAATCTCCACAGAGAACATTTTTACTTGGAAAATGATCAGTTTAGTACCTAGTACTATTTCCGCGTAGCAAACTTGTAATATTGTTGTCGGAATCAGTATCAGGAATCGGTACCAGTTAATTAATTAAGTATACACCAGAACTAAATAGCAATCACTCCTTTGCTAATGCCAAGGTTTGCTTGAAGGAAATTTATTAATTCATAATAAACATGTTTAATTGTAACTAAACGATCCTACACAAAAACTAATTAATATTAATAAATAATGTAATAAATAAATAAAGATCTCGCTATTAATTGAACGTAGTGTTTCCGTGATACGAGACATATGTAAAATCTTACTTTTATGGTCTTAACTACGCGGTAAATATGTAAGTACCTATACCTACAGTCACCGTCACCTACAGTCATATGTCCACAATATACATTTTACCTTAAGCAGCGCCTTTATTCACAGAATTTCGCAAGAACACAAAGAAAAGTATAAACTCATATACTAAGTAAAGTACCTATAGCATTTTAGCCCCAATATGGCGACCGGAACGAACGACCAATCAAAAACGAGATACCCGGTTGTATCCACTGTTAAGTCACTGTACCTATACCTAGAAACGATTGTATTTAATGCCATAAACTTTTGAAAATACAATGAGAACAATAATTCGAAGGATGTATTGTTCCAATAATAACAATAATAAATTAGCAATAATAACTTTTAATATAAAGAAATCCGCGAGATCCTGTTAAGTATATATTATAACCAAATCTTGTTTTCCCCCATATACAGTTACCATATTATTTGAGTAAGCAACTATACTGCTATTGATGAGGGTCTAGGTTTAATAAATAAATTGTCCGCCAATAAAATAAAATAAAGCTGTCAAAGGCTTCCTGGATTTAAGAAAAATTACAGTTGTATAAGACCATGGTAAGTAAGTCCTAAATCAGTACCTATGGTCAGGAACGGTTTATGTAAACAATTGGAATTCGTGCTAGCTCAATGGATTTTCTTCGTTAAAATTAAAAAAAAAACAGTACAAATAAATACAAACAACTTAAAAAAGTAATCGTAAACGATTTACAAAAAGCGCATTTCCATTTGCATTCATTTCCCATTTGTAAGATGCAACTTCTGTTAAAATCGTAAAAATCCGGCCACAAAAATATGAAAGATAGCGTTGCAAATGTGCAATCCAATTTCAGTTTATAAGAAGAATTTCATTTCAATGCTTTTCTAAATAAGAAAGTTGGAACTGCGCATGCGTAAATCTAAACTTTGAAACTAAAGTTAGATTTTCCTTTATTCCAAGTGCGTATGTATCAAATTTCATTCAAATACTTTTATAAATAAAAAAGTTTGCAATTCGGTTTACAAATGGTCGAGATGCGAAAAGGGCACTGTGAATTTTGAATCGATTCGACTCAACTTTTGGCATTTATATGGCTAAAGCTATGCCCATATTGAATTTCATGCAATCAAGCGATCTGACATTTCTAACCAAAGTTATCGTGCATACGGACAGATAGAGGGACAGACAGACAAAGGAACAGACGGACAGACCAACAGACAGACGACAGACAGCAATACAAAATTATAAACGATCTCTAGGATCGTTAATAAACGGCAAAAGTGTAAAATTATTGAACATGTAAAAAACGGTTTTTTCGTTTTTTTACAATAACTTTTTTAGCAATAAACGCAGAAAAAATTCCTTCCTTGGTGCAAGCCTCGACACCATAACGAACCAAACGGCGAAAAAAGTAGAACAATAGCTCTTAAGATAAAGAGCTAGTAGCGTCTCAACGAACGAGCGGACGGACGGACGGACAAAGTGGCCACAATAGCGCATTTTTTTTTATTTTTGTGGAAATGCGCTAAAAAGGGTTTCCCTTATAACTCTTGTTACAAAGAATATATGAATGCCCGGTTTTCTGTGTTAGTAAATATTTCTTAAACTTCAGGCAACTATGCAGATGCAAAAAAAAATTGCGCATGCGCATTACAACTTTTATATTTGCGCAATTCCAATTTTTTTATTTGTTACGATATTTAATGGAAATTTTGTATGTAGGCACCTCGAATAAAAGTAAAACTAGTGCCGAATCAAAAAATTTGTTTTGCGCATGCAAACTAATGCCGATTCAAAAGTTAGTTTTACAAGCCATGTTGGGTACAGAATTAACCCCTAAGGTGTATTGTAAAAATGATGTATGTGTGAAGATCTCGAGGATCGTTCGGTATTCAGTTGTATCGGCAGCATTCAGTTGTTTTTATTTCAGAAAACAAATGAGTAACGAAAAACAATTGAATTTTTTTTAATGTTTGAAACAACTTTCAAGTACAGTGGCACCATGCTCAGAAAGTCCCTGAGAGGGCGTGCCCGAGGGCGCTAGAAATTTAGACTGTACATTCTGATGCAAAACGTAAAAACACTTTAAGGGAATTACATACCTTATCAGATCGTAGATCCAAGCAATATCCGTCGAAAAAGACGGGTTTGTGTAAAACTGGAGACGGAAAACGCAAAATAAAGCAAATACAAGAAACAAAGTGTAAACTAAAATAACGTGTAGCGTCAACTGTCAAAACGGAATAATTAATAATTATGGCGCGGAATGTATCGCGTCGTTTTGCAGACTTTCTATTGGCCAGCCTGAATTATTTCAAAATTAGTTCGCATATTTTCCGGGGCTTTTCTGAGCATGGTGGCACTGTAGAAAAATGTTGGTATACATTGGATATTTACCGAGATATATACTATATTCCATACATAATGGGCGCACCCTGTATACCTAATGACTATTAATTGTACCATTGACTAATTGTATTAGTCAATGATTGTACACATAATTGTCGTTCTGCAACTTTCTATCCAACAATAATGCAAGTAACAATTGCTTAATATAGCCTTTAGACATTATGTACCCAATTATAGGTAAACATTACATTACAAATATTACAGCTCAATTTTAACTACCTACTACTTATACAGTGCGCGTCTAAAGTCTCCCCCCACTCCTACTGATTTTTGAACCATTTAGTATATCGCAATTCCGCGGCTTAAATAGGGATGAAAAAATTTTGAACTTTAAAATTGATCGAAATGTGGGGTTCCCCGACTAGCTCAATCGAACGGGAACTGTTGGAACTTACCTTATGATTCGTTCTGGCATCAAAACTAGCTTTTATATAGAAAAGTTGATTCCATTTGACTTCCCTTAACATAGGAACTCTCCCGCCCCGTAACGGATTTGGAAAAAAAGTGCGCTCTTGAGGGGTTCGAACCCGCGTCATCATAATCGATAAACGGCGGCCTTATCAACTGCGATACAATCACCGTCCTACCTTAAAAGCGACAAATTATTACGTATAATTAAACTCATTTTATTCACTCCAAGCTAGTAAATATTACTTTTGCAGAGCTGTTCAAATCATTTTTGAGCATTTAAGGCCCCCTTCAGAATTTCTGTTTTATTTTCAAAAGTTGTGGGCCGTTTCTGGAAATAACCAATGAGCAGAGCTCTCTCGTCTCATTTGCCACTGAGAAGGAGCTTGAAAAGTGTTTAGCCGACATAGAAAAAACATTTAAAAAATCTAAACAGCCTGAAGGGGATTTTAAGAGATTGGAAAACTTTTTAAAACCTTCCCAGAGATCTGTAAAATGCTTTCCAGAGCATTCAGAGACTTACCAGAGGAATGCAAAGATTTTCAGGGTGTCAGACGGCCTTCAAATTTTCTTGACTCACGGAAGGAAGGGGGGGGATCTATGAATTATTTTTCGAGGTGTTGTTTCTGAAAGTAAAACTTGCGAAATTTATTTCTACAAACCTGTGTTCCACGACTCATTTTCCATTTCCCGTGCTCAGATACGGAGGATTAGTACAGCGAGCTGTGGAAGGTATGTTAAAGGACAAGAGAGGGGTAGGACGACAAAGGCTTAGATACATAAACCAAATAGTTAGGGACGTAGGCAAGAGGAGTTATGTAGAAATGAAATGATTAGCGCAGGATAGGAAAGGGTGGAGGACTGCGTCCACCCAATCCTGGGATTGTGGACTCCGCGGTGGAGAAGAACTACAGTGCTCCTCTTCGACCTCTTATCGTATTTGTGATAATTACGTATAATTCTCATTCTGTTGTCTCATTTGTTTAAAAAACAAATCTTTCTGTAAATGTATAGTGGGTTAGGTTGGTAGAGCAGTCTTGGCTGAAACCCCGCCCACTTGAAAATAAAGTCCTAAATAAATAAATAAATGTTGTAGGAGTACTTTCTATAGATCATTCAAAGGCTGGAGCTGTTTTTACAGTTTGTAAACTGTTACCACCGTTACCATGTTAAAACTTCAACCTTTTCGTCTTTGCTATACATACGAGTATTTGTGTTAAAAAATAACAATTTGATGCTAATAACAAAAATAAACACTAATAGCCCTGGTTACAGCCCTTTGAATTTTCTTTCGAAAAAAAGGAAAGTTATACACTGCCTTTTTTTGATGCCCAAAAAAAAATTGTCTCAGATCGACCGGAAAAAAATATTTTCTTATAGAATATGGCCTGTAGATTCCATAATTTCAAACAGTTCCAAGATTGGGCTACTAGATCAAAAGTTACAGCCCTGCTAATAGCTAATCCTAATTTAACATTGAATAATCAAGTTACTGTGTCTATAGCAGACGCAGATTATCACCTAAAACAAATTCGTGTAGAGTTGGTTGCCTGTTAGCCATCTATTCATTCCATGTATTTGATTGAATACATTTAAAAAAATCTGTATCTTCTGTTCCCCGCGATTTCCAAATATTTTCCTTCTCGTTGCGATTGGGACCATCGGGTTACTTTTCCCCTATTTTCTCGTTTTTTTCTACTTCTTCGTACCCGTTTCTTTCGTAATCTGTTTTCCTTCTACTCACTATTTTCGTTTTACGTCCATCTTTGTTGGCAACCTCTTCTTTCTCTTCGCACCTTACCACCTTGCGCCCGGTCTTTATTTTTATCTGTTACATTTTTGTCTGTTGTTCCACTTTTCTCCTATTTCCCATACTTGTTTCATCATTTTCCTTAATTCCTTTATTTGTGCGTTTGCGCCACTTGTTCTACCTTTTCCCTCTCTCATTCCCAAAGCTTATAATCTTTAATTTAGTGCCATTCCTTTTTTTCCTTTATCTGGCCAATATACCTTTCAGTCCTTCATCCTGCCCGTACTCCCCCTGTTGTTGCTTTCTTTTTTGCTTATATTTTCCTCCTCCCTCATTTTCTAATTTGTTCTTTTCCAAGTCCTTCAAGAATGCGATCACGTTCCATCCATGTTTTACTAATTTTTTTGTACAAGTCTTACAAATACAGTATCGTTTCTATCCTTCCTCTAAATCCCCTTTGCGTTTTGTCTAGTAGCTTTTATTCTTCCACTTACCTTTCCAACATCTCATTTAACCTTTTTCTTCCTAAACATTTCCATCTCTTCCTTCCTATTGTTTCATTTGCAGTAGATAAAGCATTCCAACCATCAATTTTTAGCGCATTTTTTAAGAATTAAAAAAAATGTGCGTTTGCGTTTTGTCCGTCCGTCCGTCCGGACCGACTTCTGCAGTTTCGGGGAATGGTCTTAGAGTCCTGGAATTTTTTGCGCATTTTTGACAAAAATACGCTATTATATTCGATATGGCTGGCTGGCCGGCTGTCCGGGTGAGATATCAAGAACTACAAGAGCTAGAGACTTCCAATTTTCACTAAAAGCTTTCTGCTATAGTGTAGATGTGCACGTTTTAGTCTATTTTGAGTTAAATTACTTGTGAGATCGATAATTTAAGAAAATAATTTCGATATGGTTTTCGGAGGTACTATAATTTTACCGTTAGATAGCGCCACCAGTATAAAAACTTAATTATTTACTTTGTGATTTGTTTTACAAAATAAAGACTTACGCTCAATTGAAATTAAATAAAATTAATTATTTAACGCAGCCAAAATTACTCGTGAAATCGATAATTTTAAACTGACCTGTATTACCAAAAATGCGCTTTAATCATGCATATGCTGATTTCTAGGCTGATTTACAACTTGTTTGCAATAGGTAGCCTATACCTTGAAGGTGTGCCAGACGGCCATTAAATTTCGCTGTCTAAAAGGGGGGCCCCCCACGAATTATTTCCTGAGATGCTGTTTTTGAAAGTAAAACGTGCATAACTTTTACATACGACAACCAATTGGTCTCAAATTTTGTATACGCATGCCTTTAATGGTGCCAAGTTAAACTTTAGAAAATGGTGTGGGGGGGGGGGGTCTCAACGACAGGAACCGTTTTCTACCAACGACTGCCCTTCTTTCAGTCCATCATTTCCTATCAAAGTACAAGGGGGGGAGTGGAACTAGTTTTATCCTTCATGGTACTCTAATGAAAGGTCTCAACGAAAGGAATTAATTTCTACCAACCATATTACCTTATACCTCAAGAACGGATTGTCTGAAGAGGGTACTCACAAAGGGCGATTCAGACGTCTGCAAAAAATGTATCCATTGATGATGTCAACAGAAAAGCTATTTCGGTTAAAAAAATGCGCTTTATCAGCACACAATTTATACTTGTTTAATTCTTTTTTCATTTACTATGCTGTAAATTATTACCTACCTACTTTTTCCCATCACGAATGTGAATTGACCCCCTCTATCACCTCCTTTGTTCCCGTTTACTATCCTACGTTATTTCTTTTCTGTCAGTTCTAATAAGAACTCCCTCTTTTTTGCATTCTTTATCTTTTTATTTTTCATTTAGCCTTTTCGGTCTAATTTCACTAACAATTTACCTCATTAGACTCTTTTCTTCAACCTGATCTATTAAAAGATTCGGTTTGTATGTTCTTTTCGGTATAGAGCCTGTTTTATTAATTTTGTCTGTACTTTTCTATTTATTTTGAATTTTGAATTGTATTTTCTTTTTCTTCCTATTTTTCAACTTTTTTAAATCTTTATTTTGTTTATTTATCGTTTTCCCTTTTTCGCCTTTCACATCTTCGTGTTCATTTTTATTATTTAATCCTCTGTTTTCTCTTCATCATTTTCCCCGTTTTCTCTGTCTCATCGAATTGGGGGCACGCGTAAGGTACCTATCAAATACTACCCGGACTGGCCCACTTTAAAATTATAATATCCAGCAACCCCTGTCAAGTGACACATAATTTAAAAGCCCATAAAATGGCCTTTACATGACAACCCACAAAATCAAATTCGGATTGTCTGGTTATGAATTAATTTTAAAAAACCAAGTGAAATACATGTATTTCAAATATGTCACTCAAAACACCTGCCTACAGAATCATTGATGTTTATATCAATTTAGTTGAATTGCTCTTGCGGCCTTCTTTTTTGTTACTTTTTATCATTTATTGTTTAATTAACACCTAAGAAACAATGTAAAAATGGGATACACATTTATTGAAAGAACGAAGTAATCTGATGCTTAGCGATGAATGTGCGTTATTAAGCGGCAGAGCAAAGCGATGCAAGCTTTATAGGGGAGTCGATGGTGTCCGTCTGTCCGCGAACACGATAACAGTCAAACGCTTGGACCGATTCGGTTCAAATTTTGCACAGTTCACCTATATGCCACAAGTACCAAGCCTATTGAAAATGGGTCAATCCAGTGACCCCGTAGGGTCACGCCTCTCTGTCTCTCCCACCGCTTGAAACTATTCGGTTCAAACTTACACAGTTGACATATACAGTGTGTCCCAGATCGGGTGGGATTGCATGGGTAACTTCCTTATTATTAAAGATAGAGAATTGGTTAAATAGATAATGTTTTGCAGTTTTAGATGCTTATTTACAATCTCCTTATGGAACCTCAAAATGTCGAATAGGTTCGACGTAAAGTCAAAAAAACTAAAATTGGTCATTTCCTTGAATGTCTTATATCATCGAAAGTATAAGAGATATAAAAAAAAGTTTTATATAAAAGTGACTGCCTTTGATACGCTTAATTTAGAATAGATGTCAAAAAAAATTCAAGATGGCTACTTTTGAGCAACATTTACCAACTTCCTAAAGTTAAATAGGCGCCATATTGGATTTTTAGATTATTTGATAGATTTTTTAATTCTCTTTTCAACGAGCTATCATAGCATAAGATTGAAAATAAGATACCTGTTATATTAACGGTTTTTATATTTTAATCAAGTAGTCTGTGATGGATTAAAAAAAAATCTATTCGAGGCAACAAAACAATGAAAATAATTATTTAATAATAATAAAGTTACCCCCATGCAATCCCACGCCGGCTGGGACACACTGTATACCACATGTAACAAGCCTCTTGAAAATGGGTCAAATCCAATGACCCTTTAGGATCACACCGAGGTTCTCTACTGCTTTTTTAGATCCGCTTTAGGGGTTTATTCTTAAATGGATTTGTGACGAAACACAATTGTACTCCTTAGATAACTGGGATAACCAAAATCCACACTTCAAGAATAATTGCCGCAGAAAATCATTATTTGAGGATAGGTATTCTTGAGAAAAAAATTATTGTAGAATTAATTTTTCTCCCTTGATCACACAATCAACACATACAGAGTTAGACCAAGACAATGTGCACTTTCAGCATGATGGGGCTCCGCCACATTATCCTCTGGCTGTTGGGCATTGGCGCAATCGACACTATCTCAGTAGGGAAATGAACTGGCAGCTGGGGTGCCACGGTCTCCCGGTTTGCCTCCACTTGATTTCTTTCTTTGGGGGAATTAAAAACAATAGTGGGCTAAAACGCAGAATAACATGTGAATGTAGACAAATTACATCAGCGGCTTGCCGTGAAGAATTTCGACATAGGTATTATTGTATTATTATTATTGTCTGTGTATTATTTTGAGAACAAATTTTATACAATAAAAACGTAAAATTTGATTCTGTGAGTATTTCTGTAAAGAGAATTTTATGGCCTTTAAAATGATGTGTCGCTCGATGGGATGTGAGTGTTATTATTTTACAGGGGGTAGCTGGGGCTTCTATTAAAAATTCCCATGGTTATCTCAATGGACTTGTTTTTGCCTTTTTTTTGAAAGCCCTGCATGTGTTGTTTTGACCCTCCCATTTTCGCGAACAACTTCACGCATCCCAATTCCCAATTAAGTGAAGGTTCCGTCCTGTAGGTATCACTTTCGAATCTTTTAATGAAAAGTATACCGCGAATCTAACTTTTCGGCACCCTCCTTTCGCTCAATATCTCCCATCTCGCCACAATACTAAAGCGGAGCAATAAAAAATCTCATAAAAATTCTAACACGTTATTTGGATTCTAAGTGTGTTTCTGTGTGCAGTATTTCACTTTTAATTAAATATTTTTAAAGAAATCAAAACCCCCTCGGGCGCCACCGGCAGACCTAAAGGAGAGGAAAAAAATGAGGACATGCGACTAGTTTCTCTTAATCACTTAAACACACACACGCATTCTATCGTAAAAGATAAACATTATTTATAACAATGTCGATTTACGCATATTTATAGAGATTTTGAATAATGGGACGGCGGATCTTCAGCAAACCCGTTTGGCAAACCTGCTTACAACGCATCTGCGCCAACCACTCATTATTTTCTACGTCCCACAGTGCCCGTGACATTTGACATGGTCGACACAATTGCATAAGAATATTGAGACAGGATATCGGAAAATAATTATAAAATTCTTTGTGATTATTAGACATACAGGGTGTTACATTTCCGTTATGCTAAAAGAGACCTAAATAACAATTTTTTCCAAATAAATAAAAGGTCGCAAATGTTGCGTTTGGAAGCTACCCTTTAAAAATAACAAAATTACGGGAGATGAGAGAGACCATTCTGATTTCGAGTAAATTTGGTATTTCACTTTTAGAACTCCAAGTATATAAATCCATACAAATTTTTGTGCGTTAATTTGGTGATGTTTGTACCGTAAGGAACATGAATATAAAAACATGTGCTGAGATTCCGAGCCCTCAGATGGACAAACGGAATTCATGCACACCAATGTACTTTCTGTGATAAATACGTTAAAAGATTTGTTAATTTTCTGATACCTGATTTTTTTAGTTAACAATTTAGAATCTTAAAATCTATCTTGAAATCATCTCAAAATCCTCCTGGAATAGTTTAGAATTCTCCATTTAAAATTTTCTTAGAAACCTTATACAATTACAATCGCCTTCAGATCCCTCAAAATCATCTTAAGGTTTTCCCAGAATTTTTTTAGAATATTATTTCTATAGAAATGTCTTAGAATCTTTGCCACCTTTAGAATCTTGATGACCATTAGAATCCTTAAAATCGGAATTTTCTTCTTCTTAGCATCTTTTGTAGGAACTCGACTTCTAATCTTATCGAAAAGACGAAAACCCTCAGAGTCCTTCAAGAATTTTTTTAGAAACCTATAAAACCTCTAGAACTAGTGTCCTGAGAATGTTCTCATGAGAATGTTCTCAGAGTCTTTGTGGAATCTTATTAGATTAGAATCATATTAAGGTCTTCTTACTATCCCTGAGATTTTCAGAATCTTTAGAACCTGCCGATTTATTTTTCAAAGAATCTTCTTAGTATTTTTTAAAAATCTTTTTACCAGCTCCAAAGACTACTTTCATTAATTATCATTTTCCAGTCGATGGAAAGCAAGTCGATTTTTTATGAACTTTAGAAGCAAGACTTTCCCATATTTTTTGGTATATATCCCATAATATAATTTTTTTAAACTACTCATTACTACATTATCTACCGACTATGTAGCTGAGTGGGAGAGCGTTGGGCTACATAGTCGGAGGTCGGGTGTTCGAACCTGGGCTGAGGTTAGAATTTTTCATCTGTGGCAGAGATGGGAATTTACTTAGATTAATTTCGAGCATTCTGTCGGCAACTCCGAATCCAAACAAACAAAAAACAAACAAACAAAAAAGGTTACTTAGTGGGAAGAAGTCTAATAATACTTCTTGACCAAGAGCGTGTACTAGAGGTGTCCCACAAGGGTCAGGTTTAGCACCTCTCTTGTTTTCAATATATACGTGTGGTTTGATTAAAAGTGTGTATACTGATGATACCCAAATTTATCATTCTTTTAAGCACAGTGTTGCCGTTAGTGGCGTAAATAATACCTACTATGCGACCAAAAATGAGTTGCGGCCGAGTCACCTTTGGATTTGTTATTTGCATGGGAAATCGTAGTTCCCTTGAACTTCCAAAGGCGACTCGAAATCAAAAATGGTAACTTATATTATCTCAGATTTCACCAATTTTCATACGTGACGGCTAAAACTAGCCCCCCCCCCCCCCCCCACCTCCATCCTGTACTTTGATAAGAGGACAGAAAGGACAGTAGTTGGTAGAAAACGGTTCCTTTCGTTGAGAAAAGTTCGGGAAGAGGGGGAGGGGGGGGTGGAACTAATGTTATCCTTCATGCTCTAATTAAAGTTATCCCGTATCAAAATGAGGGGCTGGGAGAGACGGGGGAGAACTGGTTTTGTCCTTCATTGCACTACAATGAAAGGTTTCGACGAAAGAAATTCATTTCTATAATTCCTCATATCTCAATGGAGTGGGAGGAGGGTACTTACAAAAGGCGATTGGAACTTCTGGACCAAATATATCCATTGATGTCAAAACATTAAGAGCTAATATCTCGGTGTGTCGGAGGAGAAATTCGTAAAAGCAAAATGAATCGACTGGACGAGACCTATCTATTGCCGAGGACGAAATGAATATCTCGAAAACGAAGTGTTGGAAGAAGGTACTCACAAAGGAAAAGTGGAACAGTGACAATGACAAATATTTATTTCAAAACGCATGAAACAATTAAAACAAAATCCCTGCAAGAAAGAAAAGCTTACAAAGCTTGTTTGGACATAATACCTCGCACGCAGGCAGTCGATAATTAAAAATATTTACTTACGGTTTTTTTTCTTAAATAATCCAAGTAATCTGGTCGTAAAAGGTTTGCGATATTCAGGTGCACTTATCCAAAACACAAAAAGACTCACTGACAGCTTCAGAAAACTTTACTTCTTCTTTAATAAACTGAACTCAATGATTCGAATTGACTTTCGGTGGCAGCTGCTGCTGTAGAAACGGTCATTAAGCAGACAACTGCTTTCTCTGAATACGGACGCAAACCGTTTTAAAAACTTTGCAATCTTTTACTACTGCACTTGATGGTAACTCAATTCTTGTATTAAAACTAACAGTTAGCAGCCGCAGCAGCAGCCTCGTTTCTACGTTGACCATCAGATAATCTCCTTCCTCAAGATCTTTAAAATCAACCGCCAATCACAATTAGACCTGATAACGCCAGCTTCGAAGGAACGCCTCCCCACTTATTCCGAAATAACGCGCAATTCTTCGAGACACCTTGTCTCTTCTAGCAGCGATAAGAACACGTGTGTTAATTAAACTTCGTCCGATTAAACTTCTTATCGCCAACGACCAGATGTAACTTTTTTTTATAACGCAGACTTGACCAGATCTGCCTAACTTAAAGCATCTTATCTAAACAGAATAAATTAGAAAAGCGATAAAATTTAAACAAAAAAATTATACGCAATTACCAACATTTCTAAAAGGAAAATAGACACAAATTCAAAACCAAAAAAAAAAACCAACTAGGTGCTTATTTCGTAAATACTCCCCCAGATTTACATTTAATAAATGAAGTATTCTTATATACAGGATTTCCCGTCATTCTTTTCGGTGTTAGATTCAAATAACGTCTACAAGACGTTTACACAACAATATATTATTTTATTTTTTGATTCTAAGTACGTTCTATACACATGTTCAAGACCTAAATTTAGCCGCTTTTGGCACATTTTAATTTTTATTTTTTATATTGCATCCCAAATCATAAATTCCAATTTTTTCTATATGAGAGGAACTGGTTTTTTTTTAGAAGAGGTTCCGCTTTGGTAGACTGTGGTGATATTTTGATTACTGTCCGGCTAGCTCAATTAAACACAGGTACTAACAAAACCTTTAAAAGAAATATCTATAATTTTGTAACGAGAGTATTTATTTGAGTAAATTTTTTTGCGATTTTTCTCTGTTTAAAAAGAGTCAAGGTTTCAAGAACATTCCGCCAAGCAAATATTCCTTATGTTAAGTTTTTATTTTGTCGATTGTAATACGGCAAGCTGTCGTCATCGTCGCACACGCTCGTCAAGGAATTATTTGTTCTAAATTGTGTCTGTCGCCCCATCGTTTGGTTTTGGTTTTGAATTACACGCTGGAAATAAGTCATGTTAAGTTACTTCTGCAACTTTGCAAAATTAAGCGCAGCTGGGTAAAAATAAACTGACGTTGCAGAATTCTGAAGGTCAGTATACAGCCCTGAAAGCCAGTGAACCAATGAGTAGGCGTTAAAAGATGACTTAGAGTTCAGAGAGGGTATTTTACGAGGTATTTTATTTAACATAAGCAAACTCGCGTCAACTTTCTGGAACTAACTCGCAAATATTTTAGATGCATTTTCAAAATATGCATTCGTCGTGACATACCCTGTAGACTCAATTACAAATTGCGACAATTGCATATTGTTGCAACAATTGCTGCCATGGGTTTTAAACAATTATGTTTACCCCTAAACCATGATTAAATTTGACGGTGTATACGGCCATTAGTGGTAATTGACTTTGAATCGATTATATCGAAAAAGCTCATGTGATGGTTTTGTCCGCCTGTCCTTCTATCGATTTCTACGAGTTTAAGGATCAGTGCTATTGAATATGAGCCGGATCAAAAGTCTGGTTTCCGAATACGAGCTGAGTGACAAAATATTCCCCTACTGAAAATCGTATTCGATTCTTCGTATCTTGATGGCGAATTTTCGTGAGTGATATGGGGGGAGGGGGGTATAGTCAAGGAGCGAAATTCTGTATACTCTTAACCCACTTTACCATAATTTGTTAAACGACCTGATGTCATTAGGAGAATTATGATAACACTTTTATTGAACACAACAATTGATACAGACGGTTCTCACGCGGTCTATAAACTACCATGTTGTAAGAGAACCCCCTGTATATTTCCCAATATTATTTCCTGCAATTAAGGAAATTGCAAATGTCTCAAAAGTGCAAGTAAGTCGATTAGGGTTGAATTGAAAGTGAAACGAAAGAGAGGATTGCGTGCGTGATCTTGGACTACCATCGCGCTTCCGACAACAACAAAAAAAAACGAGGAGGCTGTAAAGATAAATTACGACAATTTAAACGAAACGTGCCAGTCCGATTTCTCCAAATTATGAATGATTATAAGGCGTACCTTTCTACAATCGCTCATCTCCATCTCTTCTGAGGAAGTGTGTCAGTGTGTCGTCTACCCGCCTCGCCTGTCCGTAGTATACGAGTTGTGCGTATCAACTTTTGTATTGTGCCGGCGAAGACGAAGAAGAAGACATTCACATCCCGACTTCCGATCCCCGATGTAGGTAGTTAGTGCGGTAGCTATGAGAGAGTGCGGTGAACGTATCCGTAGGGAGCGAGCTGCTCCCCTTAGTCCCAAGTTGGCCCTTCGAAGGGTTCTCGTGCTCGCCGAGGGAAGGCAATTTCGTGAGGCGGCGTCGATCTTGGCGAAGCTCGGACCGACCGCCCTCGCGACCGTCGCGAGCGAGCTACCCCTTGAGCTGCTGGTCGAAGGACTTCCGCATTCCGCGCAACTTTTGGAGACGCTGTTCAGTCGGTAAGTTGAATTTTTGGGAGCTCTACAGGGTGGTTTTAGCGATTTTAGTGAAAATTTCGCTTAAGGTATTTTCTCCTCGTGCGGTTCAGTGGTGCTTTATAATCGAGTGTTAGAAAAAATGTGCGCCTTTCGCCACTAGTGCATAAAGCTATCATTAAAGCCAAAGTAGCAGCGAGGCTTCTCTGGTAGGTCACTTTCACTGAAAACAATACAAAATTGCGCTCCTTTACTAGTGGCCCTCTTACCCTCCCAGTTCATAAATAACGAAATTGACGTCTCTAAGCACAATATTAGACGTGACCAACATTTAGCAATGAACCAATCGCATTTAGACGTGTTACCAACCAAATCAGTGTAACAGTGATTCAGGTTTTAGAAACTTTTCATAAATAAACAAAATCCATGCCTCATCCTTCCCGAATATATTTATTTAAAAATTCCTACTCCAAGATGGAGCATCTCTAATTTCCAACTAATTTTTTGATCGGGCAACAAAAAATGCTTAGAATATCATGAAATTTAGAGGGAGACACTCTGTATGTATTATTTCTAGCATTCCTACCCCATAATGGAATGGACGGTCGTGCAAAAACATTATGATAACGATATTTGATTATGGAGGGGGGGTCAGCACTCAGCATAACAATATCGAAGTTTTTTGAAAATTTGATAACAAAATTTCAACCCAAATTTTTGGTCGGACCACACAAAATGCTCAGAATGTCATGAAATTTAGAGGGTGCACTCTTATGTATTCGTTCAAAAATTCCTACCCCAAAATGGGAGTATCCCTCTACGGGCGTGCGATAAAAATAACGATATTTTTGTAATTGCAGAAAAGATTTTTTGAAAATGCTCAGAATGTCATGGAATTTTGAGGGTGCACTCTATAAAATTCCTTCCCCACCGTGTAGCACCCCTAGACAAGTGTGCAAAAAATAATTTTGGTATCAGAGGATTTCAACATAAAATCGAATTTTTGAACATTCGAAACAAAATTCAACTTCACTTTTTGGTCACACAAAAATGCTAGAAGTTTTATTAAATTTGGAAGTGCACTCTTTAGGTATTAAAGGTCCTTTCCCAAGATGGGAGCATCCCCAACTGGCGTGCAAAATATTATGATCTCGATATTTGGTATCAGGGAAGTTCCAAGATAAAAAATGAAAAAAAGTTCAACGTCAGTACTTTCTTGAAGATTCAAAAAAACTAATTTTACATCAATTTCTTGATCGGACCACAAAAACAACAATGCTGTCTTGAAATTTTGAGGCTGCATGTATTAATTTCAAAATTACTACTCCATTTTCGGTCAGGCCATGCATAAAATTCGTGCCTCATGGTCTTCCTGACACATTTTCAATTTTTTGGAATTTATGCGTGAATCCTACTAGAATGCCTCCAGAATGCCTCTTAACATTCTTTTGGACTAGTCATTTTTGAATTTTTTTAATTTCATTCCGGACCAGTTACTGAATTTAATGCACTCTTCTTGAAACTTTTATTGCCTTGGATTTGGATGTCAGTACATTTTACACATCTTACCAAGAGAACATGTTACAATGTTTCGTACCAGAAGTGTATTAATACATTCAACACTATTGGCGAATCTGTGATCCTGATACAACTCTTTCAACAAAAGAAATCGCTATCCATAGAACATATGACATGAGAAAGATCTTGCTACAATAGTTTTTGAAAAATTTGCATCCATCAGGAGAACATAATGCCTAAAATGTGTCTGTACTCTTTGTATTAGATTAGTATCTGTCAATTAATTAAAAAATTTAACGAGAAATGTTGTGCCAAGAGGGCATACGTACCTAAGTAAGTGTCTGTCAATAAAATCTTTACTCCTTTGTGTGTCTATAATCCTGACCAAATTTCTTCTGGCTTGATTGATATGGAAGCATAATAAGATAATAAACAGATTTTTGTTCTCCTATAAAAATAAAATTGATGCAGCAGGATCACAGAAAGGTATAAAATTTGCTGTTACTCTCCTTAAGGATTATTTTTTCCTGGCACACCTGTCTCTTTAAATTAAAAAGAGCACAGTAACGCTAAAAAAGTTTATTGCTTGGCTCCTTATTTGTTATATACCCCTCATTAAAATCTTCTTGTTCTTTTGCTACAAACTTCACATTAAACAGTTGTTACATCGGATTCACAGAACTGAAAAAAGGCATACATTTGTTTGCAAGCTCCTTACAATTTATACTTTTCCCATACAAATTTCTCATTAAAAATTCATATTCTCCTGATGCAAATTTTTCATTAAGGCTCACAATCACAGAAACGGAACAACCAGTAAAATTTATGTCCAGCTCGTGCTCACTTATTTTAATTCTCTTGATACCAAATTCATTTTAAACAATTCTTGTATCAGGAACACAAAAACGTAAAAATACATTTATTGATAACCTCCTTCTCCCTTATTACATTTTCATAATAAACAATTCTCATTAAGAAATTCTTCTATCAAGATCACAGAAGCGCAAGTATCAACAAAATCAAATCTTAATTATTTATTAATCTCTGGCAGATACAATTCATTTCATCAAAATTTCTACGAGGAGTATAAAATTTATTTCCAGACTCGCTCACGATTTATATTTTCCTGGTACAACTTTCTTTTTTAAAAATTGTATGAGGCTTACAGGAATGTAAAAAAGGTGTCACATTTATTGACAGGCCACTTTATTCCTGTTCCCCTGATACAAATTTCGCATTAAGAAATCCGTTCATCCGGTTCAAAGGATCAAGAAGGCCTAAACTTGTTGCCAGTATCTTCACGAATTATGTTCTCGCTCAATTAAAAATACTTGTTCTCCTGATACAAATCTCTCATTAACGATCCCAATCACAAAACCGCAAGAAACCGTTGAACTGTTTGTTTGACTATAATCCTCTTGATGCAGGTTTCATTTAGAAAAGTTCTTATATCAGGATCACAGCAGGGCCCTTCCCACTTTATTTATTATTTTCCGGATAACTATCCACTTCATCAGGATGACAGAAACGGAAGGGGAGAAATTTGTTGCCAGACTTCTCCGGATAAAAATTTCTTATCAAGAAATTCTTGTATCCGGAATACAGAAACGGTTCTCGTCAGGTTCTAATTTTTTTCTTGATGATGATTAAAAATTATTGTATTAGGTTCGCAGAAACGAAATAAGGTGTAGAATTTGGTTTCAGACTCCTTCTCACTCATTATGCTCTCCCGGTAGGCTTGTTCTCCTGATCAAAATTCCTCTTTAAGAAATTCTTGCATCAGGGTGACAGAAATGGTCTGATGACGTATATTCCCCATAAGAGATTCTTGTTCTGGCAGAAATTTATCATTAAAAATTGTAGCTGGATCACAGAAACGGAAAAAGAAGGTATAAAATTTAGTGCCCTTTCTCACGTTTAATATTCTCCTGTTAATTTGGTCAGGAACTTATTGTCAGACTTCCTCACTTATCACATTTCTCTCATAAAAGTTTCTCATTGAATTTTCTTGCTCCTTCGATAAGGGAAGAAATCATTAAGGAAATATTTTATCGGGTTGATAGGAACGGAACTGTCAAATTTTTTGCTAGACTCCTTATGTTGACCGAAGCAAATTACTCATTAAAAATTGTTGTTCTCCCAATAGGAATTTATTATTAAGAAATTTCTGTATCAGGATTACAGAAACGAAAGAAGCAGTAAATCTTATTGACGGAACCCTTCTTATTCCTCCTGATACACATTTCGTTTAAAAAAAAGTTGTATAAGGATTACAGAAACGGAAGAATTTGTTGCAAACTGTTTCTTATTAATAGAAATATTTCATTAATTAATTTTTATAAACCGGAGAAGGTATAAAATTTACTTTCAGAGTCATTTGCACGAATTATGTCATCGTGCTATATCAGGATTAACAAAAACGGAAGAAGTAGTGAAATTTATTGTCCCTTCTCCTGATACTTATTTGTTTTAAAGAATTTTTGTAGCAGGCTCACAAAAACGCAGAAAAGAT
Organism: Photinus pyralis; assembly: GCF_008802855.1. Classification (NCBI taxonomy): domain Eukaryota; kingdom Metazoa; phylum Arthropoda; class Insecta; order Coleoptera; family Lampyridae; genus Photinus; species Photinus pyralis. The sequence goes on along the minus strand of NW_022170738.1, from coordinate 33,501,305 downwards.
TTAATATGTATTACCAGACTTCTTCTGCTTATTATATTCTTTTTATCTCGCTTTTTATACACGTTTTTCATGAAAACATTTTTGTATCAAGATCATAAAGACGGAAGAAGAAAAAATTTATTGTCAGACTCTCTCTCACTTATTCTATTGCCCCGATACAAATTCTGATTAAAAATGTTTGTATCAAGATCGTCCAAGAAACGGAAGAAGGTCTAAAACTTACTGTCAGCCTTCTCACCCTGGATATAAACTTTTTTTTAAATAATGCTTACTTTTCTGATACAATCTTATCATTAACAAACTGGTGTATTAGGATTGCAGAAACGGAAGAAGCAGTAAAATTGATTACTGGACTTCTTTTTACATGATACAAATTTCGTTCTAATATTTCTTGTATCAGGGACACATAAACGCAAAACACACATTTGTAATTAATAAATTTTTGTATCAGAATCACAGAAACGGAAGCAGGTGTAAGACTTTTTATCAATTATCATCTTATCAGACACGCAAAAAGACATCTTATACATATTTTTCATTAAGAATTTCTTGTTTTTGTAATTATAAGTTTATCATCATGAAATTGCTGAATCAGGGTTACAGCAATAAACTTCAGGAACGAAAGAAGGTGTATTACTTATTGTCGCTCTCGTTCCCATTTATTATATTCTCCTTCTCCATATTTTCCATTACAAAATTCGCGTATCAGGATCACAGGAACAGAAGATGTAAAATTTGTGGCCAAACTCTTTCTAGCGCATTACGTTTTTCCGATACAAATTTCTCATTAAGAAATTCTTGTTCGGTATCATAAAAACCGAGGAAGCAGCAAAGGCTCGCTTATCTCCTGATACAAACTTGGTTTAAAAAATTCCTGCATCTGATGAATTACAGATATGGAGGAAAGGTGTAATATTTATTGTCACACTCCTCATTTATTATATCTTGTTTGCACATTTTTGATTAGGAAATTCGTATATCAAGGCTACAGAAACTGAAGGAGGGGTAAAATTTGCTGCCAAACTTCTTTTCACCATTGTTCCCCAGATACAAATTTCTCATGAAGAAATGTACGTTAGGACTATCTCAGAAACTGGAGATAATATAAAATGCCAAATTCCTTCTGTATTACGGTATCCTGGAAACAAGTTTTTCTTTGAAAAGTTGTATCGGTAAACGTAAAAACGTAAAAAAACTGATCAACTTTTCCCTGTGCTAATACGGGTTCCGAGAGTGCAGGAACGTCTAGAATTGATTAACAAGACATTTTCTGACTTATGATGTTCTCCTGGTTCAAATTCCTTATTAAAAGATCTTTGTTCGTTTGATACAAATTTTGTGGTATTAGGATCACAAAATCGGAAGAACGTAGAAAATTTAGAATGCTTCTCAAGAATTATGTCATCCTGGATACAAGTGTCGCGTTATATCAGGAATACAGGAAGGTCTAACACGATATCTTTTCACATATTATCTGCTATAAATTTTTGAATCAGGACCACGTAAAAGCCAGAAGGTCTAACATTTATTGAGCTACCTCTCCTCGTTTCATAAATATTTAATAAACGTATTGTATCAGGCTCGCAGAAAGGCTCGAATGCGTAAAATTTATTGATACGCACCTGCTTGCGTATAATTAAATTGCTGGTGTTGGTGGTACAGATTGCGAAAAATGAATTTTCGTTTTGGTAATCAAACGTTCACCCGGTATAAACATAGTCGCATATAATTTATGCCAAATTAGTATATCGTATACAAGCAATAATTTATAAATAATACTTTCCGTCAACTTTCACAACACAAAATAGACTCTTATTCACAAGCTGCAGAGAGTCGAGCGTCTCTGATCTCAATTTTCTTCATTAGGTCACATTTCCCATGGATGAAAACGTTCTCACATTCGTACCTTCTAGCCATTGTCCTCAAAGAATTTATTTAATCTCTCTTTTTTTTTAGATTGTTAACGTCGAATCCATGTCCGAACATAAATACGGAACCGGTAATATGGCAATTAGTACGGCTACTGGCGGCGCACGAGGACTCCGGTTTGAAAGGGAAAATTCGAAAGTTAGCACAGATTTTGGCCGAATACCAGCCAGATATTCGGCGAGTGGTTGTGACCAAACGGAAGGCTTTCGAAGAAGCGGTCAAAGGTAAGGGTATCTTGCGATGTAGCTTTGTGACGTCTAAATTTCAGGTCTCGGTTGTCACGGTCTGACGCCGGACGTCGGCGGTCTGACGCACCTTCACGTGGCCCTCAAAAACGAAATAACCAACCACATTGAGGCTTACAAGACGGTCCTGCACAAGCTGGACGATTTGGGCCTCGTGACAAATGACAGTAAGAAACCGGTGGACGCCTCGCACCATCGACTGCTGTCGTTGCAGTTTGAGGACGTGCAGCAGCGTCTGATTGATAATACGACGCTGCTGACCACTTTAGATAAGCCCGCCCTGAAGCAGCTGAAGGTCTTAATCGAGACCTTAAGCAAGCGAGTACAAAATGATAAAGAGGCCCTTTTTTGCATATCACAACTTAAAAGGTTCGTTTATATAAAGCATTCTATTGCGCCTGATGATTATGCAACTAAACATACGCTTTAATTAAGATTAATTTAAACGCTTTCTCGTCTTTGTTCCCACGGGAACTCCTGCTAATTAGTCGTTGCAATGTAACGCGGAGTTTCATTGTACAAGAAATGTATGCAGTCGGCTAGCTCAATTTGACGGACATTTTTTTCTTCGGAGAATGGACTTCTCTTGCCGCTCCTCTGCTTCAGATCGCTTAGTTGCCAATAAATACAAATCCAAACTCTACCTTCTTCTACAGCAACAATCCAATGTTAAAATTACAGAATTAGTAGTAGAGCTGTAAGATATGAAAAAAGTGCCCATTTTTCTATTTAAAACTTACCGATTTCCCCATCAAATAATGAAAATGATCTTACTCCTGTTTACAAACATTATACCTGGTTTTCAACTCAGCTGGAAGATTCTCGTCATTTAATAATATTACATTTTTTCTAGCTGGGTCCACCAATTAAAAATCATTACAGTGTTATTTCTCTTTTGTTGGTAAAAAGCTTACTTTTGGAGGGTACGTTGCCCCCCCCCCCCCGAACAACGACCCCCTCTTCCCTGGGTGAGTTCTAACACTAGCAGTAAACGTTTTTAGAGAAAAAACGTAGCACCAGGTGCTCTTCACGCTAATTGCCCGTGGTGTAAGAACGAAATCTTGTTTCTCTGTCGCGCTTCGACGAGAGCTCCTTCGCGGCGTCGTCTGAATCACTACGACTGGATTCCCACCCCTGTAATTTTTGAAAACCAATCAATCGATCATGCGAACACCCAATCCGAGCCAACTTCTTCTCAACCAATGAAATCCCTGAAAACCCAAACTAGCAGATAGAAATCTGTTCAGCGTGGAGTGCTATATCTTGTATCAACAATTCGCAGCCTGCTTGAGAAGCTCTCTACCACGACTTATTGACGCCGCTAACTTTCACGCGCATTTATTTGGACAGGACTGTACTCGGCCCACAGAAAAAATTAGGAAATTCAAATTAAAATAAATCCGTTAACGATCTCCCGTTACACTAGGGACATAAGAATTTTTTTTCAGAATTTTATATAAAAAGTATACATACAAGTTATATGCAGTAAACTCTTTGCAAGGCAAAGTTTTATTTAACAAATATCTTTATGCCTCTTTACAAAAAAATTCACCCACTTCTTAAAAGACATTTTGGCTCAAATTTCAATATAAAAACTTCCTAATAAAACAACGACATATTATTGTGCGTTATACACTGTGTCCAAGATAAGGATGTCTATCATTACAATCTTCGAAACCATAGAAGATACGACGATGGTCAATTAGAGAAAGGATGCACAGATAAAGAGTTATTGTGATGCTTTAACGAAAACAATAAAATTCCGATTACTTCCGAAGATATATCCAAAAAACCGAAAGGTGCTGTTCTTATTTTTTTTTGTTATTTGAACAAAAACACTTTTTGAGCTCTACATTCTAAAAGATATCGTTTAGAGATTTTCAATACAACGTTTCGTTTCGGAAAAATGAGCATCAGCTTTATTTTTTATGTGGCCCCTAAAAAAAGTACACACTGTATTGAGTAGTATTTTTTTTATTACGAATACGAGGTACGGTCCATACAAAAATAAACGAAAGTTGGAAACTGTTGGTTTCAACAGGATGGTGCACCCGCACATAACGCCCAAATGGTGCGAGAATACCTATCGGGCCAATTAAAAAAATCTGGTACGCGTTAAAAGTACTTTCGAGCTCTTCATTTTAGAAAACTTTTTAGATCTAAGCTAGTGTGGTACAAGAGCTTTAAAAAAGCGCCTACGCGACGCATTTTAGAAAGCCCTTGTAGGCTCTAATAGATTTTTTAGTACTTAGTACTGTGTCGCGAGAAGAGGTTAGCTTAGAAAAGGTCTAGAGGTAATCCTCGAAGAGTGTCGACAACTTTAACGCCTTTCGGTAAAGCGCTCTTCTCTTTGTTTCTCTTTTTGATATTGATCATCCTGGCGCGTTCACCTTGTCGTCTCCCTTTTGGATTCATCTAACGCAAATTTAATTATACGTGATTTATTTATTTAATATTAATCTTAATGAAATTATAACAGTCTTGTACACGAATTTATAACATGTATACTTAGCACATACTAGCGCAAACTTCACTAGTAATCACTTCGGCATCGATAGTGGAACTTATAATAAGCACCCTTCAATTTGGTTATATACCAAACGGAAAGTTTCTAATAAAAAACACGGAACACTTTCGAAGAGTCTAGAAGACATCCGCTTTCACTCTTTATCGTCTGTGACTAATCTTTTATCGACGTGATGGCGCCTGCTGGCTCACCGATGTGTGGGATAAGTTTGTTTTTATTTCCCATTTAAGCTGTCCCAGCTCCAGAAAAGGTGTTGACCTATCTAAAGCTCCACAAAGGGCCTAAGAAGATCCAACAATGTACTTATGGGGCTTTGCAAACCGTGACAATGTTCTGGAATCGCTTCTAAACGCGTGCCAAAGCGTGCTGTAAGTACTTTTCAGAGTTTTTAAGCGAACTTCTGAGGTTTTCTTCTCTTCTGATCATCTAAGCCCCTTACAAGAGCTTTTCATGCCTTTCGAGGATTACCAGGCCTCCTATTAGCTTTCCGCAAAGCCTTTCCCAATTTTGTTTGCACTTTTCAAGAGATCGTCTAGCCCTAAAAGCTGCGAAAAGGACCTGCACAGTTGCGGAAGGTCAGAGAGGTGATCTGTAAAGGTGTTAATAAACTCAGGAAAGCACTTGCAATATTATAGAAAGATTTTAGGGAATGTCCATAGCTTTCAGATGCTTTCCAAACATTCTTGTGCTTCCCAAAGCATTCGGGCAATTTCTGGGTGCACTTTCTACCCCATATTTAAAAGTCTAGTCTTTCCCTAAACTGGGCTAGCCTTGGAAAGGCAACAACTCGCAAAAGGCTCTCTATAATTTTTTAGAGCATTTGTAACTCGTGTTGGAAAGTCAACTTTCCTATTTCTTTAGCATTTTTTTTTAAATTTGAACCACAGATGCTTCTAGTAAAGGCAAACATATCGCATATAGTAAATATCTGATGTGCGAAATGCTAATTTTCTTAGTTATGGAGATATTTTTTAAAAAATTAATTAAAGTAAAGGCAAACAGTGCATATATTGTATAAATCAGGTTAAGACACAGTAAAACTTGAGCAGGAATAGCGTGTTTTGGAGTCTATAAAGTCTTGAAATGCGCTTCTGAAAAACTGTCTATTTTTCTGGAAGGATTTGGAAACCGTTTAGGTATAATACGGTTTAGACGCCATTCCGGGTACTTCCCAAGGTGCTTTCCGAGGACTTCTTAGGCACTTCAGTCATTTCATAGTTTCTATTTCCGATAAGGGGTTGATCTAGGGAGCTATCCTAGACAATTCTGGAATAGCTAAAGACGCAGGAAAAATGTTAAAAAGACCTTTAAAATACGCATGCTGTACAATCCAAAGCTCTGTGGATGCCTTTTTCACTATACTTTTTTTTGCAGAACTTCATGTGGGCTTTCTAGGGTTCTATGTATCTCTTCTACCGCTTTTCCAGGTTTTTATAGTGCTTTCTCAGAGCGTTCTCGGCCTTAGAAATCAGTTAAAAGGGCCTACAGGGCTCTTGACACACAAAAGGGTACTCTGGAAAACATCTGCACGATTTTGGAATTTTTGTGCTTTCCAGAGTCACTAAAGTGCTTTCTCAAAAACAGTTGGAGGATGTCTAGGCTGACACAATTTCGAGAATTCATTATTTTCAAAAAACAAAAAAATTGTGGAACTTCTTGTGCGACGAACTTCGGTAGTCGCGCACAAAGATCCTACAAATCGGCGACTAATCTTGAAATTCGTGTCAATTTAGCCCGCTTTTAATGCCACTAGGCCCAATCTAATCAGACGAAGTTTGCTGCAACACGATTGATTAACTACGGTTAATTATACTCACTTAATTGGCCGGATTAAAATTTCCAAATTCGGTAGCCTAGTAATGCCCATTGTTACCGAGAATTTCGAATCAATCGCCAAAGGTCTGCGATAATGAAATAAACTGTAAGGCTAAAATTAGTTAATAATTAATTAATTAACGGATCTGAAATCCTAAAATGTTTATTTTCCATGAGGATTGTCGGATGCCTTTTATTGTATTTGTTATGGCACAAACCTTTATTTAAAAAATGTTGCATTAGGCGCACGGGGTTCGAAAATGTCAGGTTTCTAATTGTTAGACACCACTTCCACTCACTGAATTACATTTAAGCAAATTTTTCTTTCATACATGGTAATCTAACTTGAAATAAATTCAGTAAATCAGGTTTTTTTCGGAAATATACTCGGACACATCGATTAGTACTTTAAACTGCACTCTTTTTGATGTAAGAAAATTTTATACAGGGTGTACCAAATTTGAAATATGACATCGATTTTTTGGATTTTTTAAAAAATTTTAACTTTTGCCCGCTGCACTATACTGCACTTCGTCAATCTGTGGATTATCCAAAAAGCTCCAAAATGTTAACAAGACGAAATTTAAATATTTTACAACTTCGGAAATTTAGATATTCTTAAAAATCAAAATTCCAACTTGTAAGATTCTGAAAACCCATACAGGGTGTTTAAAATGAGAGGAGGTAGGGCGTCATCATTAATTTTTTTAATGGGACGCCCTGTGAAAAGTGGGTGGTCATTTTTTTTCCATAATGCAACTACTAACATGCGGGTGGTAAATGCAACCTTTTACAAGGTCCGAGTGCTGAGATCTCAAACCTTCACTAACTACTAACTAACGTGCGGTAAAAAACCAGGCTGGATATGTGATTGGTTTATTTTTTTCTATCGCTCTAGCTTTACGCTCTAATGTTGCTGCGGTTATGCAACCAAACATACTTCAAGTATCGTAACTGTATAACGTGTCGCCTACTTGCTGCATGTATGTTGGGTTGCATAACAAGAGCAATTTTAATTGCTGTGGTATTTAAAAATACGCGATAATTTACAGATTACAACCGATAGACGAGAACAAACCCGTAGCTACACTTCTAATGACATTTACCAAAGGCTGTGGCGCCCTCTTGGAGCTTATGCAAGCGCCGGAAAGTCCTTGCCACAGCGATGGTTATCATTCGGAATCGGAACAGGAAGTTGATAAGAGGTACTATTCAATTTGCGTACGTGTTTGAGGAATTGTGCGCAAATGGGAAATCCCAAGATTCGGAAAACCCTTTGAGCCTTCGCACGAATGCCCCAATTTAATCCCGCGCTTTTTTTATAGGAACGATGCAACGGATCGATACGCTGCACTTTACTTTCAAAATCGACCTAGAGCGCTAGAGGCATTAGATTCACTTCCGGAATTGCAATATGCGACGCAATTAAAAGCGAAAATCTTATTCTCGGTGGTTGTCGTAAGTAATTAAGATACTCAATTAATTAATTATGTCTCTAATGGGGACATCGGCAGCTTGCTTTTAGGACTTGCAAAAATTTGCGAGAATCGAAACTGAGAGAGACGCTACGTAGTTTACACGTGGACGAGCGGACGTCGGTCGCTCACGTTTTTCGCGCGCAATTGATGCGCTGCCTCGCGTCGACGGCCGACACCTTTCCACTCGTGGACGCCGAGCACCAGGTGCTGGCGCTCCTCTGCGACACTCTGAAGGAGTACGAGTGCCTGAAGACGTGCGCCGCTCTCAGAACTTACGTATCCAACGTCACCGGCGTCTGCTGGTACATCGCCAATCAGGATCCTCCCTACGAATTGGACACCGACTTCCAAATTCCGATTCGGTTCCAACCCGAACGCCATATCAAGCACCATTCGTCCGACCGAATGAGCAGCACCGTACGGGCGTACTTGTGGCCCGGACTTAGAAGTAGGTCCTCGTGCGCCCACAAGGCCGTCGTGATCACGAATGGCACTTAATCTTAAAAAAGGAACTTGCGGTTTCGTTTACATTATGCAAATATTTTTAATTCTGTGATAGCGGTTAGGAAAGCTGATTTCTATTATACAGTTTTGTTCGCCAGTGTCGGCATTAAAACTATTGTTTAATAATTAGGACAACACAAATAATCAATAATAAACATCCTATAACTGAAGCCAAATGGCATTTTACATTTACAAAAAAATTTTTATTTTATTATTTTATATATTATTTTAAATAAAAAAATGTAGATGTCAACGTTCTGGGTTGATTTAGTAACCGCAACCGCATGTTTACGGTCTCGCCCGGTCTCGGTCACAAGAGAGGTATCAGCGTGCATTGATAAGGTCAAGGCGATATGGAATTTTTTTTTTCGAAACTACTGGTGGTATTGCTATTGTTTTTGGAACAAAAATGGCGATTGATGTAACCGGTTGCCCCTGCCGGAAACTCGCATAATATTTTTTCTATAGCATTCTATCTCTGAAGTGATTCAGGTATCCGGAATATATTGAAGCAAATTCTTGTCACATTTTTCGGGAAACAAAGAGTTTTAGGGCGAATTTGTAACGGTTAGTTACATTGCAAGGGCTGAAGACCCTCGTTAGCACTGAATAAAATTGATCCTCTACGGTACTGGTAACAAAATTTCTATAACCATTAATTTTGGATTTTTTTACAACTTGCAGTGTGGTAATACAGAATGAAACTCGTTTAAGGATACTATGATTGCGTTAAATAAACATCTGCTGCAAATTCTTATAGATAGCCGGCCAATACTTTATACAATTCAGTTTTTCTTTAGGTTCGAAATGGTACGGCCCTTCAATGGAAAGGCCCCCTCCAGGAAAATTGAAAACAGGGTCGCATTTGGGGTTATACAGTTGAACCTTTGAGACCCACAGACTATTCGCTCAATTTTTATACACGAATTTGACTACCAATTCAGACTCACAGACACTTTTACGCGTTGATTGCGACGATCTTTCGAAAAATCGTCCTATTGAACTTGGGTGATCGTTAAAATTGAACGAAGAACTCGCACACTATCGAAGTCTCTCCTTTTTCTCTCTCTCTAATTTTCTTTACAGATGAACTTTGCGTTTTTGGATGCACGTACATAAACGCACACAAAAACGGCCGTCTGTAGAGTGCCATATGTATTTGCCCAAGTAAAAAACTGAAACAGAAATTAAGCAATTGTCTCGACCAAGCCCGCTGCGATCTAATAATCTGCCCGTATTTCATTCCCCTACATCCGTCTCGTACCAAAGAATCGAACCCGGGCCGTCCTGGTGCAAGACGGGTGTCCTATGCACTAAGCCACTGTGTGTGTTATACATATATTTTTTTGAAAGTTTATCCAAAGACAAGCATATCGCATAATGTAAAAACCAGATATCATCTTTCTTATTTATAGAGATATTTTCTTGAAATTTTATTTATTTGATTCCCTGTATTTAATAGTAGGCGAAGTATTAGCTTGATAGCTATTCTCCCCATTCAACTCACTATACACCATAAACAGCCATGCCTTATCTGGTTTTTGAACCCAGGACTCTTGCAGTCAAAGTAAGACCTTCTAACGTAAATTCATCTGAGCTACGCAGTAGTGAAGGCAAACATATCGCATATTTCAAACATCAGGTGTGCGCATGCGCAGAAATGCTAAGTTTCTTATTTATTTATGCCATAACTTATTGTCCTTTGTCCGTTAATGACTTTTCGGGAGAATGCGCTAAAATTACACCTTTTTTTTCATTTTTTGAAATTTTAATCACAAATGTTTCTTGTAAAAAAATCTTATTGCATATAGTAAAAATCAGGTGTGCGCATTTTCAGATAAAGAAAAGGAAATACAGGGTGCCCTATTTTGGACACTTTTATAGAGTATCTCTGTAATTGTTAGTGCTATCAAGAAAGTAATATAGGCGTACGTAATATGGGCCCAACTAAAAATGATAAATCAACAATTGAACATTTTCACTCGCTTAATACAGGGGAAAATCAAAAAATGGTCGATTTCAAAATGACCCTATATGCATTTTCTTAATTAAAAGATATACAGAAAAATGTTTATTACAAAAGTTAAATAACATTCCGTTTTCAATATGTGCTCAGGTGGAAATTATCAGACCTAACTTCATTTTTTTAAATTACACACTGTATATCTTATTCTAAAATGATAACATATCATATTTTCATTTCAAAAATATAACACTAAATAAATTAAATATTGCTTCAAACATCATCAAAAAAGATTTTAACAAATTCAAAAACCTATTTGAAATTTGTTTGTATTTTTTAAAATAATTTTTTCCTAAAATTTTTTACATTTTTTAATCTGAATTATTTTTGATTTTTCTTTCTTCATCTTTTTGAATATTTATTTTATGTGTATTTTTGTATTTTTTAAGTGGGCGGGGTTCCAGCCGCACTCCACTCCGCGCCACACGGGCCGGTTCCCGGTCCCTAGTGTGTTCTATTCTTGAGACGAAAAGTTAATGTGACATCCTTTTAGGTTAAAATATACAGGGTGTTCCATTAAAAAAAGAAATTTTTCGGTATCTCTTGGCTAGGTAATCAATACGCAGTCATTTTGAAATTGAAAATGTTTTTATTTCCCCCCCATATCTGTTAAGTCAGCGAATATTTTTCAAATTTTGATTTTACCATTTTAAGTTTGACCCAAAAAGGCCACATGGCGCTTATATTACTTTTTTGATAGCCTTAACAATTAAAGAGATACCCTATCAACGTGTCGAAAATGGAACACACTTCCCTGTGGAAGTGTTTGTTATCTTTTTAATGAAACCGATTGAGATAAAGAATTCTAATTGATTATAAAAACCAGAAATTAGACATTAGATATTTTGTTAGCATTAAGAACTAAACATTTACTTAAACATTACATTTCAAAAAATATCAGTTATTGCTATATACATTTCAAAAAAGGTACTACCTGAGGTTTTTTTTGAATTTTTTAATGTCAGTATTCAATGGAAAAAGATCTTGGAATAATACCCAGTGAACTTTTATACCTTTTTTTAGACTTTTATTGGATATCTGATTCCTGATCCTGATCTCCTTAAGAATCTTTCGCTTCCCGATGCTGTCTTCGAAATCTTATTAGAAATATTCTTAGACGGAATCATCACATTCTGAGGAATCTCAGTCAAAACTTCCGAAATCATGTTTGAAGCATTACGGTATCCTCTTATAGAGTCGTTCGAAACCTTCCTTAAGGAATATCACAAGAAATATTCTCGAAAATCTTCTTAGGAATTTTTTTGAAAATATTTTTTAGAATATATGGAAATAATAATAATCTTAAAGATCGTTCCAGAAAGATGTACTATACACTCGTTAGCTATCATGATCATAAACAATCTAAAAGAGGGAGTGAGGGGGGCAAACCAAAAACGAGTTTTTGTTTCTCGTGTTTTCAGAGGCCAATACAGAAGAACGATTTTAAAATAAAATTGTTGACGTTTTGTGTACAAATGAAACTGTGTGATAATTGCTGGTATTCCGTAGAATGCTATTTTCAATAATTAGTTTGGAAGTGACGCACAGAGAGCAACGAAAATGTACATCAATTATTCTTAAACAACGAACTAATCGACAAAGATTGTTTTCCCAAATTCGCTTTGTACATTGATATATTGGGTATATGTATAGATAATACATTGTGAAGTTTTTATAATAAAATTGGTGCGTAAAATAATAATTTTATTTTTGCAAACGGACAAATATAACGATTTTATAACGAAGCTTTTCAGCGTAAACACATGCGTATAATGTCAGTTGTATTTTTAATATGTTTTCAGAAGGTATAAAGGGGCTCTTGAGATATATTATCCCCCTCAATCATTTCTACAAGTCAGCGCCCCTGCATCCCACTAATATGAATGTATAGCTTGGTTTTCTCATTTCCAAAACAAAGCTTTTTGGCTGGCACCTTGAGCTTCTCTTCAGAATATTCACCTACTAATTTTGCATATTTTTCTTCAATCCGCCCCACTCAATAATTAGGCTTCGATGTGGCGCAAAATTGAAGAAATTCATTCGCGCGCTTCTCACGCGACAACTTAGGAAACCATTTTCGGTGGGGATAAAGATCATTTAAAGTTTCGTAAATTTTATGGGATTTTTTAATTTGTTTATTACACTCACTTACGTACGTAGGTACTCAAATATTTCCACGACAATACCATTTGTATAATTACGGCCATTAGAAACGATTACATGTATATCTTATTATTAATTAATTCCAAAGACGTCACCACATACAAAATTAACTTGTTTAGCGATGTCAAGAATTTTTCTCTATATTTACTTTCACCTATTAATGTTTCTCTCCTTTTTTTTTAAAGTAACTCGCGCTAAAATTAGCCAGAGAGCTTGTGCGCGTTTAATTTGTATGCGGATTATAAATAGATTTTAAAGTAGTTTATTTATGGCGTCGAATTTATGTGCCGAAATGTCAATTTTTATTAATTACGTAATTGATTGGCGAATAAATATTTAAAATGTACTATCCTCAGGTCGGCGTCGATGACGTCCGTGTACAGATGGCGTCACTTTCTCTAACCTCAAAATACGTTTGCGTGATGACGGCGAATGGCGCCGGTTTTTGCAGCCTAACGTGACTCCGTATCAAGGGCGCATGCGTCTTTTTTTGAATGTCGGCGCCATTTTCAAAATAATTTGACCTCTGTAGGTGCTTGTTTTTCGTTGCATTCGATTCAAAAAAGTCCTCAGATAATGCTGAATATTTTAAGTGGAGATATACAGGCACTTAGCGGTTGTACATTAAAAAACAATTCGTGTGAAAAATTTAATTACACTATATTATAATTAAGCCCATTGTTTCCTCTATCTTTTTCGTAAAGTCCATATCAACAAAGCTATAACTAATAAAAGCTGTATAAATGGATATTTAGTTAGTTAGCTGTTTCTTTTTTTAAAAACAGATGGATTCGTTTTATCTCCACTCTATCTTCGTTAGTTTCCGACATTCTTATGTTTAAACCGCAAGCAAACATAAGACATTTTCTGCATGGCAGGTTCTAGTTGCTCTATTGCTACGTATCTTGCTCTGTCTTCTTTCTCATCGTCTGAATTCTCTTTTCTTTACTCTCCTTGCCGTCCACAGTTCCTTCCATTACGTCTTTTAACGCATCCATCTTTTGTTAATGGTGTCCATGATTGATCTCCTCTTTCTAATGGACCTTCTAAATCCTTCTCCAAAGCTTCTCTTCTTTTTTCGTCCTCCTTCATTATTGTCCCTGCCTTACAACCATTGGCCATTACGTTCCAGACAAAGAACATTGCTAATCTTGTTTTCAATTCAAAATCCAGGTTGATTTTGAGCATTTTGCAGACGGTTTTAGCCTTTATCTCTTCCAGTTTTCGTACCTATTTGCTTTCCATCTTTTCAAGTTGTTTTCTATCAGTTCCTGCACACTTTCCGCTTTCTTCATATCAACAAAACACATTTTCAAAATGGCTCCCCTTCCCTAAGCATCTCTTCGCAATTGTTCTCAGAACCGCAATTGCTTAATCTAAATCTCCTGTTCTCCTGATCGTAAGATCATTGGTTGGCGTTTGGAATGCGTGTAAATTCTTGGGAGAGGTTTTATTTGGAACTTTTGTCTTAGTTTTGGTTCTTTCCACCACTAAAAATTTTTGATAAAAATTGCAGGTCATACTTGCGTTAATTCCGTCCATCCGTCTAAGGGTTTGAGATCTCGGAACTCGGATCTTTTAAAAGTTCGGTTTTGGGGTAGGTACGCTTGAAAAATACGGTTTAGCCAATCGGTATTGCGACGGATTTATTACTTGTTTTCATACCTAAATGATACACCCTGTATAATATTTTTAAAATGTGCTTTAATAACAAATGCAACTTATTTCTCGGTCTCTCTCTCTCTCTCTCTCTCTCTCTCCTGCTTTCTAACTTGCATTTTAGCAAAATTAATTATAAATCTTTGAATATATTTGACGAGCGAAATCAATAATGAAATAGACCCAATTTACAATTCATTTTCGTGGCCACGATCTTTTGAACTATCTCCTTAATACAATATCAAACCTAATAACAGTATAGGACAATATTGTTTTTAACACACAATTCAGTTGATCAGAATGAATCCATTAATTTGGAAATTCTCTTTATTAAACTTTACACAAACCAACTTGAAATGGAAAAACCGATTTTTTTAGCAAACCTAATGTCAGTGAATTCATAAATGGTACAATCCATGTAATACAAATGGCTTCAATTTGTTCTCTGATTGTTATCTTTAAGAAAACAAATCCAATCTTCCGTTGTTTAATTTTACAGAAGTAAAATATCGGTATTCCATATAAAAAGTGCCCTCCTGTAGATGACGATGTTCAGATAAAATAGGTTTGAGAGGTCCCTTCTTATAGAGACAATATTTCGGAAATTAATTTCACTGAGAAAGATGTATGCAGCCGATTTTTTATTATTGTTTTTTTCGGATGCGGACGATTACAACAAATTTTACTATGAAGAATTCTAACGACAGGGTCAATTTCTTTTGTTTCTTCTCGGCGAATAACTTGATACGAAAAGTTAATAATAACCTGCGAAAAAATACTTCATCGGCACACTTAATTGATTTGTCCGTGAATGGTTGTAATTTGTGGGACGGAAAATGCGTTAACGCCGCGTTACAGTTTTTCTTTATCCTAACTGCACAATGATCTCTTCCAAAACAAACATGTTTAATTAATTCACTTATCTGAGCTTTTAGCTTGACGCGGTGATGCCTCCAAAAATCTCATCAGATTAATCCCTACCTATTCCTTCTCTAATTAATTAACAAAACTAATTAAGATAGGAATTATCGACTGCTGTCGCAGATAAATTGGCACCTACGATTTCCGAAAGTAATATTAAAAGATCAACACGCTACAAAATTTAAATGCGTAGAAAGAAAATATGATCGCTATTTTTAACATGGACTTATGAGTTTTCTAGAGATTACACAGGGTGGTTAAAAGTATAGGCTCGGTAATTTCAAAGGTTTAGTAAATGTAGAATCGTGTGAAAGTCTCCAAAAAGGGTGAAGAAAATGTGATTTTCTTCTCTAGTGAAGAAAGTAAAAAACAATTGCTGCGTTAATCTTAATAATTACATTTAAAATTGAAACATATCGGTATCTCGATTGGTATGTGTCAAACTAGCTTCATTATTGCATACGATCATTTTTCAATTTTGATTGTAGTGTCAGAAAAAATTATGTGTAAAGCTTGAGAAGAACGTGTTTTTCAACTTTCTTTGAACTCGAGTTGAAAAACTCCACTTTCTTCTCTAGTTGTACAAATAACTATTAAAGACCTTATTTTTCTGTGTATAATCTACAACAATTGTGCCAGGTTTTATCATAAAAAAACTGTGAAAAAAATGTCAAAGTTAAAAAACTAAAAAAAAATTTTCGCAAAAACGGTTATTATGATTTCGTTAAAATTTTGCAAATGTACATTAGGCATAAAGGATGTAAAACTGTCAAAAACTGTTTTTAATATCTTTCTATGTCCACACTCCTTACTTAAGGATAAGTTGTAAAATTTTATTCTTATTCTTTCGTTTCGATTGGATAAGTAGCTTTGTGTTTAGACTTTAGACAATAATATTGTCTGTATATTCAATATTGTCACCATATATGAATTATTAGTAACACAAACAAGAGTAAAAAAAGCGTTAGAAGCGTTAAAGTGTTAAACGGTGAAGAATTGAGCTAGGAAGCTGTTCTGTTCAGAATTTGGCACATTTTTGAAACTAGTTAAAACTTGCCAGACGTTTGTCGCATCTGTAGCCAGCAGATTCGCGTTGTCGCCATGCTAGAAACTCCTTTGGTAATTACGCGCGTGTTTTAGACGCTGTGTAAACAATATTTGGCGTTCAATTTGCAAAATTAAATTACTTACGTATTAATACTTCTCTGCATTCAAAAAAATTTCGGTAATTTGTTATTAAATTATCATTAAGTGAAAAAAATACCGTCATTTTGGGAACCATTTTGATTTATTTTTTTCGAAAATTATTATTATTAACAATGGCGGATAGACAAACCAACTTGTACCACCCCCATATAAAAAAATGCAAATTTTTCCTTCAGAATTAAATAAATTAGTTAACGCAAGTTTCTACCACCATTTTGAGCGTCATCTTGATTTTTTGACTACACATTTTTTTATAAAATAAGTAGTAATAAATAGTAAAGCGTATGTACTAGATATAAATCGTGATAATATTTTTGTTTACCTACAACAAGAAAACGATCTTATATAGTGAGTTTTAGTCGCCATTTTGAGCGCCATCTTGGTTTGGGGCTTTAGCAGCCGTATTTCGAGGTGATGACAGGAAAAATCGGATTCAGCGGTCCAATTACCCTAAAAACGCTTCCAAAATGTCTTAAGATTTGCCGATAGAAGATAAGATCTCAAATTGTCGCCCGGACTAATCCACCTACCTTTATCGTAATCGGTCCATCCGTTCTATTTTAAATCGATGGATATGAAGCCATCCAGCGAACGGAAGAGCGATTGGGAGAAAGCATAAGCGTCTCGTTTAGTAACTCGACGCTAAAAAGATGGCGGACTTTTTTTATATTTGCCATAGTGGGATCGAATGGGAGTTTTAGTATGTTATAACTAGAAAGATATTCCCCACATATTAAAAAAAAACCGAAACAACGGAATATCGAAGGATCCTCAGTATTACCATCACTTTTTTAACCACCTTGCAACTTCGATCCATAGGTACCAAGTTGATGTAGATAATGCTCTTGGTGTTTTTCCCAACGATCTCGGTGCATGAATAAGCAACTGTTTGACATGTTTTGATCAAAATAACGGGCGATCAAAAATGAGTGGTGGTTGAGTCGCCTTTGGAAGTTCAAGTTAAGTGCGATATCCCATGTAAACAAAAATTCCAAAGGTGACTCGATAGCAACTTTTTTTTGATCGCATAGTATAATATGTGGCATCAGAAAAATTGAACATCATCACCGGCATCAAGATATTGAAAGCTTTCACTACACTTTGGGCCGTATGAATAAAAGTACCTAAGCAAATGCTTATACTTGCAAAATTCAAAGTAAATACTCGTAACTGCCCCTTCATACTGGTCTGTTTAGCATGGTTTAGCAGCGCTGCACTGCGTCCTGTCGCTTCTGCTTAGAAGCGCTGCTAAGTCGCCCAGTGCGAAGGAGCACTTACGAGTATTTACTTTGAATGTTGCAAGTATAAGCATTTGCTTACTTTTATTCATACGGGCCCTTGTGTAAAGAATAGTTTTAGGTACATTTTGCTCTAAGTGCCTCAAGCAAGATCCATATTTTTTGTACTACAAGATGCTTGGGGAGAAACACCCAAAAGAAGAATATCTATTCGAAATCGGCTGTGTCGTCATTTTATGTGACGATGAGCAACTGGGGAAAGTCGAGAAAATTTATGAAGAACCGAGGAAGAGTGCGTACAATCGGCATCAAAATCCATAGGGGCATTTCGAAACACCCCATCACAAAGATTGCATTCGGAAATAGAATAGCGCTGTTCCCACGAGTGAATATTGCGTCCAGAGTGCACAAAGGGGGAGAATCTTAATGTTGAGATATTGTTCATATACAAACAATAAATTACATCAAGGAGCTAACTATTAAGAAATTTCCCAATTTTCGATGATGACGTGCGAACTTAACGCATTCCGACAGGCAGCAATTAGAAGTTAGTCAAACCCCATTATCTACCTATACGACAGCTACCTAATTCAGCCCTTTAATTAATTACTCGCCATTAATAAAATAGCACCCATTTTTGCGCAAAACTCCATCGAGCCCAATACTTTATAATTGCGGTCCTAATCTGTAACGCGGGAACCTACCCCTTTTTATAATTTTCAAATAGTGCAGTGTATGCGCATTACGAAGAGTCGCGTTTAATTGCAGATGCTGGCATTTGTTTACGTCTCGACGTTCTCCGGTGAAGTAGGCGAGTGTTGCTTTCTCTTACTGTCGACTGTCCCGTTCCCTCTCATTCCTCCGAATTCAGTAGTTTGAGGAAGACGTGTGAGTGTGTGTCGTACAATCTGAAAATTCCCGAGAAAGTCTTCGGTGCAATACAAAGGGGGGTTGCAGACACACCCCGTACGAAAATTAATGCAAAGCGTGCACGCGGTCGTCCCGTATTTCGTCCCCGCAGACGACGGCGATCGAAGGGTGCGTTGAAGACAAAAAGTGCGTTCCCACCTCCTGTTGTCGTTTCTTCGTCTGTGTTGTGCTCATTATTATTTAGCCATAATTAATGGAAACGGGTCGTTCACGGCCCGAATCACCGGGTACCCACATAAACAGTCAAGCTGGAACTAATGGAACTAGAAAACATTGTCGCGAACACAGTTTACCTCAAAGCACGAGAGGGTAAGTTCGACTCGACTTTCAACTAACCGATACCTACACCGTACTTTTCTCAGGTGGTTCCGATAGTAACAAGGGCAAGAGTAAGAAGTGGCGCAAAATCTTACAATTCCCTCACATCTCTCAATGTATCGAAATTATAAATAGAATAGGTTAGTCGTTTCCTGCGAGATCTTCGTGATTTAACCCTCTCGTTTCCAGATGTACGTTATGAATATATCATAGATAAGCAACCGATCGGAAAAATACTATTTAGGCAATGGTGTGAGGCGAAACAATCTCATTATCATCGATGTATAAAGTTTCTAGAGTTAACCGAACGATATGAGGTCGAGACGGACGAGCAACGAATGGAACTCGCCGCATCGATCAAAAAAGATTTCATGGCTGGTCATGAAGGGGAGGAGACACTATCCCTACCCGAGGTCGGCATCGAACTAACCGTCGGCGATAAACTCACCAACGGCCATAAGGAACTCTTCGTTCCTTGCATACAAGCTGTCAAAGCGTTCTTAGCAGGAGAGCCATTTAAAGACTTTACGAATTCGCTGTACTTCCACCGGTATTTGCAGTGGAAGTGGTTGGAGTCGCAGCCGATCACTTACAAAACGTTTCGCATGTATCGTGTCCTGGGCAAGGGCGGTTTCGGGGAGGTGTGTGCGTGTCAGGTAAATAATAATTGGTTTCCTTATAAATTAAGTTGTGTATTATCAATAGGTAGCTGTAATGAAATGTGTCCAGTTTAAATTTAAATTGTTTTGAGATGAAAACTAAGAAATGCCCTGTGCAGTTACTAAAAATCAAAAGTCTGCTGAGGGCAGATTAAAGGCATTTTGGTACCAAAAAGCAGGGTGCATATAAAAATTTGCTCCTTTTCTTAACCATGGAAGATGTCAAAGTGTGAGAGAGTTAGTTATCAGCACTTAATAAATGTATTGTTTATCAAATGTAATCAGTCTCTTTTTGATTTTACAAGTATACAGGGTGGTGACTTGCGTAACGCATCATGGGGATTTCAATGTAAAATTCATAACATGCGATTATTGGCTCCCCAAATTATTTTAGAGCAAAAATGTATTAAAGTTTTTTGTAGAAAACATTTTTTTACGCCATTCAACCGTATTAGTTTTCAATTTTTTGCATAATAAAGACGGAAAATTGGAAAAATAAAACCCGCATCTTTTTCAATAATCTGCGATGCCATGGAATTTTCTAAAACAAAAAGATATCCAGTTATCAATTGGCAGCAGTTCGAAATGGATTTTATGATCGACTTGGTTATCGTCTTGCAGTTAATGGTGGCTTATTCGAACATTTATCGTAAATTGTTATACAGGGTGGCCATTTGAAAACGAAACAGAGCCTATTTTGGGAACCTCAAAACATTTACGAAAAAATCCTCGGACCCGTCAATTTTTGATTCAAGGGGGAACCATTTTTTTGCTAATTTCGCCCACCTAAGGGCAAAGCCCTAGCGGGGGTGACGACCGCCCCCAAAATTTTAAATCGAATAGGGGATCAAGTGATACCTTATTTTGAAGGTATTTTTTTGTGGATTATAACCCTTAAGTTTTAAATTGCTACTAATGTGCCTAGCCGATACAGGGGCTAATAAAAGTTACAAAAACGTGTCAACATTTTCTTATGAAAAAAATGCTTGTAAATGAATTAGTTAAATAACAAAAATTAATACAACAATAAATACATACAAAAAATGTTGTTCTCCTACATTCTGAACCGTACTTTTTTGTTGTTGTTTTTTTTTCTTTTTAATACCTGTAGGTGGCTATGCCAATTCTGCAACGGAAATCTTGGTTATTGTTGAGAGCGTTACTATAGCAACATTTTGAAGTTTAATAGTGCTTGTCAATTGTTGTTGTCAAATCACAGTAGTGACAAATAGCACTTTAAAGCTATTTAGTTGCAAAATCGGTACATTGAACAGTGATAATGGTTTATTCCTGGAGTTATTAGAAAATACGATTCATCCAGCATTAGGGGAGATACAAGAAAATAACGAGTACTTGAAAAATCGTCTAGTATTTCAGCAAGATGGTGCACCACCCCACTATGCTGCAAGGGTTCGTCAATATTTGGACCAAACGTTGCCAGGACAATGGATTCGAAGAAGAGGAGCTATTGAATGGCCTCCTAGTTCCCCAGACTTAAGTACGTTAGATTTTTTTTATGGGGACATTTAAAAACTAAAATTTATGCTAATCAGCCAACATCTCTAGAGAACTTGCGACAAAGAATAATTGATGAATGTCGTCAAATCCCCCCGGAAGTTTTGCAAAATGTACGGGAAATGTTCGAACAAAAGCTGGATTATTGTATGGAAGTCGGAGGCCAACATTTTCAACATTTACTTGATTGATTTTAGCTTTAAGCACTTAAAATAAAACTGATTTAAATCTTAAGAGTTATGATCTACATAAAAATACTTTCAAAATAAGGTATCACTCGACCCCCCATTCGATTTAAAATTTTGGGGGCACTTGTCACCCCCGCTATGGCTTTGCCCCCAGGGGGCGAAACTAGCAAAAAAATGGTTAAAATTGACGGGATTTTTTCGTAAATGTTTTGAGGTCCCCAAAATAGGTTCTGTTTCGTTTTCAAATGGCCACCCTGTATTAGGAAACCGTTTTTAGTAATGTGGCCTTTCTTTATGTTGTAAATATAATCGTTGTAAATATAATACTTTTTGATACAATTTGATTTGTTTTATAGTAGACATTTCCATGGCATAATGGATATTGACGTAGTTTTTTTATTATAAGCATCACAGATTATTGAAAAAGATGGGGGTTTTATTTTTCCAATTTTCCGTCTTTATTATGCAAAAAATTGAAAACTAATACGGTTGATTGACGTAAAAATTTTTTTCTACAAAAAACCTTAATACATTTTTGCTCTAAAATAATTTGGGGGGCCAATAATTGCATGTTATGAATTTTACATTGAAATCCCTATGATGCGTTACGCAAGTCACCACCCTGTATACTGTATTCATTATAAGAAGGTAGCAGATGGCGCTGTGTTTAAAGATAGACACACACAGGGTAAATATAAAACCGCACCAAATTTGAAAAACATGAATATAAATCAAAAGATTTCACATTTGGATTATTGAAATTGACATCTAATGTCAGTTTGACAGTTTAGTTCGTAACCGAAACTGCTAACATAACAAAATTGGTCACACATTTTATTTGTCGGCGTAATACATGGTTTAACCAATCACAGTGAAGGTCAAAGCTTCCCTATGATTTCTACCGCTACCTTCTTAAAATGAATAGAGTATAGTAAAAGATAGCTTATGATATGGTCACTAATGATCAGCATATCATAGAAAAAACAATCGCAAGAGTACCATAATAATGTCAAAAAATAAATGCTAAACAATAGAGGTCCAAGATTGGAAGCCTGAGGTGCTCCATTTATTTGCATTTATAAAAGCATCAATAACTAAGTGATCGTTTTTGCTTGCAGGTTAGAGCGACCGGTAAAATGTACGCGTGTAAAAAGTTAGAAAAGAAACGGATAAAGAAACGTAAGGGCGAAGCAATGGTATTAATCGAAAAACAAATCTTACAAAAAATCAATTCGCGATTTGTAGTGAATCTCGCGTACGCCTACGAAACAAAAGACGCCCTGTGCCTCGTGCTAACGATCATGAACGGCGGTGACTTAAAGTTTCACATTTACAATATGGGAGGCGAGCCCGGTCTCGACATCGTTCGGGCGCGATTTTACGCGGCCGAGGTCGTGTGCGGCCTAGATCACCTGCACCAGCAGGTACGTGCCCGATTCCCGATGGCGCATGGATCTCATTTTCCTTTTAGGGCATCGTGTACAGAGACTGTAAGCCCGAGAATATTCTTCTAGACGATGCGGGACACGTTAGAATATCGGATTTGGGATTGGCGGTCGATATACCTGAAGGTGAATCAGTTAGAGGAAGAGTCGGTACCGTCGGTTACATGGGTAAGTTTTGAATTGAGAGGCTTTCAATAAAGCCGGAAGCCGGGAACCACATCCTTGATAACAAAAATGCGAACTCAATAATTATCGGAATTCGATACAAAACGGGAACGATATTGACCTATTAAATGTGACACATAATTCAATAAAATGAATGTCGACATGGTGTTGACTACTTCAATTACCTGCAATAAAGCGGAGTGGTTTGGAATATTAATTTAAATAACCACTCGAAACAATCATTATTTATAAGCAGGATGTTAAAACACTTACAATAATCATTCACGCACATATAAAGTCTAATGGACCCATCAATATACAGGGTGTCTTACTTTATTTTGTTTGAATTCATTTATTTACAGTCGTCGATACAGAGGTAAGTGATGGTAAGTAAATTTGTACGAGTCTCCAAAGGTTTTTTCATCAAAAATTCTCAATAATCCCTAAAGCTTTTTAGTGAACCTTTAGAGTCTGAGTATTGAATAATTTTTAAGTGTTCTGAAAAATTGTTAGACCTTTCACAAACATTTAGGAATCTCTAGAGCAGGGGTCGGCAACCTATTGAAATGAAAGCCAAAAATTACAATTTACCAAATTTCCCAGTTTTTAAAGAGCCACAAAAAATTGTTGATTCAATATTATAGTATTTGGCTATATACATGGTCCTGCAACAGTGCGTCGGTTTTTCCTACATAGCTGATACCTGGTTGCGGATCTACAGAAATTATTTTTGAATGTACAGGGTGTCCCATTTTTACGATGTCAATAAATAACTGATCTTTTTAAATAGAACATCCTGCATATTTTTACTTGTTTCAATGCCATTTGTTCAAAGCGCTATAACTATTGTTTTTCAAATGGAACTACCACTATTTTATTTCGCTATTCGATTGTCTTTTGTGTTCTTTTCAATGTTTATGAGGGGTGCTCTGTGCTTAAGCCCCGCAGTTTTTATGTTATTCAATATTTTTCACAAAAGAACCTACTCCTTAATTAATTACGTGTTTATACATGGGAGTAGGCTGCTATAATAAAAAAACAAAAGAATACCAGAAAGTAAACAAGTGTCACAAATTAGATAATTATTTGCTGGAAGGTACTTTTGATTTCGTAATTAATTAAAAAGGCGAATTTCGAACAAATGAACTAATTTAGATAAATACGGAGAGCCGCAACTTTATATCAAAAGAGCCGCAGGTTGCCAACGCCTGCTGTAGCGCATTTATAGCTCGCTAGCAGTTTCTAATACCTTAAAGGTTTTTGTGAGCTTCCAAAGGTTTTCTCTTAACACAGAACTTTAGTTTTTAAAAAAAAAGTACTGAACCCGAATTTTGAAGAAACTTTTGGACTCTTCACATAGTTTCAGGGTCTTTTGAGACCATTTAAAGATCTTGTATTGTTTTGTGTGTGTGAGGGTAAGGCTCCTTGTTTGGCCAGTTCATCTGCCTGCAATGCCAGAATGCCCTGGCACCCACCATAGTGTGATACGGTTGCCAGTTGTCTATTTCTTTAGTGTGTACTCCCATACTAGTTTGGGAGTTACAGATATAGTACCCCCCAGGTTGTACAGGGTGAATCAACGATTGCGCGGAGTAGCTTAATACCTTGAAGATAAGATTTTTCCATAGAGTGCTTTTGTATTATGATATGGTTGAATATTCTCCACATTTTAAAAATATTTGGAATTATACAGGGTGCGCCCACAAAGTAGGGCGCCAAAATGGTACATTTTTTTAAATAGAACCCCCTGTATTTGAATGCATTTTTGAATTCCACGTGTAATTGTACGTCTTTTATTATATGGTTAATATCCGAAAAGCTAGTAGTTTTCAAGATAATTCAATGTTTAAGAAAAATTGGACATTTGCAAACGTCAGTATATATTGTCAAAATGATTACTTAAATTTTGATTCCAGGTTTTATATCTTAGCCTGAGTTAAGTAAAAGTCAAATAAGTACATCTACTATGAAACATTAAAAATATAGCTTACAGGGTGTTTTTTTTGGTAGGTCCAAAGTTGCAAAACTTCATATTAAAAAATCTCTCTTTTTAAATGAAACACCCTGTATATTTTTCTGTCATCATTTAGCTCTTCCAAAAACCTTCAACTTTTGAGAATAATGTCCTATACCTATCTCTGATAGTTTTCGAAATATCTTGGTTTTCCTGGATTTTATATTCTAATCTTAAATAAGTTATATGTAATTTACATATTAGTGAGGTGGCCATGAAAAAAAAAGGCAATTTTTATTCTACAATGTGCGCGTTCTGTCGAAGCTGGGGCTAATTTTGGTTGGCGCTTTATTTGTCAATACTGGAAGAAGGAGATTTATTTTATTATGAAAGCGGTGTTTCGTTAAATACTGCTGGCTGATTCCCGACGGTTGGAAAGCTTTTTTTTTAATGTTACTTATTGGGGCTGTCCGCCTGATTTGATGGAAGACGTAGTTTGTCTTTAGTATAATAATTTGGTGCAGAAGCAAGTTAACACAACGCGTGTGGTCCGTATCCAGAAATAGTAAAGGGAACAGTTTTAGTGCAGTGAGAGGCCTTCTGTAAGGTCTGTTGTTCTTAAAAAAATATAAGTTTACACAGCCACCCAGACTTTTTATCGTCGTATTCAACAAGCCAGTTCGTTTATCAAGTTTGTGTGTTAAAGTGAAGTTCAGAAGTTGTCACCAGTTGATTTAAGTGCCCCGGTTTTATCGCAAACCTTGTTATGACTAGATTTTTTTGATTATAAACAAACGAAAAAACTATGTAATTTAAGAATTTTTTTATTTTTTTTTACTATCGATCGTCTGCGTACGGGGTACTATGTAAAAACAAGCTTTATTGCAGGAATTTTGTTTTAATTTTCATTTCGTGTGTTTTGGAATAAACTTTTGTCATTGTCAATCATTTAATTGTGTGTTTATCCAAGATTTATTTCAGGTGTTCTAAAACTAATTGTAATAAGTTGTTTCGAATTTTCGGAAGTTGCTCGAGGCCACCGAGTCTTCTAAAACTTTTAATTCAAATCAATATAGGGATTTTTCTTGTAGCAGATACTGGAAGCTAGAAGCGTGTTTAATGGAAGTTCTAACATCGACGTCGAATTGATTAGTAGTGATTTCGCGCTCATGCATGATAAATTTACAGATTATAAACTTGTGTACAAGTGAGTGATAAATACTAATTAACTCTTATAAATTTATTATTAATTATTTGTAAATAAATAAATCACGTAATTAAATGTATGTAACAATATTTTGTTGTTGTACAGCAAAATTTCAAATATCTTCTAAAAAAAACTGTCTTCATATTTCCTTCAAGATATTCCCTTAAAATGTGCATTACTCAAATTGTCTTTTGGCAATCGATTTTGGCTTAAATCAATCTTTATTTTTTCAGCACCCGAAGTGATCGACAACGAAAGGTACACATTCTCGCCCGATTGGTTTAGTTTCGGCTGCCTACTGTACGAGATGCTCGAGGGTCAGGCGCCCTTTCGCGCCCGCAAGGAGAAGGTTAAACGGGAGGAGGTCGATCGGAGGGTGAAATCCGAACCCGAAAAGTATTCGAATAAGTTTAGCGAAGATGCCAAATCGTTGTGCCAACAGTTGCTGGCGAAGAGTCCCGCCCAACGTCTCGGAGGTAAAGTCGGAAGGTTGGGCGCCTCGTTAGTCAAGCAACACTCGTTCTTCCACCCGATAAATTGGAGGCGGCTGGAGGCCGGATTGGTCGAAGCGCCTTTCGTTCCTGACGTATGTGGGATCGTTGCAATACAAACGTCTATAATTTTTCTTTGCAGCCGCACGCAGTTTATGCCAAGGACGTACTGGACATTGAGCAATTCTCGACAGTGAAAGGTGTAAATATTGACGCAACCGACTCGACGTTCTACAGTAAATTTAATACCGGTTGCGTGTCAATTCCTTGGCAAAATGAGATGTTAGAGACGGATTGCTTTAGACAATTAAATGTGTTTGGTCCCGGTGGATCTCGAACACCGGATCTGATATTAAACGTGGTTAGTGCTCCAGAAAATAATGGCTGTTTTCCGTTTAGGAGAAAGGTGAGTATGGGTCCAGCCAAATGGAGGTTTTCCATAACAAAATTGCGGAAGTTTTTTCTCGTCGGTTTTGTTTTAACGATATTTTTTAATTTTTAATATTTCTTTTTAAACCCCCTGTAAGTATTTGTTTAAATTAAATTATCAACGCAATCCACTAAGCTGGAATTTTCAAAACAAAATAATATCAAATGTAGAAAAAATGGGCAGTTGTGATTGGGTGTTTGGCCATTTTTGACATAAAGATGTCAAAAACAACTAAATTTAGGTACCTATATGATACAAAAGGTTTTTTTTTAATTGGACGTCGAAGTTGGCTATGCAAAATTGGAATTGTGCAATCCAAATTCATACAGCTGACGGAGTAAACAAGATGTGAACCTCTTTCTTTTTCTAAGATGTAAAGAGACCTTTTTGCCCACCAAAAAGATGGCCGCCACACGAAAATTTGCTTCAACGCGCACCATTGCTCTTGATAGAATATTTTCAGTCCTCGTCTTCCGTAGTCTAAGTTACCAGCATTCTAATTTAAGGTTATGTTTTCGCCTTTATGGGTTCACGAGTTTGTCATGGCCAACTTTGACGCCAGATTTTAAAAAGACTCGTTACATGAAGCGCATAGGTAATATAGAATTTTAGGTAGAATATCAATTCAAATAATATATATAGGGTGTTCCACTTCAAGTTGGCGTCAACTGCCAGTTTAAAAATTAATTTAGATGAATTCCTCTTATCAACATTCGTGTACTGTCAAATTTTCAAACTACTTTGAGGTCTCTGTATAGAAGACAATTTTTTTGACAATGGTTATTGGCCATTCTATAACATACACTAGCAATTTTGTTTTTTTTAATGGTATTGACACTGAAGAACAGCGATTTTTTTCCATAAATAGATCAAAGTACACCTGCAACTTAGAAAATATACATATATACACCCTTAGAGTTTTTACGTTTTTATCACGTTGGCTGTCGCGGGTTCACTAAAAACGCGCGTATGACATTTCCAAATCCCTTGCGCGACTATTCGGTTCTGTCATTTTAAATTTTAACTAAACACAACACGTGGTCCAAATCAAATCTGTCCATTCCTCTGACTGAATGTATTTAGAGCGAACGCTCGAGTCGCGTTTTAATTATCTGTCGCGGGTATCTAGGAGGGAGGAGTGATAAACAATGATCGTAAAGTGAAGCAATAATTTATTTGCCCACCAGTAACATGGCCGCTGAAAATGCAATATTGTTTGGGTTGTAAGGGACTTCTGCAATTTTTTTACATAAACGTCAGTTTTAAACACCATTAACTCCCATCTCGCTAAGGACATTTGAATGGTTTTTTTTTCAATTTCAGAAAAAGCAGCCGGCTCGATTGCGCCCGATACCTATTAATCCAATGTTTCTTCCTCAAGGTACAGAAAGCTGATGTAACGTCTGTAACTTGGATTTGTACTACGCCATTTTTACAAATATTTCGTCTTCGTCTTCCTCAAGTACTGCACAATCACTTATTTCGTTAAATAAACCAAAACAATTCAGTTGTAGGTTGTTTGTATTTTGTACCTGTGCACGTTTCGTATTTCAGTAAGTGACCGATTACGTAAAAATAATTGTATAAATTGCGCTTGCTTTACAATTTTGATAAAAAGTAACATTTTTTTACCGTCGAGTTGGATGTCGTCACTTTCCAATTTGTTAATTACTGAAATGCGAAGATTAGTAATGACTAGGTGTCACAAATAGGGCATTGCGTTTATATAACTGAATGTATTCTCATTCCACAACTACAAACATGTAACGTACATTAATGTATGGTAAGTTATAGTTAGGTAATTGATGTATTTAAAAAGACCATTATATTGTTTTATTGTGATATTAAACTTTGCGTTTTAAATGTAGGATCGATCGCACGGATCTTCCGTGTGTCTTCCTTCACGTTCTCTCTGTTACGTTTTATAGAACTTGTGTACAAAAATAATATTCGACAACTAATTTGCAGTTTACAATTTTCAAATAAAACATTTGTTACTTCATTTTTTCATAGTTTAACACTGCGGGTTGACCGGTGGCTCCCTCTGATGGATGATTTCAATAACTTTTTGATCCAGATTTTAGTTATTCTCTTACAATTATGACGGCGAAGAGGAAGTGTATTGCACAGTCTGTTATGGGGACAATAGCTAATATTAAGGCATTTACTGAGGAGTAAAACTGCTGCAGCTGACAGAAGAAAAAAATGATATTAAAAAGTTGACTACCAGAAAAAATATCTGGATGTTCTCCTGTGATGATGGATGATGGGTCAAGATTGGTGTGTAATGCAATAATACCCCATCGTCAACCAAAAGACCTTCCTCTCGAATATAAACTGCAATGCCGCTGTGCAACTGAACGCCTACAATTAAGCAAGAAGTCCTGGTTGCCAATACCCTTGTCCAACGATGTGTGACTGGTTCTGAAGGTGAGGGAAGGCGTGTTGTTGCAAGCCAAATCGGTAAATATAGTTTGGGCCATCGCAGCCACAAGGATTTACTTCTGGCAAGGACTTGGAGAAATGTAAATCCCGATCGTGTCTTCATTAGACTAATGAATATAAATGGATATATCGTACAAATAAAGATAGGAATGATTTTACAGACCCAAAAATGTGATATTCAGCCAGTATCAAAAGCCCTCGAACAAAAATCTATACGATTGTCACACCAAAAATCCCCTAAACCTTGGGGTCGAGCAAATAAAAGATCTCAAAAATTGCTGTTGCAGGACCTAGATGTCTTATCAATTGGACCAAATGATTAATAAGAAAAAGTGTTTTCCCGAGAAATTTTGGTGCAGTCGGTTTTTGGTAAAAAAAGGAAGGTTATACACTGCCTTTTTTTGAGCCCCGAAACAAAAATTGTCTCAGATCGACCGGGAAAAAAGATTTTCTTATAGAATGTGGCCTGTAGAATCCATAATTTCAAACAATTCCAAGATTGGGCTACTAGTTCAAAAGTTACAGCCCTTTGAATTTTCTTTCGAAATTGGTTTCTAGTCTATAACTTTTTTTTGAGAAGTCTGATCGAAAAAGTACGAATTGTTTTGGATTCTACGCACCAAAATTAATAAGAAAAAGTGTTTTCCCGAGAAATTTTGGTGTAGTCGATTTTTGGTAAAAAAGGAAGGTTTATACACTGTCTTTTTTTGAGCCCCGAAAAAAAATTTGTCTCAGATCGACCCGGAAAAAAAATTTCTTATAGAATGTGGCCTGTAGAATCCATAATTTCAAACAGTTCCAAGATTGGGCTACTAGTTCAAAAGTTAGAGCCCTTTAAATTTTCTTTCGAAATTGGTTTCTAGTCTATAACTTTTGAATGAGAAGTCCGATCGAAAAAGTACGAATTGTTTTGGATTCTACGCCCCAAAATTAATAAGAAAAAGTGTTTTCCCGAGAAATTTTGGTGCAGTAAATTTTTGGTAAAAAAGGAAGGTTATACACTGCCTTTTTTTGAGCCCCGATAAAAAATTACCTCAGATCGACCGGGAAAAAAGATTTTCTTATAGAATGTGACCTGTAGAATCCATAATTTCAAACAGTTCCAAGATTGGGCTACTAGTTCAAAAGTTACACCCCTTTGAATTTTCTTTCGAAATTGGTTTCAAGTCTATTACTTTTGATTGAGAAGTCCGATCGAAAAAGTACGAATTGTTTTGGATTCTACGCCCCAAAATTAATAAGAAAAAGTGTTTTCCCGAGATATTTTGGTGCAGTCGATTTTTGGCCTTTTTTTGAGCCCCGAAAAATAAATTGTCTCAGATCGACCGGGATTTCTTTATTTAAGTTCATCGACGTCTATCCGCTACTATGGTCCAAAATGATTCTGATCGACGCGGACGGCGGGTGACCATCGGCGATTCGAATAAACGCTGCCCGGGAGTCTTCGTCGGGCCCGAGCATACTCTAGCTCCTTGGTTGTCAGGAATTCCAGACAAGATTACTCACTAAAAATGTAAAGCGTGTTGCCCGTTTTACGGAAAAAGTTAGTCAAGTTGAAGGAAAAGAAGCAGTCGTAGTGCACTGTTTGGCCAGTTCGTTTATGATCAAATTTTTATTAAACAAGTTCTGAAGCTTTTTAAATATCGACTGTCTGCGTACGGAGTACCGTGTAAAATCAAAAACTTTATTTCCGGAATTTTGTTTTTTTTTCCATTTAATGTGTTTCGGAATACATTGTTGCCATTGTCAATCAATTAATTCGAATCCACCCGCAGAGTTTTTATGTCAGATTTATCTCAGGTGTTGATCGATCCGAGACCAGGAACACAGAAGAACTTTTTTAGACATAAGTGACCGTTGGGATGGTGATGGACTGCGGAAAGATCAACTGATGAGGAAATCACACCGCCAATTCTCATCAATCTGGAAAATGGTTAGCAGAGGCCGAGATTGCATAACCAAAAGCCATTGGGTTCAGTGGGACTCCCTAGTAGTCGACGTATGACTTTGATGGGAAGCGGAATAATCTTCCAGATCGCTCTCCCTAGACAGAAGTGCCACAGGAATGTCACCTTACCCAAGACTAGAGAGCGGTTTTATTGTGTCAAAAACCGTGTGGACGTGGTGCCGAGGGTGCATCAACTTTGCAGCCAGCAAACGGACCAAAGACTCAAAGTGGGGGACCGGAGGAAGAGTATTTGGTTGGAGCGTCGTTCGAGAGAATTGCTGCGAATCAAAACTAGGCGCCCATGGATTACCTACTTTAGCAAGTGGAGGATCATGGTTAATAAACTATTTTGCCGATTTAGGATTCCCAGGTGGCTGCTGCATTCTAATCAGGTTAGTAAGAACGCCAGGTCCGACATGAGAGCTAGCGCGTCCTGTTTCCAAGATGAGAATCAGGTGTGACCCGATGTACCAAAAACAAAGTTTCAAGTTACAGACGCTATCAGATGGACTGTATACTGTGACCAATCGAATGGAATATAAAAGTCGTCCATCTGCATCAACTGTCGCTGCTCATCAAGAGGGCTTGCTGATTTCGTTGACTCAGAAACTTTGTTGGACACGGAATCTGCACCAGACACCTATTTGTGTTTGTTGTTATTTTTAGTGTTTAGTTTTACCTGTGTAGGGGCGGGAAAGAATACCCCTACCGCAGAAGGCACTGCGTGTCGTAAGAGGCGACTAAACAATTGCACATCGGCCACAACACCCAATATGAATATGGTGTGAAAAATGTAAAATTTGTTGTTAGCGCGTGGCTAGTTTTTCAATTCAATTACTGATTTCTACCACCACTTTTAGCCGGATCAATAAGATCACGTTGCCTTACGCTCATGCACTCATCAATCGATGTAGTTCTCCTTTTCTGGCAAGGATTGCTACGAGGAGCAGTAATTCACCAACAGATGGTGTTGAATCCGTACCTTCGACGGTTTCATTTTTTTTACATTGGACCTCACCAAGATGTAGGTATCATTGCCGTATATATGTCGAGAAACGAAAAAATGTAAAGAAACCAAAGAATGATGAATCTAAAGCACATCTGAAGAACCTAAGGGGAAGAATTGAATGTAAAAATTCGAAGAATCTTATTAAGAGACCAAATGCAAAAGCGATAAACGAAGAAACAAGAATTTGAGGACACATAAGGACCTGATGTAACTTAAGACTTTGAAAAATCGGACGGATTTTAGGTGAATTTATCTTTGCCACGGCCGAAAGCAAAGTTCCGAGTGAGTTATCTTACATTTATGATCCTTGTGATTCGTTGAAATCTTCCACCTATCTCCAAGTTTAATAAAGCTCAAGATTTTGCGGAATCTTCATTTTCTTTGGATGCTTCCTGCTGATTCTCAGATCGTCAAAGGTTTTTAGAATTCATTATAGTTTCCCCAAAACATTTCGAATTTTCAAATTATAAATAATAAATAAATAAAATAGCTCATCTCCCCATAAGGTCTCCAAATCTTTTAAAAATCTATTTGAAACCCCAGAAACTATTCAAAATCCTTGCTCAGAATCTAAACAGAGTTTCAACGTGTTAACTTCGTTAGAATCTCTCAATTTTATTATTTCTTCAAAACCTCCAAAGGTTTACGAATTTAATTTATCTCAATTATTTCCAGGTTCTACACAAAATTCATTCACAATGTCTCTGAATCTCTTGAATTCTTTAAGAACTCCGTAATTTGCTTCCAAATCTTCAATACTCTTCAGCAGTTCTTTAAAGTTTGGGTACAAGTAGGTAACAAAACAAGGTAGCTGTACAACAGATGACTCATATTTGGTATTGTTAAAAGGAACATGGAAAATTACACCGCTTTGGGGGTCAAATTAACGTTAACAACGAAATATGTGGAAATTAATGAATCGCAACTCATATCGCAGATAAATTCTAAACCGCAGAGTTTTATTTGCAGGATCTCACCCCTGGTAAATTTGACCCTCGTGCGGGAATTTCAAGCCAATTAAGATTCGAGATCATTCACAGCTTTAGATGTTTGGTTACAGTAATTCCCATCCCTAACTGTGACTGTCTCTTCAGGGCGAATAGTGTTATATATTCAGGGTGGAACATCTCGAGGTGGTCCTTATTCTTCGTATTGATTGTTGAAGAAGTAAAGAAATAGAAATTTTAATGGGGGGGGGGGGGGAATAATGCTTGCAGGATCCGAAGGGTTAATCTAGATGGAAGATGAGCAGGTTGCGAAATATTTATTCTTGCTATCATTCTCACAAGGGGGGGGGGGCAGATCCGGATAAAAACAAAATGCGCAAGATTCTCTATAGCCCTTGATTTTAGGGAGTGGTATATTTTGGAAACTAACTTCTCCCCCCTCTATGTACTACATATAATATGCAGTTAACGCCCGTCCATTTCTTTGTCTGAAGTCAAAATTCATCACTCAGACAGAAAGTCCAAGGACGAACTGAATTAAACTTGGGACACCAGAGATCAACTTCCGGTGACAGGTCAGAGGTCAAATCGCGTTCTGAGATGGGCCCCCAGAGCTGCCAGTTGTTGGATAAGATCTAAATTGTGCCAAATGATTGGGGACAACGTTCAAGTTCTCAGCAGTGGTTGCATAATTGTACGAATGCGAAGAAAGTTTTATAGAAACGGGAAAATCTGAATATTCCTGAAGAAACTCCACATAAGTCTCAAAAACTGAAGAATCGAAAA
Source organism: Photinus pyralis (assembly GCF_008802855.1). NCBI lineage: Eukaryota > Metazoa > Arthropoda > Insecta > Coleoptera > Lampyridae > Photinus > Photinus pyralis. The sequence goes on along the minus strand of NW_022170738.1, from coordinate 33,467,160 downwards.
AATATGAGATGATGTAGGTTTGGGAGAAAATGAAGAATTAAGGTAGGTACTTATTGACATGGTACTACACGAAATTGAGAGGTAATAAAGAATTTCGCATTGCGCGTCCAGAGGGCGGTGCTGGTTTCAGTACTCGGCGCCTTTTCGAATTAGTAGGTACGCGATGGGTACCTCCGCTAGCCGTGACGATTTTTGTGACTGTTTTAGTGGTGGAAAAGGTAGCCCAATTTACTGGGTGCAAGTGAACTTTACTACGGAGTAGGTAAGCACCTTTTTTTATTTACTTCCATAGTTCATATTTGATTCTACTCAGCTAAAAAGGGCCATTGTGGGTACCTAATCTAATAAAACCGATGTAATTGATATGTCGCACAGAGAAATTATAATTAAGTAGACGGTTTTGAGTGTAAGATAAAAAGAAATACATGTGAATATTTATATAAATGAGGGTATAGATACGAATATCTTCCCAGACGACCTATGCCCTAAGAAGACTGTTATAAATAAGTAAATATGTTTTCTAATATATGGGGTTATCGGAAGTCAAATGTCATAGGGGATAATTCTGATTAACTTGTTTTCAAAATTATTGTATTTATTAATAGCCTATTTACTTATCTTAATTGATGCATAACATAAAATGTACAAAATCTTCAACACCATCAAGTTTATATATTGAAGGTATTTAATTAATTAAGGTAGGTAAATATAATTGTCTGAAAAGTACGTTTCCGTGCTAATTTAAAGAGACGCCCAACTCGCATGTTCTCATGCTTTTTGAGTTATTGATTTTTTAATGTAGTAAAATTTTGAGGTTTAATTTTGTGTTACTTTTTACGGTACCATTTTCTGTTCATGGCTTTTCAGTAGTCGACTATTTAGAACCAAATTTCATTCATATGTTATAAAAACAGAAGTCTGTTATTTCATTACCACTCATTTTTGTGTCACCTTGTATGGTCAGTTTGATGTGTACGATATAAGGAATTCTGGGTTCGATAAATTGTTTATAGTTTGCTTCTTCAGAAGTTCTACGGATTCTTTAGAACTCTGCTTGAGACTGTACTTTCAACATTTTTAAAGAAATTCTGGGAGAAAATGAAATTCTGATGTGCTTCTAAGGGGTTACCGCTGTGATTCGTTGAGACGTTTCACTCTCCCTTTGTAAACACACTTCGCTTTCGAGAAATATAAATCTCGATAGACGGTAGAGGGAGTTGATGAAATGCAATTCTTTTCGTCGGGATCTTCCATAAGCGTATCATTACGGGTTTCTAAATTGTAAAGCTTGAATGTTTAGTTCTTCGTCCCCGAAATAATACGTTTGACCTTTCGCTTCAGAAATTATGTCAGGATGGACAAACGGCGGACGGACAGAACGCAAACAAGAGTACCCACATATTTCACTTTGCGAGGGCTTGGTTGCCATGGCGACTTTATTGGCCTAATCAGCAGGTATCGTTGCCTTTATTTAACTTTTTAATTAAGGTATAGGTGACGAATAATACCGAGATTGCAACTACAACAATTTGCCGCGAAAGTTTAAGCGGTGCGGTGTATGGTACGAGCGTCGCGTCGTTCCAATGGTAAATGGTATGACTCGTAGTGGCCCTTCCCCCGGAGAGACTAAACTAGTAAGGCTAAAGGTAAGTTTTCATTTTCGTTTAATTACGATGTATGTAAACTCATTAAACCCCCAAAATCGCTTCTATTGGTGAACGGCAAACGAATATTCTGACAAAAAATACGAAAATGTATTACCTATATTTAAATAGATTTAGATTTGGTTTTTCCGAATCCGTGTTCCGCGTCCTCAATGTCCTGATCTGAATTATGATTTCCGATGTGGTGATCCCAAAAATCATATCTTAAAAGTGTTCTGATTTTCAGTGTATTCCAAAGAACTGCAAGGATTAGCTAAAAAGTATTTCACGGAAAAAAGTTTTGCACAATTTTTTAATAAACATACTTACCCATTTTTGTTTAAGATGAAAAACCAGTTCATGTTGAACAGACATGAAGTTTGAAATAATTAGCTAATTAGATGCTTAGGTCGCTTTCGATAGAATAAAAGTCGGTCCACCATCAGCTAACGCGGAGGAATTTTTGTTCAAAATTTGTAAGCGAATATACAAAAAAAAGCACAGTACGTCGGAGAGCGTTCTTGATTTTAGTGTAAATAAATTCGTTTGTTTAAATCTGTAAACGTTACGCAATATTGTAGCGAATTTTCTAGAACTGCTGATTCGAGCATTCTCGTAAACCGAATAGGCGCCACCTAGTCTTCAGTAAATGTTAGAAGAGAGAAGGGAATACCTACTTATCAAAAGAGGAAACAAGGCAGACTAAGAGATCCTTGTTCTGGCCTTGCTAAGCTAAGAAATAAAATACTTGATAGGGAATATTAGGGATAGCGATAGAACATGAAAAGGGGTTCAACCAGAGCCTATTATAACTACAGTAGGCTCTGGATCAACACGTAGTCGGATATTAATATCAAAACAAGCTCCCGAAATGTAATAAGTAATTACAATTCGGTTGTATCGCAAACCAATATGCAATCAGGGAATCAATGGAAAATAATAAAATTTATAATATTGCGAAATAGCAATGCTAACGTCTGACACGTAGAATAATCGTATACTAAAACTGTAATGAATACTCAAAAAGAGTCAATAATTCGAATGATTTTACACTAGCAAAAGAAAAATGTTGATCGATTACGACTGTCCTCACAGTCCGAGTATAACAGTATAAAAGTGACGGTAAATTCAAGAAAATACTTTACGATGCACCATGAGCTAAATTCTTATTTAATAGCAATGCAATCTAATAATTTCAAAACATAAACAAGATAATATGAGCCGAGTCTTCGGAGGAAACAAACAACGTACCTAAGAATCGTAGATATCGGTTTCGGACGAAGCTTCGGTAGCTTCAAAAATTTGTTTACTACTAATATCGATATAACATAGCTAATCTGAAGGATACAATGCAATCAAAGTAACAGAAATAAATCTTCGTCTCAGAAGGTATATTCTCGTAGCGACACACAGCGACACAGCGTAGGTAAAACCAGATGTATCGGAACAATTTACAAGATCATTACCCGCCAAGGTTTCGTTATACTTGCGGTTACAATTCAGGAACAAATATCGAAGTCTCGAAGCACAAATCTCGAAGTAGGCCATTGTTTGTAGAATCGGTTGTTTAGTTTCAACGAAATGGCGGGTTATTCTGCCGGTAATGTAGAAACGTCCACGCGTCGTTCGAGACTCTTGCTAAAATGGCGGGTCCAAATACATATGCTAAATCATCCACGTACTGCGTAGGTAATGTCTAGGTAGATCAAAACGCAAAAAGTAATCCACAAGAAATACCGATGAGAGACTATAAGCAAAGGGCGAGGAACATATACGTCTTAAGAAAAATACTGCGTAATAATGCAACAGAGATTCGTAAAATCGTCTCAATGGAGCCACCAGCCACAGGCATCAAGAAGAGAGAGAAATCACTCCAAAGATAAATATGGTAAAGCCAAAACACTATGCAGGTATGACACGTAGATAGCAAGTAATGACGTACCAAAAGAAAAATTTGAGGGGATAGAATTAAGTACAGAAAGATACAAAGCGTGCACTCTAGCAACAAAACAAAGAACTAAGTAAAAGAACTGAAACACTAAGATAGCATCTAACGGCAAAGGGAAGAACTAGGTAAAAGAAGTTACTACAACAAGAATAATTTGAAACGTGCTCGTTTTTCATTTGACAAAAGATTGGATTGGATTACGTTTTCCGACAAAATTACCATAAAAGCGCCGAGCGTTTTAGGGGAAGGGTTATTAAACCTTGCTTTGCTAGGTCGTTGTCTTATGGGGGGAGAGGCATTCCATACCCACCAGACTCCCCCCGATGCTACTCTTTTCACCGAAAATGTTTAGTTTTAGCACTCGCGTAATAAGTTTCTAATAAATACCATCGAGGGATATTTAGCCCTCCTCCTTTTCCCAGAATCTGTCGAAGGTTGAACGCTTCTGTGGGAGAATGTATCGGGGGGGTGTGAGGAGTGTGCAATACCCTCCAGTATACGAATATTCGACTAGCTGTTTCCTGAAATTATCGTTATCGTAAGCGCGGTAAGCGTTAAGTCGAGGGAAACAGCTTCTATCTGTGCTTTTCTTTGCTGGTTCGTATGTTCTGGGGAGTACTCCATACTCCATACCCCCCCCCCCCCCGTGCTATGCTTCTTAGCAAAAACGTTAAATGTTACCATTCACGCAATAATTTTCGAGAAAACACTATTGAATTTAATACCACGACAATCTAGCATGTCAAATACGCGGGACGCATGCGACCCGCCGGCCGTTCTAAAAGCTACGGCCCCTCATGATGGCTGCGAAAACTATAAAATTTAATTGTACCGTGTGTTCTATTTTGATTGACACTGCACTGTATCTCAACTGTTTTTAAAGATAGATACTTAAGGTTTTCGCGACTCTGTGCCACGTTTTTTTGAAACTTTTAATACCATATACAGAATCATTCTAGCTACTTTTGCTTCTGAGATACAGGGCGAAAAGGAAGTTTGACTTGTTGGGGTGTTATCATATCTTATTACCGATGTAAGATAGAAAAAAGGTAAAAACTGGCTATTTTAAATATTTTTACGTAGAATCCAGTGGTGTAATAAAAAAAACTTTTGCAACACCGTTTCTGAGATATGACCTGCAACACTCTGTATATCTTAACGCCATTTTTTTTGGATTACCGTTCCTGATTACATTGATGTATCACAATCTATATTTTTTTTAGTTTTATCCATGAAAATCTACAAAAACCACAATTTTTACTGTTTTTAAATAGTAGGCCATGGATTCATAGAGATCTTGTTTTGTTTATTGTATCTATGGTAACTAAGACAGTCGATACCAATCAATAAAAATGGTTGACGATAGAAACATGCCGTTTCAAAATTTCCCACAATGTGATATAATATATAATTATATGAAAAAATATAGGATGATACATCAATGTAACCACGAAAAAGAATTTCAAAAAATTGACGTCAAGATATACAGAGTGTTGCATTTAAAAAATACCCACTTTATATCAAATCTCAGAAACGCTGGTCCAAAAATTTTTCTGACTATGCCACTGGGTTCAACGTAAAAATATCTCAAACAAGCAGTTTCTACCTTTTTTCTATCTTTCATCGGTAGTAAGATATGATAACACCCCAAAAAGTCAAACTTTTCGGTTTCACTCTGTATCTCAGAAACAAACGTAGTTGGATTAATTCCATTTGTAGAATTAAGTTTCACAAAAAAAAGTGGCACAGGGTCGCGAAAACCTTTTGTCTCTTTTAAAAACAGCTGAGGTACTGCAGTTTCAACCAAAATAGAACACACTGTACATTTTCTTGAGTGTGTACTAATGATTTTCGGATTATTTGTATTTTTTCGTTTTATTGTATTACTATTTTTATAATGCGACCCGCAACTATATGTGGAAATCTTAAAATGGCCCTTGATGATCCATGAGTTTGACATGCCTGCCGTAGAACATAACATACTCCTCAGGAAAAGACGATTCGACTGTCTTTTACCAAAAACTATCATGAGACTATTGAAAGTTGAACGCTTTTGTGGGAGGATGTGCTATCGAGGGGTCTGGGAGACATGGAATACTCTCCAGTATACGAACATTCGATTATCCGTTCCCAAAAATTATCATATGAGTGGTAAAGCGTTATACAGAAAGGGCTATAACGAGTTTCTTTGCTTGGGTCGTTGTTCTGGAGGATATGGAAACCCCCCAGACCCTCCGGGGCTACACTTTCAGATCTGCGTGAAGACAGCAACCAAAGATAGCGAACGTTTCTCCGAAGATGCTCGAATACCACAGAAATACAAAAAAAATGTAGATTGCGTCCACCTTTACAAACAAGCAATGCGCGAGTTGTTATCACTTTCTAGTTTGTGCAGAAAAATACTATAATAGCAGTATTTTTCTGCACAAACTAGAAATGTCTATAACTTTTGATTGAGAAGTCTCATCGAAAAAGTACGAATCGTTTTGGATTCTACGCCCCAAAATTAATAAGAAAAAGTGTTTTCCCGAGAAATTTTGGTGCAGTCGATTTTTGGTAAAAAAGGAAGGTTATACACTGCCTTTTTTTGAGCACCGAAAAAAAATTGTCTCAGATCGACCGGGAAAAAAATTTCCTTATAGAATGTGGCCTGTGGAATCCATAATTTCAAACAGTTCCAAGATTGGGCTACTAGTTCAAAAGTTACAGCCCTTTGAATTTTCTATCGAAATTGGTTTCTAGTCTAGAAAGTGATAACTACTCGCGCACTGCTTGTTTGTAAAGGTGGACGCAATCTACATTTTTTTTGTATTTCTGTGGTATTCGGGTATCTTCGGAGAATCGGTCGCTATCTTTGGTTGCAGGTCAATTTCAGTACCACGAGCCCGTAGAGCATGACATAGGTACTCTCAGGAAAAAAAGGTTCGCCTGTCTTTTCCCAGAAACTTCCATGAGAGTCTTGGACGCTTTTGTGAGAGAATATAATACCAGGAGGTATGTTCAGTGCTGTAGAGAAAGGCTTTCAAGACTTTTTTTGCTAGGTCGATGTTCTGGGGGTTACCCCAGCCCTCCTCCGACCCTTCCACGGTGCTACGCTTCTTATCAAACACGCAATAATTTTCGAGGAAATACTATATGGAATGTAGTACCACTACCCCGTAGAGCATAGACCATAACATACTCCTCAGGATAAGAAGAGTCGACTGTCTTTTCCCAGGGTCTTGAAGGTTGAGCACTTTTATGAATACTTGGGTGATGTACCCATACAAAATGTACTGATCATGGGCATGGGCCTTTTCACAGACATATGTACAGGGCCAAGGGCACCAAATTATGATACCACCCCTGAGGTGTAATATTAGAGGAACGTGATTGTAGGGATTCTTTTAAAGGTGTGATATTATAGGTATAATCGAAGTTGAAACTTATAATTCAAATCACCATTTATAATGAAGGCAATTGCATAGTCATCTTAGCAATTATAATTTGTCGAGACGATTGCATATATTTAATTTCGTCCCCGAAATTGCACTCGCGACCAACTATAAGGGATAATTCGAACCGGTTGTCTTAAATTACAGGTGAAAACAAAGAGGAATAAAAGTAGATAATTTAGGGGTTGTTATTTAGTAGGGTTTAGCAGGCACTCCCTTAAAATACACCGATCGATTTTTCGCCACCTTATACAGGAGTGGCCTCTATACAAATAATTAAGTGAGATGCATACAGGGTGCGTACCTAATTTGGAATTTGTACGTCCGACGTGTAAGATCAGGTACACGCCTCGCTGCAAGTTACTGCAGTAATTTATGCAAGGGACTCGTTTCGATAACGTAACGTAATTAAAATACTTGCATGATTCGCTCGTATTTTTCTCGGCGGTGACAAATGCGTTAGATTATTTTTTTTCCTTTCGCAAATCGGCGAGTAATCGACGAAGTAAACGAGTTTCTTCTCCATATTAATTGAAAAATACAAGCATGAGGCATGTCTGGCCTTTTTCTAACACGGTCACTTTTGCAACATTGTACAGTCGAGAGTTGGCATTGATCAATATGTTATGAGTTACCTGTTGATATGGCCATTATTAACGAGGCCGCTCCCGAAATATCGCCGACGTATATGGGAAAAAGTTGGGTAACGCGCGCTCCCCGCGCCAGTGTCCTTTGGGGGAACGCCAAAAATTTTAAATGCCGACGAAGACACGTTTCGCGAACGTATGGCAAATGTCACTGAACTTGCATTTAATTTGTTCTTCGCAGATGAATTAACCATTAAGTAACAATTGCGAGAACCTGACCCATTGTTATAAATATTGATAATCAACCCGTTTAAATCTATATCTTTTAACTTATATAGGTACTCGCGCGGTTGTAAAATTTGAATATGAAAGTCTTTTTAAAATTCTAATGTTGGAGAAAGCTACGAAATTTGCATTGGACATTAGTAATTCTTTTTCCAGAACAAGCTATACTGTTTGCCATCAAACATTTATTAACAAACAGAGGGGAATAGGGCGAGTTTGAACAAGCTTCTCAAAATCTTGAACGTTTCGGACGTTCAAAACCTTTCTGCAATTTCAGTGACGTGTAAAGATTCTGAAAATTTTGGGTATGAAATATCCTTTACATCTTTTTATGATATTGTGTTTGAAACAATTATAAATTTTAATGCAAATTCAAAATTTCCCGGTTACTTTCCTTGAATTGTTCCTTTCCAGTTTAAGTTACAACTTTGAAACCAAATTACAACGTCGAATTTTCAAAACTCCACGCAGACTTTAATTTCATTTGAGTTCATGCCTTTCGACCTCTTCAGGAATATACCTAATAATGGCATTTATACAAAAGCGGCGGGCTAGTATTTTTATACAATGCAAACTACTCTTGTAACTTGGGGTTTTAGCAGCAAACAAAAGCTTGTATTAATTGCCTTTAACCTTTTTACCGGTAGCTATTTTGTTTGGATTTATTTTGTGGGCTGGTATTTTCGATACAGGGGTTGTAGTACCATTTATATACCACCAAATTTAGCATCAGAGCGCTACTTAGTTTTACTGCAAAACGATTGAAAGGGTGCTCTTGATAACGTGCCCCTATAGAGACAGTTCGCAACTGTTGGATACAGCAAGATGATGCACCTGCACATAATTCTAGAGACGTTCAGGAATATCTTTCAATTAGACTTCCAGAAAAAGTGATTACTACACATTGGAATGATTACTACACATTGGAAAACACCCTATATAATCGCGCTTGATTTCTTCGTATGGAGAATCGTGTTTATCAGCAAAATTTTGCAACGGAAGAATAACTGAGGGGGTTAGTTTTGGAAGAGTTTGCTAGCAGTACTCGACAAATGCTGACTAGGGTGTTAGAATCCGCGGTGAGAATGGTTCCATGGGCCTGCGTCAACTTATCAGATGATGACATCGATACTCTGAGCGCCACTGATTAACGTCGCTTTGCAACGTATGCGTGATTTTGTCCAAAAGAGGAAGAAATAATACCTCACAATCCCAGGGCACCTTGGATCGACTGATTCTGCTGGATACAGAAATATAGAAGCTCCGCTACATTAGAAGTAAACATAGATTTTCAAGGCACACGGTACTGAACCACATTATTCACCGTGCTCTAACGGGCGATCAAAAATGAGTTGCTGTCGAGTCGCCTTTGGAAATTCAAGTTAAATACGAATTCCCATGTAAAAAAAAATTCCAAAGGTGACTCGACAGCAACTCATATTTGATCGCATTGTACTTCCATTCTAGAGCCCGCCGGCCTCTCTAATCATGGCGGTAAGCGCCCAGGCGGAGGAACTCTCTCACCCTGGTCAAAAGATCAACATCTTCTCTGGGATGTCATCTGCGTGGACACACTCGCGCACTCGTACCTGGACCACACCTCGGTGTTCGCCCGGACCGCGAGCACGAGGAGTACAAATGCCTCAAGAAACAAATTTGTATCTTTGTCGCCATAGAATTCGAAACTCTTGACCCATGCAGCCCCGCAGCCCATAAATTTTTATTATCAGTTGGCACAAATCTTATCAAAGAATCGGGTAAGTTTTTCTTTCGCATTTCAACACGGTAACGCCGCAATCACCAGAGGGATCACTCGCGCTCCCGATAGTCCAACAATGGATGAAGTATATTTATTATATATATTGCCCTAAAAAAAATTTAGACTGCATACAGAACTTCGAATGTTTTGATGTCGAAAATCCCTATGACTTACGTGTTCTCTTTCTATTTCGCCACATATTTCGCTCTATAATTGTTGAGTTACTTAGTGCATTTTAAGTAAAAATGTATTTTTCGGTGATCGGAATATAAGGGCCATATTAAGTATGAATTGTGCACAACTCTTGTGCAGATAAAGCGCAAAATAGCTTTTGTTTTGACATCACCAATGGATATATTTCTTGCAAATGTCTCAATCGCCCTTTGGGAGTACCCTCTTCCGTCAATCTGTTTTTGAGGTATAAGGGAATATACCCGATCACGATAAGAGGTCGAGGAGAAGGGCTATGGACGCTATGGTTGGTAGAAATTAATTCCTTTCGTTGAGACCTTTCATTAGAGTTCCACCCCCCCCCCTCTACCCCGTACTTTGATAAGAGGACAGAAAGAAGGGCAGTAGTTGGTAGAAAACGGTTCTGTTCGTTGAGACCTTTAATTAGAATACTCGCTCACTAATTTCGAAAAAGAGTCGCAAGGGAAAGTTATAGTTTGTACGAACAAATTTATTTCGATGAGACCTTTCATTAGAACACCATGAAGGGTAGAACATGTGTTTACCCCCCCCCCCCCCAATTTAAATAATAATTTAAAGTTTAACTTGGCACCACTAAAGGCATGCGTATGCAAGTCGTATGTAAAAGTTATGCACGTTTTACTTTCGTCGGGGGGGGCTTTTAGACAGCGAAATTTACCTACTGCAAAAAATTCCAAGATTCTAGGACCATTCCCCTAGAAGTAGTTCAAAACGGCGGAAGTGGGTCCGGACGGGCGGACGGACAAAATGCAAACAACAGCACATTTTTTTAATTCTTAAAAAATGCGCTAAATAGTGATGATGATGGTTCCGCAAAGACGAAACGTCGGATTTAAAAATTAACAACGTATTAAAACGTCCTGTTAGAAGTGTCATTGGGTTTGCTCTAGGTCAAATATTACCGCCAAAAAAAGATTTCGTAAAATAAAAAAAAACGATTTCTTCAAAATATTTCAAAAACGTTTTTCAGGGATTTCTAAACGCTATCTTCTTGGACCTTTGATTGTGCAACTTTTCTCCCAACCAAGCTTGTACCTCTTACCGTTTCTAGAATGCCCATAGTGGTCCTTCGCAGTGTACTTTTAGTAAAGTGTCAATATTGAGAGGTTTTAGAACATTTGACGAGGTCTCTTGCATTGATTTTAACCACTTATCAGGAACTTTAGAGCTACTGATGACCTTTTCAGACCTCTAAAAAAATTACTTTTGACGCAATGGAAGACTGAGTGATGTTTGACCCTCCCCCGTATTTTTAAAATTGATTGTCACTTGAAGTAGCTTTATGGTACACGGTAGCCCCTCCACTCAAATCTCTGGAGCCATCTTGTACCGGGTGACCCAATAAGACTGTCCCTCGGCCATATCTCGGGAACCGTTCGTCGTATGACTTAGGGGTAAAAAAATATTGGGTAAATCGGTTATGAAGAATCGCTGGAAAATATTTTCAAGTTCTAAAAATGACCAACAGAGGGCGTAACTGCCATTTTTTTTTAAATTTTGCATAATAAACTAAACATTCTTTTTTCACATTTTTAAAGAGAACCAGTTTATCTATCATTTTCGTAAAAACAAAAACTCAGTTATTTCAAAAACAAAGATGGCGTGGGGCGTTCAATTGTTTTTGCAATAACCTGCTTTAACTTCTTAACCGTTTGACCGATTTTAACAAATTTGGTATCGTTGAAAAGAGCATTCCTTGAGCAACAAGAATCATTCAAAATATAGTTAATTTACATGAATCCTTCTCCGCCAGGAGACTAGTTTTGACACTGTGATCCAAAATCCTAAAAAAATCAAATGGAATGATATGACTTTTTCTTTATGAAAAAGTAGCCAAATAACATCCAAAGAGGCCAGTGAAAACTCGTTTTTCAAAATCTCGCTCCTAACCTCAAATATTGGGAAAATGAGATTAATTAATTAATTAATAGAAATGCTTAAATTGTATGTTAAATTTACATTTGACGTATTTCCGGTATTTGTCGATGGCGCGAAAGATTGTTTGGAAAAGGACCCTACACTTTTAGGTAGGCCTTGGAAAATTAAACAAATGAAACACGATGCATTATAAAATAATAACAGCCGTAATGTGTAAATTATTCTGCTGTGCTTACATTCAGAAAGTGCAGTTTTTTGAATTTCTAATCTTTTCTAAAATGCCGATTTCTAACCAAGAAGCATTTAATATGCATGATACATGAGTTTTTTTGGGGACCTAAATATTTTTACTTAAAGGATGTCAAAATCGTTATTTATGCATCAATTTTCTTGGGAAACTCGATTACCCAATACCCAAGACGTGATCCATGTATACTTTTGGTGACCAACATTTTTTTTGGGCAAAAAATATCAAAATCGTTATTTATGTACGGATTTTTTTGGGAAGAAGACATCGTATCGGCTTCAGATTTTCGCTGTATGAAAGCTCGAGTTCCAGATTAGCATACTATGAAAAATTAATTTTAGTATCTATCACTTTATGGCCTAAAAGCGGTATATTATTCTCAATCCTTATTTATGCACCAATTTTCTTAGGAAAAAGACCAAACTCGATTGTTCGGATGCCCAAGTCATTTGTAGACCTTTCTTATACATGTATCTACCTACTACGTATTGTGGGTGGTAAAAAGATACTTAAAATGATAATAAGTACATAATATATTATTTGTACTATTTATGCGCCCACCACCTGGGAAACGCAACTACGGAAACACACAATAAACCTAACTCATTTAATGATAGAAAATACATTATTAAATCCCTCTTTCAACCTGAAACACTTTCTTAATTAATATAAAACTGTCGAAGTTTTCTATTTTCTCTTTTGTGAAACTTTTTAGGAAATATTTGGTCATTTATGAGCATGCTATATTGTGCCATATTAAGAAATGCAAAGAGCGGACAAAGCGGGTCCCAAGAGCGGGCTAAGCCCTCTGCCTACGGCCTTGTGTCGAGAATAATCACTAGTGAAAGAACGCGAGATTTTATAATAAATAAAGATAAAGAAATTTACTATACTCATATGTAATCAAGTAACTATAATCAATGAAATTTGTGCTTAAAAAACAAACAAACAAAAACGATGAAAAATATGGCCAGCTCCATTTTAATGTTCGGGGGCTAAAATCGTGAAGGTGGCTCCCCAAAATTTATTTTTTCATTATCTTTTTTAGAGAAATACGCAAACGAAAAATCGAGGTGTGCCTACATGTGCAAACAAATTGCAAACGAATGAATTATTGTTATAGACTAGAAACCAATTTCGAAAGAAAATTCAGAGGGCAGTAACTTTTGAACTAGTAGCCCAATCTTGGAACTGTTTGAAATTATGGATTCTACAGGCCACATTCTATAAGAAAATCTTTTTTCCCGGTCGATCTGAGACAATTTTTTTTTCGGGGCTCAAAAAAAGGCAGTGTATAACCTTCCTTTTTTACCAAAAATCGACTGCACCAAAATTTCTCGGGAAAACACTTTTTCTTATTAATTTTGGTGCGTAGAATCCAAAACAATTCGTACTTTTTCGATCAGACTTCTCAATCAAAAGTTATAGACTAGAAACCAATTTCGAAAGAAAATTCAAAGGGCTGTAACTTTTGAACTAGTAGCCCAATCTTGGAACTGTTTGAAATTATGGATTCTACAGGCCACATTCTATAAGAAAATTTTTTTTCCGGGTCGATCTGAGACAATTTTTTTTCGGGGCTCAAAAAAGGCAGTGTATAACCTTCCTTTTTTACCAAAAATCGACTGCACCAAAATTTCTCGGGAAAACACTTTTTCTTATTAATTTTGGTGCGTAGAATCCAAACAATTCGTACTTTTTCGATCAGACTTCTCAATCAAAAGTTATAGACTAGAAACCAATTTCGAAAGAAAATTCAAAGGGCTGTAACTTTTGAACTAGTAGCCCAATCTTGGAACTGTTTGAGATTATGGATTCTACAGGCCACATTCTATAAGAAAATTTTTTCTCCGGGTCGATATGAGACAATTTTTTTTTTCGGGGCTCAAAAAAAGGCAGTGTATAACCTTCCTTTTTTACCAAAAATCGACCTACACCAAAATTTCTCGGGAAAACACTTTTTCTTATTAATTTGGGTGCGTAGAATCCAAATCAATTCCTACTTTTTCGATCAGACTTCTCAATAAAAGTAAATATACAGTTCAATTAATTTAATGTTGGGGGAGGGCTAAAATCGCGAAAGTTGGCACCTCAAATTTGTTGTGTCAATATCCTTTTTTTTAGAGAAATATGCAAACCGAAAAAACGAAGTGTGCGTACATGTGCAATTAATGTGGCAAACGAAGGAAGTATACATGCGTTCCATTAATTTAATGTTTGGGCAGGGGGGGGGGGGCTAAAATCGTGAAGTTGGACTCCTCAAATTTGTTTTATCTTTTTTTAGAGAAATGTGGCTGTGCACACGAAAACTCGAAGTGTGCCTATATGTGCAAACTAAGGAAGTACATGACGTTTCATTATTTTGATTTGGGGGGAGGGGGAGGGGGGCTAACTTCACGCGGGTCTTGTAATCATAGCAAAAGCTGAGATGATCAGTTGAATTATGGTGCCATCAATATGTAATTCAGTAATTGGTTAATGGGGATAAATCAAATCATTTTTGCTTGTGCTGTCCTGTTGGTTACAGGGATGCTAGATACGTTTTAACGACTAACGTCTATCGTAATTGAAATTTTGACTTTTAAACTGCACTTATCTTTGACATTGACGTACGACAGAAAATAATGTAGTTACCTCAGCGACACTTGTACGCTGTCACTGGGATTTAAAAGCGTTCTTTGAGGCCTTTCAAATTTGAACGCAAAACNTTTTCGCTGTATGAAAGCTCGAGTTCCAGATTAGCATACTATGAAAAATTAATTTTAGTATCTATCACTTTATGGCCTAAAAGCGGTATATTATTCTCAATCCTTATTTATGCACCAATTTTCTTAGGAAAAAGACCAAACTCGATTGTTCGGATGCCCAAGTCATTTGTAGACCTTTCTTATACATGTATCTACCTACTACGTATTGTGGGTGGTAAAAAGATACTTAAAATGATAATAAGTACATAATATATTATTTGTACTATTTATGCGCCCACCACCTGGGAAACGCAACTACGGAAACACACAATAAACCTAACTCATTTAATGATAGAAAATACATTATTAAATCCCTCTTTCAACCTGAAACACTTTCTTAATTAATATAAAACTGTCGAAGTTTTCTATTTTCTCTTTTGTGAAACTTTTTAGGAAATATTTGGTCATTTATGAGCATGCTATATTGTGCCATATTAAGAAATGCAAAGAGCGGACAAAGCGGGTCCCAAGAGCGGGCTAAGCCCTCTGCCTACGGCCTTGTGTCGAGAATAATCACTAGTGAAAGAACGCGAGATTTTATAATAAATAAAGATAAAGAAATTTACTATACTCATATGTAATCAAGTAACTATAATCAATGAAATTTGTGCTTAAAAAACAAACAAACAAAAACGAAGAAAAATATGGCCAGCTCCATTTTAATGTTCGGGGGCTAAAATCGTGAAGGTGGCTCCCCAAAATTTATTTTTTCATTATCTTTTTTAGAGAAATACGCAAACGAAAAATCGAGGTGTGCCTACATGTGCAAACAAATTGCAAACGAATGAATTATTGTTATAGACTAGAAACCAATTTCGAAAGAAAATTCAGAGGGCTGCAACTTTTGAACTAGTAGCCCAATCTTGGAACTGTTTGAAATTATGGATTTTACAGGCCACATTCTATAAGAAAATCTTTTTTCCCGGTCGATCTGAGACAATTTTTTTTTCGGGGCTCAAAAAAAAGCAGTGTATAACCTTCCTTTTTTACCAAAAATCGACTGCACCCAAATTTCTCGGGAAAACACTTTTTCTTATAAATCTTGGTGCGTAGAATCCAAAACAATTCGTACTTTGTCGATCGGACTTCTCAATCAAAAGTAGTAGACTAGAAACCAATTGTAACTTTTGAACTAGTAGCCCAATCTTGGAACTGTTTGAGATTATGGATTCTACAGGCCACATTCTATAAGAAAATCTTTTTTCCCGGTCGTTCAGAGAGAATTTTTTTTTCGGGGTTTCAAAAAAAAGCAGTGTATAACCTTCCTTTTTACCAAAAATCGACTGCACCAAAATTTCTCGGGAATACACTTTTTCTTATTAATTTTGGGGCGTAGAATCCAATACAATTCGTACTTTTTCGGTCAGACTTCTCAATAAAAAGTAAATACAGTTCAATTAATTTAATGTTGGGGGAGGGCTAAAATCGCGAAGTTGGCACCCCAAATTTGTTGTGTCAATATCCTTTTTTTTAGAGAAATATGCAAACGAAAAATCGAAGTGTGCCTACATGTGCAATTAATGTGCAAACGAAGGAAGTACATTGCGTTCCATTAATTTAATGTTTGGGAGGGGGGGGGGGGCTAAAATCGTGAAGTTGGACTCCTCAAATTTGTTTTATCTTTTTTTAGAGAAATGTGGCTGTGCACACGAAAACTCGAAGTGTGCCTATATGTGCAAACTAAGGAAGTACATGACGTTTCATTATTTTGATTTGGGGGGAGGGGGAGGGGGGCTAACTTCACGCGGGTCTTGTAATCATAGCAAAAGCTGAGATGATCAGTTGAATTATGGTGCCATCAATATGTAATTCAGTAATTGGTTAATGGGGATAAATCAAATCATTTTTGCTTGTGCTGTCCTGTTGGTTACAGGGATGCTAGATACGTTTTAACGACTAACGTCTATCGTAATTGAAATTTTGACTTTTAAACTGCACTTATCTTTGACATTGACGTACGACAGAAAATAATGTAGTTACCTCAGCGACACTTGTACGCTGTCACTGGGATTTAAAAGCGTTCTTTGAGGCCTTTCAAATTTGAACGCAAAACCCCCTACCGCAACCGGTAGCAGCGTGAAATCGAGATTGACACTCAAAGCAAAGAAAGGAGTAGCAAACAAGCATTTTTAATTTTTCTAATAACCCTTATCGCGTGGACGGTGTCCTTTACTTTTAACCCCACTCGCCGCGAACGCCTTCCCCCACGGACCTAGTACGCGCCGGCGCCCGACGGCTCTTGTCAGCCGTGGAACCGCCGAAAAACTTGCAGTTAATTCCCGCCCTTGCGAGTGATAGTTTGTTAGCGTTCTTCCCCCTTACTTTCTCCCAAAAAGTTTTTTGAGTGCTAATTAATTAATTGCCACCTTTCGCTTCATTACGCACGTTTGGGATTTTATCGGAGAAGTTTGCGCGGCACCGAGAACGTGGAGAGAGCGAGGGCGTTTTGAGTTTTGACAACGTCGGCACTAGGGATTATGTAAGTGAATTTACTATTTTTTTTTTGCGGTAAACCACCCCGTTTGTGTCGCGTGGACTCCTGTTTCGCAAGGTGGGCGTTTTTGTTCCACTTCTCGCGCGCTTCGTTTTCCGCGTTTTACGAAAGTTTCTCATTTAAATTGGAGATTTTCAAATAAATTACGGCGACCGGCTGACCTTATACGTTTGCCCAATTTTTCCTTTTTAATTACAATCTATCTATACGTTAGGGATTTTGTAATTACCAACCTTCGCTTTAATTACCAGCGTTATCTAATTAAGCCGTTAATTTCCACTTAACGGTTGTTTGCCAGACACTTTTCCAAATGGCGCTGACTGATAAAAACTGCCTCCCATTACCACGTTGTTTGTTATAAAAATGCATCATCATCGTCGCGCCTCGTGCGACAAGGACTTCGCGCCAACTTTTTGGCCTTTTTTTTCCGATCGTCGTAATTTATCTGGGATCAGAGCATTTCGTTCGGCCGGAATAAATTATGCATTTTTACGTAAGGTTTTTGGGCTCCCAAACAGGTTTACAATATATCTCTTAACGATCCCTGACTAATAAAATGTGAAATTTATTATTATTGCCACGCTTCCATGGGCAAATGGCCAAATTCCGTCCACGAAGTTACGGTGAAAGTATCTAGTCGAGAGGAATTTTGAACTAACGGGAAAA
Organism: Photinus pyralis; assembly: GCF_008802855.1. Lineage (NCBI taxonomy): Eukaryota > Metazoa > Arthropoda > Insecta > Coleoptera > Lampyridae > Photinus > Photinus pyralis. Next base: position 33,449,259 of record NW_022170738.1, on the reverse strand, counting down.
AAAGTGCGCCCCGACGGACCGATCACCTTTATTATGTCACACGTAAAAATATGGTCTTGTTTATGTTGTTGCTTTTCGCCCACCTTCCCGGGAGTCGTGACTAACACCTTCCCTCAATGGGTTCGTGGGTAAATGGCTAATCTGAAGTCCTTGAGATTTATTGCGGTAATTAGTTTTCTTAGAGGAAATGGAAAGGGTGGAGGTCGCGTTTGGAAAAACGTCACCTGTAGAACTGGTGGCAGGATCTTCATTTCAATTTGGTGAAGTAAACAACCCACTGTGCGACCTTTCCAAATGTGCTCGACCGTTGACCTTAGAGATGTTCAGGGTGCATTAGCAGTTCTATTGCCTTGCATATTTTTGCATTATCAATTTTTAAAATTCCAAACACATCAGAAGGGTACATCACTGTGAGTTATTGACCTGGCGCAATACATCCATGGCATGACCGGCTCAAAAATGATTCTACTTTAGAACCAGCCTGTATGTTGTAGGGTATTCCAGATTCTTAAAATTCTCGTAGGTACAGTTTTCGGGGACCGTTTTGAAACTTTCACCCCCTCCAGTGTTCGAGAGTCTTCAACCAAACACGTGGGGCCGTTCACTTCATAAAAAAATTGGCGGAAATAGCAAATACCTCGAAACATACATTTTCAAATAATCCAATTTCCAACTGATACATTTCAGAAGTGCTAATTTTCACTTGGATCCAAATAAAAAATGTATTTGAAGGGTTGCCATTGCCAATGTCTCCATTTCGAAGAAGTTTCCTTTACTAGTTCTATTTATCACTCCTCAGTTATTTGCATAAAATAATCGCAGTACAACAAATGAGGTTCCAAGTTGGTACCCAATTTTCAATTTGTGTTCCCAGTTCTAATTGCACCTGCAGCAGTTCTAAAATTTTAGATAAGTTCTAAGTTCACCCCGATGTTCACCCACACTATTTATATAGTTCCAAATCAATTTCCGAACTATATTGTCTGTTGTAGATGCACTTTCCAAAACTTATTTACACTCGTATTTACACTTTCGAAAACATTTGTATCAGGAAAATATACAGAGTTGAGAGGTACATCTATTGCTAATGCTTGAGAATTTGTTGGAAAATTTTTGTAAATCCTCACTGGCTTCCATTTGACCTGAGAACATTTGTATCAGGAGAGTGAAGAGATAATTTCTGCTCCTAATAAGAGTATTACCCCAAAAAAGTTTATAAATTGTTTCTTGCTACCGATACAGGGTGTACACACTTTTCTAATCTGTAGGGTATCTTTGTGTAATTATTAATAATATCAAAAACGTAATTAGGCGTAATGTCCTAAGATGGCGATGGCGAAATCAATATTTGAAAATATTCGCTAAAAGATGGGCCTAAATGAACAAAATTGTCAATTTCAGAATAGCCCTATATTTTCTTAGTTAAAGAGACAGAACGTATTTATTGCAAAAGTTTCTTTATAATCATTGATGAAAAACCTGACCTAACCTCATTTTTTTAAAATAAAACATCCTATATATTGCATTACAAAAAATAGGATATTAAAAAAAGATTCAAGTGATTCAAAAAAGGTTTAAAAAATGTTCAAATGATTAAAAAAATACCCAACAATTATTTTAAAAATACTGTTGTATTTTTTAATTTTTCTAAAATTTTTTGGAATATGGAATTTTTTTAGTTTGAAAAGAGAATTTAATATGCTATTTTTTTTTATTAAAATATACAGGGTGTCCATTTAAAAAAACAGGTTTGGTCCGATAACATTTTTACCTAACCTCGTATAGTTATTTTCGAGGTTATTTTGAAAACTGCAGATTATTTATTATAATGAAACGTTTGCAATAAACATCTTTCTGTAGGTATCTCTTTTAATTAAGAAAATATAGGATCATTCTATGATTCTTTGATTTTCCCTTATCTCGTATATCTTAAAGCGGCTTCCCATGGCCCTCGGATCTATCCGTGTACCGCAACAGGCACCGCGCATCCTAACAGCACACGGTATGCTAGATTTCATAAGTTTTCTAAATATTGAATCACGGATGTCTTCATTTGTTGAATACGTGCCATATGCATATTTTATGTTGTCTTACAGCAAATTAATTGCTCTGTTCAAATATCTTTAAAAAACAGGCATTTCAATTGAAACAAGAGTTGCATCGATTGCCGGTTAAACCGAAAGGGATACCGGAAATTTCAATGTTCTATCGGATCGAGGATCGAGTGGATCGTGATGTCAATATAAAATTATATTTTAGATATTTTTCGTATCTCGAACACACTGTATACAGTTGTTTTAAACTGCATGTGAATTATACTTGGTAGGTATCCCTTAATAGTGCAAAAGTCATTAAAGATCAGGAAATATAAGGTTACTCAAAACTATATAAATATACAGGGCGTTCCTTTAAAGATATTGAGAACGTATGTTGTTGGGCACTCCCTGTATATTGAATTCAATCATTTATACTACTTTTTTAATCGATACGGATTTGAAACTTTCTTGTGTTCCCGAAATTAAAAAAAAATTGGGGGTTAAATTATACCGAGAAACCCTGTACAGTAACACAAATCTTAAATTCTTCCATTTGGCCTTTCCACATGTATACAGGGTGTAGCACCTAAGATCCCTCAGATCATAACTCCTTTACCATAAAAGATACCGAAAAAGTCTTAGAGCAAAATTCTACACAATTACCGCCTGCATGTTTCTAAAATATTTTTGATCCCCAGGGGCGTGCTGTATTCCAGTAGCGTATCAAACTTGCACTTGAACACCCTATATTTTATTACTGATTTGGAATCTACTTAAAAAATACTTATTTTTTTAATGTAACATGTTAAACCTTTAACTTTACCGATTGCGCTGTTATAACCTTTCCTCGGTCCAAAGTCCAAAACTTAGCCGTCTCTTAAAAAAAATCGAAAAACTGTCAAATTCTGCCGAAAAAAGGTTATAACAGCGAAATCGTTAAAGTTAGGGGTATACCATGTTACATACAAAAATTAGTATTTTTTAAGTAGATTCCAAATGAGTAATAAAATAACTAATAAAATATGGGGTGTTCAATTTAAAAACATGCAAGTTTGATACGCCACTGGAATACAGCACGTCCCTGGCGATCAATGTTTTAGAAATATGGCGACTGTAATTGTGTAGAATTTTGCTTTAAGACTTTTCGGTATCTTTTATAGTAAAGGAGTTATGATCCGAGGGATCTTAGGTGCGACACCCTGTATACAAGTATTTTAAAAAAATTCAAATTAGGTGGCAATTTGAAACTCTGAGATTCCAATTTAAATATAATTAGCCTGCAACAATTATTTAAGGCAAAAATAACGTTTTTGAGATTATTAAAGCTTCAACATTGTACTTTCGTCCGTCTGGTTGCTCGACCGTCTTAAGTTTCAAATTTAGTATATAGGTTCCTCTTGGTTCAAGCGAAAGTCCAACTGACCAAAATTGAATCAGTTAGTCCCTTGACCATTGTCTACCTATTTCTGAAAAAAATGGAAAATTCGAAGCCGTTCGGGAGTAATCATTTGCACGTACGGGCGAACAGACAGAGAGTGGTAATTCATGAACGAGCGGGGTCGAGGCATTCGATACTGTTAACGAGCGGCATTCACTTAACGAGCGGCCCTTGTATCGCACTCGTTGCCAATTCTAAACTCCCCCCCCCCCCCCCATTTCCAAATCGCTCCAAAGAAAATGCGAATTTGGAATAGTTATTGGTTAAATCTATGTTTCATTTTTTTTTGTGGTGTAGGTATTGATTTTGAAATTCATAATTCTTGAATTCGAATATTTTAGATTTTACAATCTTGTAGAATGTTGTAAGTTTCTAAAAATTACCATAAAAAATTAGGATCATAGCAAATTTGAAAATTCGAAATTCTAAGTTCGGCCTCAGAACTATTTTAGCACATTTTTAATTAAAAAAAAAATGGGTTAAAAATAGTTTTGGAACTTTAGAATTAGTAAGACCAAACCTATAATTGAGGGAAAAATTGGAGTTATACGGTCATTGTAAATTTGAAACCTTCAAAAATTTGAATTTTTGACTGAAATTTTACGTTCGGTCTCACAACTAAAGTTTCAGAACCATTTTTAACATTTTTTAATCTTAATCAAACTGTGCGAAAAATAGTTCTGAAACTTTGGAATTAGTGGGACCAAAGCCAAAAATTTTAGTTTTAAAAAAATGTGCAAAAAATAATTTTGAAACTGTAGAATTACTGAGACCAAAGAATTGAGCCAAAAACATTGATTTTTAACAAATGTACTGAAATGTTAGAATTAGTGCAACCAAACTTAGAATTCAGCCAAAAATTCGAGTTATGTATACCATAAAAATTTGAAACCTTCAAAAATTGAAATTTTAAATTCAGTCTCACTACTAAAGTGTCAGAACTATTTTTACAAAATCTTTTAATTTTTAAACAATGAGCTAAAAGCAGTTCTGAAACTTTAGAGTTAGTGAGACCAAACTAAGAATTCAGCCAAAAAATTGAGTTATGCGGTAATTGCAAATTTGAAACTTTCAAAAATTGGACTTTTTGTCTGTAATTTTAGGTTCGGTCTCATTCAATTTAAAGTTTCAGAACTATAATAACACATTTTTGAAAAATTAAAGAGTTCCTTGCTAAATGTTTCCATTTAATAATGTCATCGCCAACCGTTGTTCCTGCACTTAACCCTCGACTTAACCCATACCTATAACCTTTCCATAGTTCTGAAACAAATTGTAGCAAATTTTTAGCGTATTTTTGAAAAAGCACACGAATCGAAGGCGAACTCGGCCTACATCGGGTATCCACGTTATTGTATCGCTATTTCGTGCTTCCGAGCAAATCGAAGGCGAGTTTGACATAAATCGAAACCGTGTTTTAGCTTCCCGTGAAATTCAATCTCGGTTCCCGGGTTCCTTCAAGCTTAAATTCTTCCTAAAGATTATGCCCGAGATTATGCTCTTGTTTGTATAATAATCCAACGCTACCTGAGTAGCTAAGTAAAGTGAGTACACGCCCATCGTAAAGATAACATTTTATTACTGATAACGGCAATTTATGGAATAGGTATAAAGATGCACTGCACTGCGATTATGCTTATTTTCATTTGCGCTTTGTTTTAAAAAATGTACCCCCCTCCCCTCCCCAGATTTATTCTAATTTCCTATTCCATATGCTCAAACTGAAGTCATGTAGCTGTAAAGGTTTCTAGAACCTGTCCACCAAATCTTTGAAAGCTGGGCCTTGATGTCTTGAGCTTGAGTATTTACTCTTTTAAATTTTCTAAATTTTCTCTGCTTACCAGAGGAACCTAATAAGTGAGCAGGTTTACTCTAATCCGGGACTTATGGCGCACGTTATGCAGGGGTGTAACTTAAAAAACGCCGCAATGAAATTTGGCAACCGTGTGTAGGAGCTAAATTTGTATTAAAAGGGTGTTTTCTAACACCAAAAATTATAATTTTTGAATTTCAAATGAGACCCCCTGTATATTATTATTATAGAACGCATTCTGAATAGTGTGAGACCTTATATATCGACGTTTGACATTTTAATCCTAAAACCATTTTCGGTTACAAAAAACAATTGAATACGCTTTTTAATGCCCAATTTCACTGAATTCAGACAAAAATTATACACGCTACAGTTTGCGGCGTTTTTGAAATTACACTTTGTATAAAGTTTACACAAAAATGTGTTGAAAATTTGGACATGTTTGAGAAATTGCAGAAATTTTGCTACAATTTGTATTTAAAATTTGGAAATATTTGTGGAGGAAAATTGTTTCTAGAATGTTTTAAGAATTTTGGAAATGATTCAAAAAATTTTCCAAAAATGCTTCGGAAGAGTTTCAACATTGGAAATTTATTCCAAATTATAGAAATTTTGGAAATGTTTGGAAGATGTTGGTGTTTCAGAAACATGTAGAAAACTTTAGATACGTGTAAAGACGGTTTTCGTAAATTTACAAAAATTACGAAATATTGCAGAAGTGGCTGAAAATGAGATGTTCCTATCTTCGTCCACCTAAATTACCTAAGTACATAAATTTCCAACTATCGTAGTAGGTAACGAAAAATAGTTTAATTAACAATATCGAGCGATTCAAAGGATTCAGCGTCATAGTTGGCAGTGAACATACCATGTAACTGACAATTCGCTTAATTAGACATTTGAAATTTTAATTTAATTCACAACTCGTAGACATCTGACAAGTGTATTAAGGTCCGTTCACGCTAAACACCTTATCGCCGCCAACTATGACGCTTAATTTTTTGAATCGCTCTTTATACTTTTAAAACAACAATATGGCGAACAATTCAGCTGCCCTTTATAAGGTGCGAGCAAATTTTTGATTCAGAGAAGGCCATGGAAGTTTTAGGTCACGTCTAATATTAACTTTTAACACTCAGTAGCTAGGTATTAGATCTACTTATTTCTGCAGTAAACCGAGACATGACCGATACGAACGTTATCTCACTCTTTCAGCGCCACCTCCGAATAAAAATTTTGTTGCTCACCCGTTACATGGATGACACACACATAATTTAGATAACAGTTCACGTTAGTAGTTCAAATGTACCCAAATCGCCGTGGCAACATTGCCACTGCACTTGTCTCGATGACGAAAATCGAAAGCTTCCGCGATACTTGAAAGCAAATACCACCTGGTGACGATGACCAAACTTGCCATAAAAAAATGACGGCGTCATCGTCGCCTGCTACTGAATCACTCTTCGGCTTCCGTACGGGGCGTTTGACCGCAAGTCATCCCTTCGTTCGCTATTTATCACGAGAAAAAAAAAGGCACAATCATCTCGTCTGCGCGTGCGGTCGTGTCCAATACATGCCGATAACGTCCCCGTTGCCGTGACACGATGGCGACATCGCAGGAATGTCCCAAAAAAAGTACGGTTCAGGGCCCACCGGCCACATAATATTCATTTCAAGCTGTGTAAATATGTACATAAATTATAAATTTCTATGTTTATCTCATGTTTGCACATATCGATTAGTTGACCATCGTCGACCACGTGCCTTTCGAAATGCGGCGCAACATTGTAAATAGGTCGAGATGTCATTATCGTCGCGAAAAAAAAAGGGCAGAAACCTTGCACAATTCGGGTTCCGTTGTGCAAACGCGCGCGGCGGCGTAGTTTTCCGCTTACATAACGCGGAGACGTCCGTCCGCGTCGTCTGTTACCAAAGAAAATTTTCGATAACCTACGCTCTAAAAATAAGTCCGTTATGAAAATATTTGCAAGCGCTTATCGTAGGTCAAAGATTTGTTATATTTCCCAATCAGTATAGAATAATCAGAGGACATTTCCCCCACTTAGGGTTATTTTTATATTTCTAAAGTAGTTCTTGTATAATTGTGGCAGTTTGAGTTGTGCGAGTCGACGTTTGTGATCCTTTTCGGTTTAACGCCTCTCCGCCTTCGGGTAAGTACAAATTTGTCCTTCTCCACCAGCACCTGTTTGCGTATATATAAATTTGTCCTGTTGCACGTGCTCGCATCGGTCGCCATTTTATTATATCAAAACGCGAGTCGCGATTATAATCGGGATTGGACGAAAGTATCCCTCTGGATCCATCCGTTGCGCAGACGTTTACGGGGGGAAGCTCCCGAAGGATCGCGCCAGCCAAAGATGGAGGACTGTTCACATCTTACCGGGCAGCATTAGATTGAATTTGAATTTCTAATACTGTCAGGTAAAGATGTCGTCCGGCCTCCCAAAACTACACAATTACGCCCGGCCAGAAAGAGAGAGAGGTAAGTTTTTGTTTTTTGTAAGAAAACCCGCACCGACTTCCTGCGATTTTAATCAAAAGACTGAAAAATTATTAAATTTAAAACGGAAAGCGTAAATTTATGCGCGTTTGGAACGAGTTAAAAAGTATCCCAAGTGTAACAATTGTGTATTAAAATATAATGAATGGTGCCATGTAATTTATTTACAATTTATGTATTTTTGTAATAACTTTCGCATTGCGGCCCCCCCGCCCCTTTCCATTCGCATTGGCGCGCCAAAAATTCTAGTTAATCTCATTTTAATTGATTTTGTTATACAGGGAGGAGGTATGCGCGGGTTAAATTCGGCTATTGTATGCAAGAGTTGTAGGCGGCGCTTGCCAAGACCGATTTACACCGTCGTCGGAAAACAGCGAGGAATTTTGTTTTGTCTAGGAAAATTTTGAGAAATTCACTCCCGAAGATGCTAGATACAACGACGCGTGCCTATGACGGAATCATATACATATTTATCTTGTCATTACGTCATTGCTGATTAATTACGGCGGCGAAGGAATGTGCGTGTGATTAAACAGACTATTCCTCTGTACAAGAAAACAGGAGTGGACTAGCCGAACATTGATAATGTGGGTCCTGACGTTTCATATTTCATTTTGCGAACTTTCAAGAAAAGTACAAATTTTTATAATATCACTGTATATATTACACAATATGAGCTTAATTGTAGCATTATTCGCCCGCAGTGAAGTAAGCAGCACTAGCAACGATTAATAATTATATTAATTGTACAGGGTGTGTCAACGAGATGTGCATACTTTTATGTAAAACTAGCTCCCTCTTCAAAAATGTCATTTGGGCGTTGCCCTCAATTCTTTCAGCAGCTCTAAACCTTACTGTAGATTTCAATTGGTTTTTTGGTTACGTAAAAATGGGATGTAAATTTTTTTCCCGCCATTTTGTTTAGATGGTCAGTGACGTAGCCAAGGGTGTCCACGCTAAATAAATCGCTTAATATGGGGCTCGAAGTAAGGTGAATTAGGCTCCGCGTAAGCGCCTTCTGTGATCGGGCAAAGATAAAGCGTGGTAAGTTTCTTTTAGCGTTTCTGTGATCCTGATACTGGTTTAAGATTTTTGAAATAGTAGTGGAGAAGATCTTAATGTGAGCTGAGATGCCAAAGAGAATCCCTTTCCGCATTACTGTCAACCGCATATAGTTTAAAAGATAAGTTTGTATTAGGAGAACATAATACGTGAGAATGTTTGTTAATAAATTTTTTAACTTGTGATCCTGATACAACTTTTTCAAGAGAAATCTGTGCGACGAAGAACATAACACGTTGTCAGATCACGATTTGTGTTTTTACCGTCTTGATACAACTGAATAAATTTGTATCAGGCGAACATAAAACGTGCTAAGTTATCAAATCTTCGCGCATTTATGTAATCCTGATGCTGGTTTTTGAAAAGGAAGTATGTATCACATGAAAACCGTCACTATTTTTTTACCTTTACCTGGATGCAAACAGTTTAAAGAGAATTTGTATCAGGAGTATAAAATACGTGAGAAAGTGCTGTTTAAAAAAACAAATTTTGTGTCGGGGAGAAGGTAAAATGTGAGATGTCCAAGAGGATAGATTTTTAATATTCCCGCGTTTCTGCGATCCTGATGAGCAATTTAACAAAGACATTTTTATCGGAAGAACATAATACATGAACAACTCTGATGCTGATGCAACTTTTGAGAAGGTGGACGTCCATAAGTTTTTAAATCTTGGTACCCTTTCGTAATCCTGTGACTTCTTGCGTTTCTGTGATGTGGACACAAACATTTTTAAAAGTTGTGTCAGGGGTGCGAAATCGTGAGAAGGTGCTTGTGATTTTGTGAAGAGAAATCTGTATCGGGGAGTAGATAAAATTCACGTGAGGTGTCCAAGCTTTTCGCGTTGCTGTGATCCTAATACAGAAATTTTTTAAAGAGAAGTTTGTATCAGGAGGACGTGTGGCGCAGTTCAGTTGAAGCTGGACTGTGGTGCTAGGGTCCCTGGTTCGAATCCGGGTTCGGGCATGGATATTTGTAAATGTATAGTGGGTTGGGTTGGTAGAGCAGCCTTGGCTGAAACCCCGCCCACTCAAAAATAAAGGCAAAATAAATAAATAAATAAAAATAAACTTTTTAACTTTTGATCCTGATACAACTTGTTAAAGAAAAATGTGGAGTACGACGTTTTGATACAACCATGTGCTGTTGTTAGCACAGCTACCACTTGCTTATGCGCGATTCCGCCCCTTTATGTCTGATTATCTGTGTACCAAATTTTGTTCAAATCGGTTCAGCCGTTTAGTCGGAAATGAGAGTAGGGAGGGACCGATCGACATCATCGAGATTTTGTTTGATTCGGATTCCTGGTGCTTCAAACCGTGTATTTCCGTAAAAAAATGGGGGGGGGGTCATTTTTTACTCCCCTTGCTAACGTGCGGGTGCTAAAAATGTGTATCACGCGAAGATAAAGCGTGATCAGTTTTTAAGTCCCGGTGCGTTTCTGTAATCCTGAGACTGATTTTTAAAAAAAAAGTTTGGGTCACAAAAATTACGCGAGAATATCGCGGTGTCTGACAAAGTTTGCTCTCTTGCTTTTCTGCTATCCTCGTGCGTTTCTGTGCTCCTGAGACTGATTTTCGAAATGGAAATGCATATCTGTCCCACAAAAAAAGTGACACGATTTTTTTTTACCGGGATACAAACATTTTAAAAAGGAGTAGAGAATAAGTGAGAAGGTGCTGTTTTTTATGCAATTCTAAGAAAGAAATTTGTGTCGGGGAGAAGATTTTTAATCTTCCCGCGTTATTGTGATCCTGATACAGCAATTTTAAAAGATAAATTTGTATCAGGAGAACATCACACGTGAGAATCGAACAATGGTTTGCTTTTTCTGCGTTTTTACAGTCTTAATACAACTGAAAATAATGTATATCAGGTGAACATGAAGCGTGGTAAGCTATTAAATTTGGGTGTGTTTGTGTGATCTCGAGACTGATGTTTGAAAAAGAATACGCGACAATAATTTTTTTACCTTCTTGCGTTTCTGTGATCCTGATAACAGCGAAATTTGTATTAGAAGAACATAAAACGTCTGTTTTATCTTCTGAAGATGAAACTTTGAGAGAGAAATTTGTGTTAACGAAGAACATAACATTTGAGTAGGTGCCTGGCCATGATTTGATTTTTGTGTTATTACGGTCTTGACACAACAATTTAAAAAAATGTGTATCAGGCGTGGTTGGAAAAATCACGAAATATTCTCGAGAATTCCCGAATAAGCAGATCGCATTTTCCAGAAAGACTCGATGGCGGCCGGTGGCGACCTGGATATTCTAGAATATTCGCTACAATGAAATGTGAGATGTCCAAGACAGTAGATTTTTAATCTTCTCGCGTTACTGTGTTCCTGATACAGCACTTTTTAAAAGAGAAATAAGTACGTAAAAACCTGTCATTTAATAAATTATGTAACTTCTGATCTTAACAAAACGTTAAAACGGAAATTTTTGTTACGAATGACATAACATTTGAGAAGGTGTAGACTGTAGACAATGATTTGCTCTCCTTCGTTTTTTGCGCTCTTGGTATAACAATTGAAAAAGAAGGAATTCGTATTAGGAGAACATACAGGTGTTAAAATACTAGGGTGTCCCGTCCATAAGTTTTTAAATCAACATGCGTTTTTGTAATCCTGACACTGATTTTTGAAAGAGAAGTTTGTGTTTCAAAGGGCAACAAGAGACAAAATGTTAGTGGTCATTGAAGGGGAATAGTTTGCAAAGAGTCTTTGATACCATCTACCAACTTTTTAGAGGCTTTTATAAAGACATTCGTTTATTATTCTGTAAAAGTGTCCTAGTTTTCTAACGTGTGCTAGTCTTCGTTAACTTTCATAGCATTTAAAGACCTTTAAGGATTTTCAAGATCCTCCTAGTGTCTCTATAATCTTTCTTTACGAGTTAAAAAAAACCCAAGAGTCTTTTGGAGTCTTCTTGATACTCAAGTGTTTAAGATAACTAAAAACCTTTAGTGGTTCTTTGTAGTCATTTAAAAAGTTCAAGATCTTTCATGAATTGCAAAATATTTGTACTCCAAGACACTTCAATGGTCTCCACAGCCATCTAGTGAGCATTAGAACCTCTAACAGGCCTGTCAGGCCCGCCATGCAGTGGAGGTGTACCTAATGAAGGGTTTTTAAATGTGAACCGTAAGTTTCCAACGGTTTTCAAAAGACTCTGAGAGTCTTTTAGACGCATTTTGAGTCTTTAGGAGCGTTTGAAAATCTGTATGAGCTTTTCTAAGCATTTAGAAATCGAACCCCCCATGGGCGTTCCAAAAACTTGTACTCCCGTCCTCCCGTTAAGAACACAGTTTGAGAGCTTTTAAGGTATCTTCAAGAAGCTTCAAGGACCTTTAAAAACATTTAATGCCGAACTCTCAGAGGAGTTTTCAAGTCTCCAAAGACATACATATCACGTAAAACAGCCTTTAATACTCGTTTGAAATTCGAACCTTGATGCCGTTACGGAGCTTTTATGAGTCTCTTAGGCTGTCCATTCTAAACGCTTTGGAGTCTTTACTAGACTTTTACTGTTTAAGAGGGTCTTTAATAGCACATTTTTTTAAATCTCTCTCCTCGGGAATTGACCCATTATCGGCCGGGCTCTGAAACTGGAAATGTTTTCCATTATTTTACGCTGAAATCTGCGTCACCAACATCTTAATCATCTGGTTAGAAAGATTTTTGGGTTTAGAAATTTATTCGCAAACTTTTTTGAAAATTTTTCAAAATCTTGTTAGGAATTTTTGAAATTTGAATGAAAATCTTTTCAAGAATGTCATTGGGTCCTACAAGAATTTTGTATTTGTATATTTTAATCACAAAATACTTTTGTATAGGTACTAGCGCATTTTTCTAAAAATGTATTGGAATAGATACAGAGATTTTTCCTAGCGTAACTGTAACACTTTTTTTTCTCATGGCATTCAGTCTAATCATTCTCATAATGAAACCTTGAAACTAGCTTAAGTAGATACACCAATTTTAAATTACCCTATTTACATCTCGGGTAAAAATTCTGGCCACTCAACAGTACATATTAAAACGAATATAATTTAGAAGTGCTGAGAATTTAAATCTCCATTGCTCAGATTTTTCCTTTATTTTTGATCATTCAAAAAATTCTTTTTCGAAACTGGCAATTATATCCGCATTGAGTCGAGTTCTAATTTTTCAAGGAATTTTACTGAAACCTCCTGTTCATTCGACCGCACCATATAAGGACCCTTCAATTGAACTGAGACGCCCTAAACGTTATAATTAGAATTGCTTTTAGAAGGTTTCTATTTCCCCACAGGAGTTTTGAGACTGTTTTTCAGAGACTCCTGGGGAGGTTTATATGAATATTATAGAACCTTTCCTGAGATAGGCGAATCTAGAGAGCCGTGGAATGTAAACCTAACAAGAGCCTTGAAAACTATGACGGAAACCTAAAAAAATCTGAAAAGCGCTTAGAATATTGTAGAAGGCGTTTAGAATATCCTCGAGAATATCCATAGCGCTGCCCAGAGAGTTTTTGAAAAGCTATTTCTAGAGCTAGAAGCTCTGGAAGAAGCTTGAGAAACTGGAATGGCGACAGAATGTTCTGAACGAAAGTGAAAACCACTACTACCAGAAGAATTACTGCGGGTCCTTGTGTGCCCCCTCCCCAAATAATATAACACATTACGGTTGGCCACTTTCGGACCGAAGACTTTCAATGGGGATGGCTTCTACAACAGTAAAAAAGATCCTATATTTCTTTAAGCTATGTCTTTTTTTTCACACTATACAGCTTCCTTTTTTTCCATGTTTTCAAAAGCAAATTAAAAAACCAAAATTGCAAATAAAAATGCGCCCATAGCAAGTGAACGCAAGTAAAATTAAAGCAACGAATACTTTTATTTCTTTTCTCAAAGTGCAAGTTTATGATTAGTTTCAAAGGTGACTAAAACCCGTAATCGTACAAAAACCGGGTCCGTGAAGGACGTTTTCAACTTTTGATATAATAATGCATTTCAGTGTATCACTCGGTGCGAATCGGACGGGTTGTAGATTTGTATTTCGCAGGGTGTTCTACGAGCAACAGTAAGTTTCTTTTTTTTTTAATAATGTTTTAGAAATAAGGATTTTGGAAGGTTATCTTCTCTACACTAAAATGCTACCCGTTTTAATCTTTCCGGGGGGAAACTAAAGTAGTAAATTTTGTCTCCCGGGACTAAAGATGATCTTTAGATTATGACATATGTCAACGTCAACTCAAATGCCAAGGTTGACAAATATTTTCTACAGGGTGTAGCACCTAAGATCCTTCGGATCATAATTTCCTTTACCATAAAAGATATCTATAGGAGTAAAATTGTGCACAATTACCGTCCCCATGTTTTCAAAATATTTCTAGTCACCAGTGGCGTATCAACTTAAGATTTTTTTCAAAGGGAACACCCTATATATTATTGACTTTCTATAATATACATTTGAAACTATACTATTATGCATACCGGTAGATGTCTCCGCAGTAATCTGTCTAAAGTCACTAGATATAGAAAGTACCGCAATCATCCGCCATTTTTGGGCAAATTTGCTGCCAACTTAAAAAAATTGACAAATAAAATCTGAATAGCTGTAATTTTTATAACCTAACTTCATAGTACTGTCATGTTTTATAAAAATATATACAGATATCTCCAAACAGGTGGAACAATCCCTAACATTAAAGTTACTAGAATCTGGTAACTTCCGCCATTTTTGGGCAAAAATCATGCGTTCTCTCTCTAACACAAGAGCCCAATGGATTGCGGTACTTTCTATATTTAGTGACTTTTGTGAATGTTGAACCCGACACTCCACTTCAAAACTCAAGTTGTGAATTGCGATCCTTTTCTATTCAGTTGTAGTGTGTGTCAGGCTATAAGAGACAGAGTGAACAGTAAGCTTATTATTACGATATACATCGATGAGTCATACCCAAGTATATCTGGTGCCGAGAGTACCTTTTTAATTTTAAATTTTATTGGCATTGGGGAGAGCTTTTTCGTAATTATCTCTTGTATACAAGGTGTAACGTGTAAGTAAAAAAAAGGGAAGGTGATTAATCTAGTCAGTACTACCTGTGAAGACGGTGTACCAGCAAAATTGCCTAAAATTTGACCAAAAACAAAAGAGCACAGAATTTAGGTAATGCGTTTTGCCGTTTCTCCACAAATACAAAAATCGTCTATAGAATTCTAATTATAAAACCCTATTAAAGCAACTTTCAGTACTCTCGAAAGGCGCCCAGAACTTAAAAATATCACCAATGGGATTTTGTAAGTTTTTGAACTATTGAGGGATGGTGGAAGGGGGGACCAAAATGAAAAATTCAAGGTTTTCTGACCATGAGGTGGTAGTAAAAAATTCATGAAGACAAGATTGCAGGACAGCTGGAAATCGAAACTGAAATCAGATCTTTAAATTGACATAAAAATGACTTCGAATATTTTCCTTGAAGTATTTTTGTTGCTAGTCCTTTAATAAAACAAGTATCTGTGTCTGTAATCTAAGAGATTAATAATGCCCTTTTTGCATGAACAAGCAGAAAATATTATTTTTCCCCAAAAAGTCTTGTAGGAAGGGCGGGCAGGCCAAGTGTACAACAGTCGCTACATTTCCCATTCAGGAAAAGGCTAGGGAAAAAGCGCCTGTTCTTATTTCAAGTGTTAAAAAAAGTATTTGACCTTTTTTTAGGTATAAATTTTGAGTTCTGATTAAATTCCGAGTTTTTAAAGTTTCTCTAGTAAATCGTACAGGTCGACAGCGCCCTCCAAAAAGCAGTTTGAGCCACGGACGGACGGACAAAGTTCCGCAATTTTGATTTCTCTCACTTGGAAAAAGTGCCAAAAACAATATTTGGCGCTTTAAGAGATTGCGAGTTTCCCTCAAAACTTCCGAAAGTCTCTCTAATAGATACGAAAATCTAAGAAATACAACTTTTCTTTTTGAAGGTTGGAATTGAGGCTAGAGTTTTCGAGAGAGTACTTAGAATAAATTTACAATAGTAGTAGAATGTGGTGTTAAATCGTGGCAAAAAAAATGTGGAGGAAATATTCGGGGGAATTTTTTGGTAAAGAAGAATTTTGAAAGTTTTTCGAATAAGGTAATGGATGGCAAACTTACTTTAATGGTGTTTCAGGTGGAAGAAACTAGCTATAAAGGTCCTTGCCGACTGCCGTTAGGAATGTATCAGATTTTTACGTACTAGGCACTGAAATTTTCAGTAGAATTTTGGAGCTTTCTTCTAAATCTTTTTTTTTTTTGGTATGAGCTTTTACGATTTATTTCTTATTCTGAGATTCTGCTAATATTATGACGATCCATAGCTCCAAATGAGTGCTTAACAAAGCTTCGGAGAAGAAACACAACACCAGATTTGGTGTTATTTCTCCGATGATTCTGCTCTAAAATATGCAGGGTGTAACACTGAAATATGTCAAAACAATTAAGTGGTATAGAGGAGACCGAACCAAGCCAAAATGTTTCGTCTTTGAAGGTGCCAACATTTGCATTTCTTAATTTTGCTCTCAATAACCATAAGATGGAAGTTGGGGCTTTACATAGGTTTTTGGGTATGCTCTTCGATTTTTTAATTCATGTTGGCAAAACCCGCATCTTATGATTTTGCCCTTAAACGCGGATATACGTGAAAAAATGTGTCATAACACATTGGAAATTTGTGACCCAGAGCACCCAAAGTAGGAATCGACTGCTCAGTGGTACAGTACTCCTCGTTAGACTAATATTTGTTAAAAAGGGCCCTACGTGTTGCGCGGAAGTAGTATTTCATAAAAAATAAAATTTTTCAAATACTGCAAAAATTATGTAGAGTGCACTATATGCAGGTTTTGTAATTGAACAAGAGATCAAAACAAATATGCTGTTGCCCTAAAAGCAAAACATAACTTCCATCTTTCCATCAATTGAGCACATTAGAATACTGCTGTTTGTAAGTCTGTAACGTAAATTTAATTACGCGATGTATTTATTTTCAAGTAATTAACAATACATTTTTGACAGTCTTGAAATTGATTAATTTATAACAGTAATTATTATTTAATTTATAACATAATACGAGCGGGAGCTTAATACTTCACTTCGCAACGGTGTAGAATTGACAAGCATAATTGTCCATATTTCTCGAAAGTTCTCGATCGCTCCCGAATCTTCTAGCATCCAGAATGTTCTCGAACACTCAGGTCATATTTTCCGGAAAGGCGTTCGTTTCTGATCGCCGATGACTAATTTATTTTTATGGCGCCTCAATGTATATCGGGATTTCTAGAATTCCCAGACAGTTTCCGGTTCATAAAATTCCCTGACAATTCCAGGTTTTCCCGATTATCCCGCATTGTCGCCAGCCCGTAATTATATCAATGTATGGGCCAAATTTGCGGCCGATATTAATATCGTTATGGGTCCATCACTAATCCAAAGGTTTTCCAGAGCTTTCCAAATATGTAGGTATAGGTGCGTGCAGATTTTTGCCCTCTTTCCAGAGTCTTCTAGACTCCGTCAAGAGCAGCCTTGACCCTTTACAAAGTTTGTAGGCTCATCAAGCTCTGGCAATGATTCGGAAAGCGTTTAGAAGGTACCCAAAATTTTATTGAATGTTGTGCGAATTTGTTTGAATGCTTTTTGTCAATTTTCCGAATATTTCAGAACTTTTTTGTCTTTTTCTTTCCACCTAATTTTGTTGATGTTTACATCGCAGACTTATGTCTTGGTTAATATGTAAAAACTGTTGAAAAAATGTATACATAGTGTTCAGGAACTCATGTCTAAGTTCTCAGTTTTGAAAATGAAGAAAAAATTTCGTAAATAATAGCTTCCCTTCGTTCGTAAATCGAAAAGATGAGGACTAAAGTTTGACATAATTTTCTAAGCATCCTATATACATTTTGGAATAGTTTTGCTACACATAGGATACCTACTACAAAAGAAAATTATTTTATATTTACCAAACATTTTGAAAAAACCCGTGTAATTCAAACCGTTCTGTTCAGATTTAGCTGTGGTATCACTTCCTGTAAAACAGAAAGTAGTTAGAAACTGGAAAGTTAACACGCGTTCTTTGAATAAATCTTGTGTATAGGGTGCCCAACTTTCAACACTTATGGAGTATCTCCGTACTTATTAGTGCCATCAAAAAAGTATTATAGGCGTCATGTGCTCTTTTTGGATCAAACTTAAACTGGTAAAATCATAATTTAAAAAAATTATTGTCAATTTCAGAATGACCATATATTTTCTTAAAGGATATACAGAAAAATGTTTATTACAAAAGCTTTTTGGCAATGAAAATCTGCTGTTTTCAAACTAATTATACGGGGTCAAATCAAAAAGTTATCGGACATAACTTATTTTTTTGAAATGGTGCACCCTATATTTTAATCTAAAAAGATGGACATTAAATTATTTTTTCAGACCATGATTTTTTGATTTTCTCCCTATCTCGTAGGCAGAGAAAAGGCTCAGCCTAAGAAACGGACTCCTACTCTGCCTAGGGTTCCATCTGGAATGATAATTTTTAACAACGCAGGTGCGACCAGATTTGTTTGATAATTCCAGAGACATTGCCTACCAAACCTCTCTTCCTTTGGATTGATCATTTTGAACGACTATACAGGGTGTCTTAAATTGAGTAGGATAACATGGCTATCTTTGTTATTATTATACTTACAGTTAAATTGGCAAAGTTGTGTAGATTTAATGCTGATGGATATTCCGATACGATATTTTGAAAAAAATAATTCGTTTCGTAGATAAGTAATTGGAAAAAAGTGAAAGTATTTAAAAAGTTTAAATATTTTAGCAACAAAGCGCTATCGAAAAAAGTTTCAAATGAAAGTTGCAAGATTAGATGAGATAAATTCAAAGGACGTAGAAATTTTTTTTCAAAATAACGGTTTTGGAGAAATTGACATCAACTTACTTATTTGAAATGGACGCCATATTGGATTTTTACGTCACTCGTTAGAGTAAAAATGATAAAACCAGTGATACTAAATACTTAGTTAGTATTTCATTTGAGAATCAACCTTGCATTTTTGCCTCGAAGTTTACAATGTACTTCTGATGGCAATAATTCCATGGCCGATGGTGATTGAAACCAAATTTGTTTTTTTATTTTTATTTATTTTGCCTTTGTTTTTGAGTGGGCGGGGTTTCAGCCAAGGCTGCTCTACCAACCCAACCCACTATACATTTACAAATATCCATGTCCGAATCAGGGACCCTTAGCACCACAGTTCAGCTTTAACTGAACTGCACCACACGAGCCGGCAAATTCGTTCGTTTATTGTATCGCCTAGTCACCATCGACTATTTTTTTTCAGCGTCCTTTGAATTTTTCCCATCGAGTTTTTCAACTTTTATTTGAAACTTTTTTCCATAGCTCTCTTTGTTACTAAAATATTTTAACTTTTTAAAAATGGTGATTTTCACTTTTTTTGAATTACTACGAAACGATTTCATTCTTTCAAAATATCGCATCGGAATATCCATTGGCATCAAAAACTACACAACTTTGTCAATTTAACCGTAATTATAATAATGACAAAGATAGCCATGTTATCCTACTCAATTTAAGACACCCTGTATTTATTTAAAAGTGAGAATTCCGTAGACAGAGTAGAGGGCTAGAGGCTCAGCTTAAGAAAAGTGACCCCCACCAAATCTCTACACTGCCTATGGTTCTCTCAGGAATGATCACTTTTAAGAACACTGGTCCGACTAGAATTGCTTAAAAATGATAAATTCAAGGGGCATTAGTCAATTTTGCGACCGTTGCAAATTAGTTAATATAAACGTCAATGGAGGGGGGAGGGGGGAGGATATTTTAAAAGCAATGGCTGGGGGTTTAAGTGTAAGTGATGAAACTAGGGTAAAAATTCCATTCATCTTCGTTTTGCAATTTTTGATTTTTTGTCAAAATTACAAATTAAAATTGGTGAGTCGTTTTGAAATCGATTCAAGTCGTCCCCTGGCACCATATACACACAGGGTGGAAATGTTATCTGTACCTAACACTTATCTGTAGTTAAAACAATATTTTATGGTACCCAAATTATAAGTTTGCTACCAATCTACTACATTGTAGTCAGTGACGTACGTCTGCAACCACTATTTTTTTACCTATTCTAAATGTGCACACTTTTTGGATATACCTATAAACGTACAAATTTTATTGTATTATATACTCTAATAATATGTAATGAAAACTATAGTAGTGTTGCCATTAATAAAATACCCCCCTTGATCATGCAAAAGCACGCCACTGACCCCAAATTTAAGGTACGTACATTTTTTATAATGGTGGATACAATAAAAAAGTTTTTTTGTAAAACAAATGTGGTTTTGAAGATACATTCAACGTTGCAGGCAAAAGGTCTACCCTGTATATTGAAAAATTTAAAGAACACGTTCCTCTGGTTGCACTCTTCGTTCTTTCCTCGTTTAACCATAGGAACCTAAATTGACCCATGATAGACGGCTTGCATCTTCATTTAACTGTTCCGCTGTTAACACCTGGCCGGCCAGTGGACCTCCTTACGTCACGACTTCCACACGACCGCGGATGTGCATACTTTAAAGCCCATCTGTCAGCTTTGAGCCACTTTTACAATTATGAACGAAGTGATATCGTACTTAAAATCCGATTATGGTGTGTTTCCCAGTCGTTCACTTAATAACGGTAACTTCATAACGATCCCGCCCAACCTTGAAAGTAATTAAACAGAAGTCGGTCGGAAGCGTTCCAAAAGTCGCCCGCGGGCTGATTTTCCCAAAAATTTGTGTCTCTCGCAAGGTGTTTGATTGAATTTAATCGTCGGCGCAAATTTAGTTATGCGCTTAAAATCAATTTTCAAGTTATAACTATTTATAGAACGGACACCGTTGGCATGCAGGGAGTGGGCTGGGGTGCAGAGACCGCGTAATGGTAACCGGTCGGTTAGCTGGCTCCACGGCAAGCCTGATGGACCCACTCACCGGCTGGGTGTCAGATGAGACCTAACAAATCTTTCTTACAGTGTCACATGTGTCCTTCCTTCGGGACCACCACTCGCCTCGTTCCCGCTTTTTTAATCGCTCGCCCGCCGCCGACATCTGATTAGACGGCCCACCGCGGCTAATTAACCGACCGACCCGATAATCTCCCCGGCAATCCGGAAGCTCTCCCGATAAACCGCATATTAAGGTAGCCCATTTACTTTTCGTTATCCCGCCATTTTTCGTTCCCGATAAAGGCCCCCTTTTTATACGCGGGAATTGTACAACGCGGTCCAACATGTGGTGCTATCCTTATGCCGGATACAGACACATATTTGTAACTGATATCAAACATGTGGTAAGAGTCTGCTGATTATACGCCGCGCGATGACTGTACCCGGTCCAGGTCTAAAATGCAACCGCCCTTTTTTTACAGCGAAAGTTCGCCCAATTTTCAATTTGAATTAAAGTCAATTGCGGTTTTTCTAATCGGCAGGCAGGAAGTTGAACAATTTATCAATCGACGGATATATGATTGATATCAATATTAAATAAATAGAGAGAAACGGATACTTTCTTCCGCACTAGGATAAATAATCTCTACGTGTTATATGTATAGGTAGGTAAACGAAAGTGAAATTACCCGTCGAAATTTCCACCATATTCAAAAAAAATCCCGAAGTTTTCTATTTGCGAATAAGAGAATAGTACCTAAAGTCGCACAGGTGAAGTTAGCTCAACATGCATTTTTTATCTCTGATTAGTTCTGGATAAATCCTAGAAACTGAACTTATTCGACATACTTTTTTTTCACTCATCCTACGCGTTGAAATAAAAGAAAAAAGGTTGTAACTAAGAAAGTTGACGGAAACTTTGCAATATGCTTGTCTTTAGTAGAAGGATCTGTGGTTAACGCATTTCAAAAAATTATTTCTACAAATAAGAAAGTTGCCATTGCGCCCACTATTCGTATTTTTCTTGGTTGAGGTGTCAGAGCCATAAGCTACCGAATGTAAAAAGAACAAACTAAATATCTTGAAAACTGTAGGAGTAGTTAAGGTCACGGACGGACGGAAAAAGTGGCCATTATAGCGCCTTTGAACATGATTGGGAAAAGGTGCTAAAAAAGCAGCCGTCTATGAGGTCTGAATACCGAGATTTCAAATCCTCAGACGGACGCACGCAATTCACGCCAGTATTTTTCATTAAAAAAATGCTAAAAATATGTTTTTGAAGCACCGTCCGATACTTTCTAGAGAACTTTAAAATTCCCCCAAAAAAATACCCAATACATCCCCAATGTATTAATTAAAGAAACTGTTAGAACCCTTAAGAAGTGTGTCATACAAACGCCAGTTTATAAAACCAGGTGTCAAATTCTTGACAGAATAGCTTCCTAGCTGAAACCAAAAATTGCCAACATATGTTTTTTTACGCATGCATTTTGTTTGCTTTTATTAGAGGGACCTACCATCCAATTTTCTTTAAAATTGCTCCATAAATAAAAGTTGGATGTTGCACATGCGCAACTCGATTTTTTGCGCATGCATTTTGTTTTCTTTTATTAGGAGGACCTACCATCCAAATTTCGTTTTAATTGTTCCATAAATAAGAAAATTGCATTTCTGCGCATGCGTAACACGATTTTTGCGCATGAATTCTGTTTGCTTTTATTAAAGGGACTTACCATAGAAATTTCGTTTAAATTGCTTCAGAAACAAGATCGTTGCGTTTTGCACATATGCAACACAATTTTTTGACTTTGACAATTTTTTTCTCCGTTTTTTGATAATATAACCCGGCCCAATTTTTTGTAGGTTGTACACAGGAAAATAAGGTCTTCCAAATAATAGAATAAAAATTTTAGGTTGCTATTTGAAAAAAAAAGTTCGATGCCGTTACGGCGCTCCAAAATTTTTTTTCAAAAATCCGGCCCGTTATTTTTCTGTTCGGTATGCCTAAAACATATATACAAAATTTCAACAAAATCCGTCGAGCCGTTTTCTCAGAAAATTGCCAACAAACGTACGTACGTACATACAGACGGAAAAAAATTTTATTCTTTAAAAGTTGCTTAAAATGGTCTAAAACGTCGACATTTGATGAAATTTTGAAATGTTCAAAAAACGGCTATCGCAATAGCTACCTAGCACATGCTAGGAAGCTAAAAATTAAAGAGGTTACGAAACTAATCAGAACTCAAAATTTGTATACACAACTAAAAGGTTTTCGCCCTAAGGCGAGTAACTGTAGCGAATTTTCGATGCATTATCAGTACTTCCCAAACACGAACTTATAAATTAAGATGGACTGCTGATCAAACAGTTGCATAGAGGTAGAAATGGCCCTAGCATGGGCGCGGCCATGATCTGCACGTTTTAGTTATTTTCCTAGTGCTCAAGTTTTGAGACTATTGCAGCCTTGGAAAATGACATGTGTCACAGTAATTTATTTAGAAAACGTGAGATTAATGCTTGTTTATTAGTTGATTTGAATTTCGCGCCAAATATCTTCAATAGTTTTGGTTGCAGCGTTTTCAGAGAAGTAGAAATTCGATTTTCATCTGAACAGAATTGAACCTTCGTTTTGCAAGAAAATTATAATTAAAATTAGAACAAAGTACATCAGAAGATGTGCTCAAATTGACCACGTTCTAATTCTGAGCACAGTGCCACTCTCTTCCTAAGATTTGCTATGGCTCTTGACACATCGCTTCTTCTAATCTTGTGCCTTTGTCCCCATCCCATTTAACCAACTTTCTATTCTCCCCATAGTGGCACTCGAAAAATGGACACTGTGTATGTGCGTTTTTTTTTCGGGGGTAAATACACAAGAGCTTGATTTTTAATTGGATAATTTTAATTTTACACGAAAGTTTTGTTGCAACGGAAAAACTAGAGATCAAAAGTGTGATAAAATCGCGACAGCTTTAGCTGGAGCGATTTTATCATGTGCTTAAGTGCTTTTGATCGAGAGTTTTTTACAGGAAGCAACAAAATTTGAGTGAATTAAAAATAAAATTATCCTGATTTAAAACCAAGATCGAGTGTATTTTAGGGAGATCAATAAAAGACAGAATTTTGCGACCACTATAATTTTTACGCATCCTACACGCATTTTTATCGCTGATAAAAAGCTACCTAGCTTTTAATCAGATAAAAAATCATCTGATTGGTTAGAATTTGAAACAATCACCAAGCTGATTGGTTGTATATTGATGGAGTGTATTAATCTTTACTAATAGCATCTATGATTAAAACGTTAAAGAAATTAAATTTTCTTTATTGGAAGCATCTACAGCTAAATTTCAAAGAAATATTTTCATAAATAAGAAAGTTGACATTGCGCATGCGCACATTAATCGTCAAGATTTTCCTTGGCTCAGGTGCCAGTTCTGGAGGGACTACCGGGAACTGATTAGGTGCTCTCCCGAACGATAGTCGAAATACCAACCATCCACCCCAAGAAAGTTCATAACTTTCTTTTTTATAAGTCGATTGCGAGGTCGACTGTCAAAAACCTTAGAGAAACCTTTAGAAATTTCGAAGGGATCTCTATAATCAGAACTCAACAATTTTATAAAATAAATGGCCCAAAGTGTTCCTTTGACAATTACGGAATACGAATAAGCCTCAATTTTTCCTCTTTGTCAACAGTTGTCCATCCATTCCTGAATGCAAGTCTCCATCTTTCTCTATCTTTCGCCAGTATCATCTACGCTTTATCTGCCACTGTTCGTATATCATCTAACCATCTTTTTGAGGAAATCCCATGACTTTCTGTTATCCCCCTCCACTCAACGATTCTTCGGGTCCATCTGTTATCATTGTTTCTAGATTTAGAGCTATCCATCGTCAATCTTTTTATTATCAGGTTTACTTCATTACGGAACTTGTCAGAATGGTCTCGAATAGACACTTTGCATTTATTTTAAAAAAATCTTTAACGCATTTTCGAAAATGTGAAAGAGCCTTATTGTGGGCACTTTGTTTATCTATCTGTCTGGCGGATCAGATCTGTACTTGAAGGTACAATTTTGCCGTTTGATTCAAACCTGTTGTCTGTACACATAAAAATTTAATTTTTGCTTGGAGTATCCAAAATTGCAATTTTCGTGAGAAAATCAAGCTATAATGTCGTTTTACAAAGGCAGAGAATAATTACTTTTCTTCACATAGTTTCCTGGCGTACTTTTTTTAGAGACCCTTCTGAAAACTTCCTGGGCGCCTTTCGGAGGTTTCTAGTTTACCTTGTTAAATACCGTGCGATCAAAAATGAGTTGCTGTCGAGTCACTTCCAAAGGCGACTCGACAGCAAGTCATTTTTGATCGCCCGTTATTTGTATGTTCTTTGCAGACCTTGTAGTCTGCTAGGGTTTTGTAGTCTACATTTTCAGGCATTCTCTATCGCGTTTACACATACATAGGTCTTTTTTATAAGACGAGCGAAGGAAGCTTGGTACAGAAAGTGCTTCAAAGGACTAGTATTCATTTTGGAAACCGCTTCAAGGAAACGTTTACGATATATGAGTTTTTTTTAAAGTTTAGCCTCAAAAAGATCTAGGAAATCGAATCAGTTCTGAAACTTTCTCTCATAAAGTTTTGTGGTGTGAACCTTATAATAAACAAGAAAGAAGGGTTTCGCCCTATTGGATTTGCACTTGGTGATAAAATCACAGCGGTCACATTTTAAATCATTGGCAGGGTCCATGTTTGACAGATATTAGGTGTTAAGATGTGCTTTAAGACTGGTGACGAAATCGTATTGGGTATACTTTAAATCGTTGCCGATCATGTATGTTAATAAATGTGTTTTACAATTAGATTGATCATTCGTTGCATAATCACACTGGACACATTTTAAATTCTTGCTAGTCTCATGTGTTAAAATGCTATTGCGCATGTGCGGTGTTTTACTTACGGTGTCTCTGTTAGGTATGTATGGCATAGATGTTCCTTATTGAAAGGAAATGGGAGGCTGTGTCTATGGGTATATCATCTAAGAGGTTTATTATACGCAGTCAATCCTAAGAACCTGAAAAACTTGAAAAATCGTAAATGTTATAGATTATAACAACGGTTCTCGAACCCTCTTAGAAAATTAAATTATTAACGGAACCCCAAGCCCTAAAACCCTCGCCTAAGAGCAAAAGCAGTTATATGTACATTGTTTATTAATAATCATACAAAAATTTAAACAAAGGATAAAACTAAGTTCATTTATTTTATAGCAAATTTTAAATTGATATTTTAATAGGTTTGAATGAGTAGGCTAAGTGTCTTTCTAACCTGATCAAGTGATCACGGCAAGCTAAATAAAGTGAAACAAATCATTATGCATTCCAATGACAACTATCATTATTATTAAAAGTGGTACTCGGAGCACGATATAAAATGAAGTTCAGAACTAAATTAAATACCTACAGAATTTTCAGAATTTTTATAATCATTTCTATGGCTTCTGCTATAAAACAGTTTTGATACATGACGATACAGGGAAACTAATCATTTCGTGAAAGTTAATTCCCTCGATCTGAAAATAAAAGAAACTTAAAAAATCTGAAAATTCTGATGGAACTGAAGTGTGTGAAAAATTGAAGGCTTTGGAGAATCTGAAAAATCAAATAAAAAGTCCGCGCCATATGATGAAACGGAAAAATCCGAAGAACCTCCAAATTCATGGGCATTAAACGAATCTGCAGAAAACCAGGAATATAAGGATCTGAAGAAACAGTAGAATGTGAAGGCAGGATCACGAAAACAAAGAGAATGGAGAATTTAAAGAATGTGAGCAACCTAATCAAATTTTCTTTAGGTTCTTGCAGTCAATCAATTCTTCAAATTCATCGGTTTCTTCGGATCCTCTCGTTTTCTGTGATGTTTGAAATTCTTCACTTTTTTTTGAGGGGTAAACTACTGAGCAGAAATATGTTCCAAAAGTGTAAGAGAATTCCAAAAATCCAGAAAAAATAATTATTATAATTAAAAATAATTCCATTGAATTCCAAAAATTCCACTCAACACGAGATCATAGCTTCGACTTCGGCGACTGCGCCGCCTTGCCTCTCTACATTACAAACTCTTGATGATTTCTTTGACTTTGCTTGCAATGGTAAAAAGTGCACGTAATTATTGTCATGACGTAGGTATTTAAATATGTATTGACTTAACACAAGGTCATAGATGCGCCGCTTCACCTCACTACCTTAAAAACTGCTCAACATTTTTTGGTTCGGTGCAAATCATATAGTCATACCAGGCGATAAAAAATGCTCACTTTAGAAATGTCGAAGTAATTATTTAAAAACCAATAAAAAGTGAGCCATAACCTAATCCATAGCGTGTAAAAAGCCTTAGAATTCTAAAATAATTTTATGAATTCCATGAATTTCGAAATATTTCGATAAAAATTCTAATAATTCAAGAGTTTGTGCACCAGAATTCCCCAGTGGTTTGACCCCTCGCTTTTTTCCCATTGTTCAGTTTCTTCAAACTCTTCGGAATCCTAAGATTCTTTAAATTCTCGAGTTTCTTCCAATTTATTCTATTTTTCAAGTTTTTCATATTCTTATACTTTTTCGTGTTCGTCTATTTCTTTCAGATATTTCAGTTTTTCCAATCAATAGGCTTTTTTTCTGATTCTTATGGTTCTTGGCCACCTTACGAATCTTCAATTTGTTCAGATCTATCAAATTCTTCAAAATTACAACTTTGCATAACGATTTCTTCAGATGATTCTTAATGTATTGAGTTTTAATTTTTTTTATTATTTGCTTCACATTCTTCACATTTTTAGATTTTTCCTGCCTTGGATTCTTTCTAATGGATACATTAAAAAAGGGCATTTAACGTCCGAGGAAATAAAAGAATCTGAAGGGTTAGGAAAATGATTCGAAGATACCAAAGATTTTATTGAATGTGAAGAACAAGAAACTGAAGGATTGGATTACATTACGCACATTCTTTAGGCGCCCCAGATTCTTCATTTATTCAATGATTTAATTTAAAAATTTGACAGGCAAGATTAGTTACAGTATGCTTTCTGTGGCACTTGCTTCAGGTGGTTAACAAATAATGGGGGGGTTCGTGAAGTTTGAGTCCCTACATTTTCAAAATTGATTTTTTATAACTTAAATGTCGGAATTCTTTCTAAGATTCATCGTGAACTCTAGATCTTTATAAAGGGTTGGCGAGCCTGAAGAACCCTAATTACAATTGCAAAAATGTTATAAATGATGACATGGCATTTTAATTTTCAGTTAAGTAATAAAAAAGGTTCATCCAGAGATTTTCGAAAATTCAGAGAAATGTTGCAGATTCCGTTAGTTTATTGTGGAAGCATAAAAGAATATCATTTGCATCACCAAGGGGAAACCTAATGCGGGCCCATTTTAAGTGCCCTTATAATAACGGTACCTAATCTTTCGATGACGAAACGGACAATGACAAATAAATGATTACCTCTAAAAGGCGTTTTAATCGAATCTTTTAAAATTCTTACTAGTCAACCGGAAGTGACATTTTACTAATCTATTCACGTCAAGGCTTCTTTCATTGACCCCGATCCAGACAATTTCGGCGCCAAGCAAACTTACTTGTGTATGTATGCAATTCAAAACGACTACGGGGCTACTAATAAATACGTAACAAAAGGCCAAATAATTATTATCGTCATGGGGGAGAGATCGAATCCCGTTGTTGCTGACAAAAAAAAACCGCGACAATTTCAAACGGAAGCACAATAAACATGATATTATATGAACAGTGCAGCAACGGAAATATGAACTTGATGAGTAATAGGAAATCAAGACAGATAGTTCAAGTGCAAATTAGTTAACGTGTTTATTTACTCTCGTCCTCCTCCTTCTTATATAAGGATTCCCTTACTTGCGGCGACCTTTTAATTAACACATTTATTTTTATACAAAGTTCAACCGACGACCACGACAAGCAAGAGATCATTCCGCTCTCCTCGCGATGAGATTTCGAAAATACCTCGTTTCGAAATGGCTTACACCGTGAAACCGTACAACGGTTTTAAATCCACAACCGCGAACGTTCGTGAAGGAATTACCAGTTGTTTTACGACCAGATTAAAATCATATATCGAGTTTAAATTTCCCCCTTTGTTTCAAACTCGCCCAAATTTGTCTTGTCACTGCGGCGTGATATTCAATTCGCCCGTACGAGGGATGAGATCTCAGCACTGAGACCTTACATTTGATAAGTTCTGGAGTCTAGACCTTCACTTTTCCCGGATATTCCACTACCACTATTGTCGATTATACACTTGCGACGCTCTCTCTAGAAAATTTAATGAAAATCGATCTAGAAATGATAAACTTCGTTTCCGTTCTCCAGACAGCTGAACAGAATAAAATGACGTTTTCCTGATTCAAGGTGATGGGCTAATAATACTCTTAACAGGTATATCAAATTTACCCCCTTTCCAAAAATATAATGCATTTGTTCATTGTACAAGATTTTAGGCATCAAAGTCTTTCCTCCCAAGTCCAAACTTATGACTTGGTCTGCATAAGCATGACATACACGAAATAATGAATTCAAACTTAGTTTTTGGAAATTTAATTAAATAATATTCAAAGAGGGTTATTGTAAAAAGGAGTTTAAGAAGGTCTCATGAAAATTCTGTTTTGAGAGTTATATTAGAATTTAGGAGTTCTAAAAATTGTATGCAAATGTTAAAGAGCTCTAACAGGATTTTAAAAAAATGCGTGCATACAAGACTCGAAGACAATTCCCATGTTTTTCAAGGTTCCAGAAGTTCTGAATATCCTAAAAGTTTTAAAGATTCCAAAAATCTTTTAACCCAGGTTTCTAAAGTGACCTGACAAATAGTTCTGAAAGTCCTAGGCATTCTAAAGCTTAAAGAAGATTCAACAAAGACTCAGAAAATTGTATTTTTAAGAGGCTATCGAGAAAAGTAGCGCGTTTTTTGGGCATGCGTTTTCCGTTTTGTGAACATTTTCCTTCTTTTCCTCTACGTTAACTTCGGCCCTTTCATTTCTTCTTCGTAAAGTAACTCTTTACCTGCTTACTGCAATTATTTTTTCTCTCTCAACTTGGTTTTTCCTTTCGAACCCTAATCTCCATCCTATCCCCAACTGACTTTCTCTGTCTTGCACCTCTTGTGGTTGTTACATACATACATACATACCATAACTATAATACTAGACGAGGTATCGAATTGTCGTATACGCAACATCGAATAGAACTATTTAAAATGAATCCCTATTATGCTGGTGCGGTTTTATATAACAAATTACCGCTGAATCTTAGAAATTTTCCGTTCAGGCGTTTTAGTTTAACACTCAAAAAATTTTAACTGTAAATTGTTTCTATAGTGTTAATGAATTTATGTCTTATGTTAATATTGATTTAGAACCTTAAATTTTGTTGTAGTTGTATGTATAATCATATTGTTTGGCCTTTGACTTGTCCTATATCCGTTTAGGATCTTTTGGATAAATATATTATTATTATATTATTATTATTGTTCTACTCTCCATATTATTCATCCTATTATTTTTCAATTTTTTCATCCCTGTCCCTATCATCTCTCCCTTTCATTTCCTCGGTTTTTGCACTCTTTACAAATCCGCTTCAGTTTCTGCCCTCCCTCGTTCGTTCTTCTGCTGTTCTAACCTTTTCAGACTCTTTTATTTTTTCATAATTTATCTTTCCATTCCCGAATCTTATGTTTACTTCGTCTTTTTCTTGTGCTTTGTGGCGCATTTTTGTTACGTTCAAACGGGTTTTAATACATGCGTCCCGAATTGTTTTAATTGTTTTGGTTACGTATTGTGCTATCTTGCGGTGTGTTTTTTGTTTTTGAAAGGCTCCAAGAAGTCTTCAGCAAACCCATAGAGGAAATTTTACTCTATGGCAAACCTTAGTCCAGTCAAAATAGGCAAAAAAGAGGGGTTTGCTGCAAAAGGTCAAGGAGTTTTGAAACTTTGTAGATTATTATATTTTGGGGTCCTAAATAATACCCCGAGTTTGGGACCTTGAGCGACTGCCGCTGCCGCTCGCGCCGCCATATTGGAAAAAGGGTACGAAAATTCAGTTTTTCCATAATTTCTCCGTTCCAGTGCTACCTACGTTAAAAGTAGCTATTACGAAAGTTAGAGACCACAAAATTTCCTATAACTTTCGTATTCAAAATTTTTTAATCGGATGAATATTTTACGAGCCACAGCCGAGTAAAAGTCAGAACATTTTTTTAATTCCCATTCGCTCTCTAGACACGAAACAAATGAAAAAAATCTGCCGCCCATATTTGGAGAAAATAGTATTGTGATTTTGATTGTGTACTGAATGTACGTACCTTTTTTCCAATATGGCGGCGCGAGCGGCGGTCGCTCAAGGTCGCAAACTCGGGGTATTATTCAGGACCCCAAAATATAATAATCTACAAAATTTCAAAACTCCTTGACCTTTTGCAAGTTCAAATCCTATTTTGACTGGACTACCTCTACAGTTTTCAAAAGTCATTAAGAGGACGCTTTTGGAGTTTATAGTCTTTAATATCGCATTTAAAGCCTTTTATAGAGTGTTTGCGAATCTTGGTCTTTAAGAGTTTCTATGCGTCATCAATTCTAGTTTCTCCAAGAGTTTTCAATGATCTTCGCTGCCTTTTAGAGGTCTTTAAGAGTTGTTGGCAGTTCTTTAATATCTTGCATCTTAATATCCGAATATTGAAGAGCCCTCTTTCAAAAATCTCCAAGGCTTTCAAAGGCTTCCAAGCTTATATGAAAGTCTTTTAAAGGTTCTTAGAGTGAATCAAAGTATTTTTAAGACTTAAGAAGCTTTTAGGGCTCTTAATCCATCTTTAGAGCCTTTAAGAAACTTTAAGAGTCTCTCAGAACTTTTACAAGGCTGTCATGGTCTTTAATGGTCTTGATGAGTCATGAAATGTTCTTTCTCCAAACTAAAAGTTTCTAAGGTTATTCGAAAGCATATCAAAAGTCAAAGTCCTATACAAGAGGTTTTAAGGTATTCAATTCTTAAAAAAAACTTTCGGGCCTTGTAAGAACTTTTAAGAGGCTATCTTGTTTGTTTAAGAGTCTTCATAAGTCACCACAAGATATCTCTTCAAGAGTTTTCAATGGTCGTCACAGCCTTTTGGTGGTCTGTCTATAGGGAATGTTAAGGACGCTTAAGGACCTTTAGTTGTTTTTCATAACTAACATTTGTCGACACCGAATCCGTCTGAATCTTAAAGAGTGTAGAAGTTTTAATCACCTTTAAGAGTCTCCTAGCGTTTCTAAGAACTTTTAAAGGCTTCTAAGAGTCTACAAGTAAGTGTTTGGGGTTTCAGGGGAGTTAAAAATTTTTTAGAAAAGAGTTTTCAGGATTTCAAGGGCTTGGGAGTGTCTCCTAGACGTTTTGGGGGTTTTTAATCGATATTTAAGATATTTTAAAAGGCGCCCTTGATCTTAAAGGGTCTTGAAGACCCTTTTAAACCCTCTCTTTGAAGCTTTCAAAGGGTTCCAAGTAAGCATATACAAATATTTTTAAGGTTTTTAAAACATTAAAAAAGAATTTTATGGTTTTCAAGGGCATCCGAAGAAACTTTAAAATTTTAAATGAATGCCTAGGTCTTTAAGGTGCTGATGAGTCACTAAAGTGGTTCCTAAGAATATTCATCGTATCCATGCCCTTTTAGAGATCTTTACGAGTTGTTATCGCCCATCATCATCATCAGTTCCACACATCACACGTCCTAGTGCTCTTTACCCACTCTTTCGATCTTGTGCCTTCCTTTTCATTATTACGTACCCTCCTCTCCTTTCATCTACTTCCCCTTTTCGTCCACAGTCCCTTCCATTACGTTACGTTTCGTCGCAAACAGTTTGTTTCTCAGCACTTGACCCCACCAAGTTCTCTTTGTTTTGTTAATGGTGTCCATGATTGATCTCCTTTCTCCAAATCTTTCCAGTACTCATTCCGCTCCATGTCTTTCCAATTGATCTTCAAATTTTTTTTCCATATATCCACATTTCGAAGGCATCTGTATAGTCTTTTTTCGTTCTTGTTTTGCCGCTAGAGGGCTGAACGTCATGAGGAAGAATGTACTACCAGAGGGTATGGGATTTTATAAGGAAATGAACATTAAATCTTTCTTTCTTGAGAGGTATTGGTTCTACATTTTTCCTCAAAATGTTTAGCGTCTAAACCACTTACACCATAATTTATGGAAAGGAGCCAGCGAACGTAACACCACAATCCTGTCGGGTTGGGAATACTCCTTAGGACAGAAAGATTCTGTGTTCCTCTCAAAAATTATCACGAGTGTCCTTAGGGGTGAAGGTTTGGAGAGAGAACGCAGCACTGAGGGTATGGAATCCCCCCCCCCCTCTCCTGAGACATTTTTCCCTAAACATGTAGGGGGTCAGCGAACGTTACCAGAATCCGGGCGGGTGGGAAATACTCCTTAGGAAGAAAGATTGAATTGAATCTTACGTCAATGGGGGGCGGTTCTCCATTTCTCCCCAAAACATTTACTGCCCATTTCCGCAAATTGAGACTCCGTGGTCCTTCTTCAAAAAGGGGGTGGTATGGAATACATGATTTTTTTAATTTTTTGTTGCCGCGAAAATAGGGAAATATTATTCATTATCGTCATAGCTTGTTTAGTTTTAATGCCAGGGCTATGGTATGAATAACAAAAATTTTACTGATATTTTGACTCGGCTTCGACTCGTCAAAATACCTTCAGTCTCAATGCGCGAAATTGAACTTCGCGCTCTTGTTATACAGGGTGTAGCACCTAAGATCCCTCGGATTTTAACTCATTTACCATAAAAGATACCGAAAAAAGTTTTAGGGCAAAATTGAACACAATTACCGTCGCCATATTTCTAGAATATTTTTGACCACCAGGGGCGTGCTGTATTCCAGTGGCGTATCAAACTTGCATTTTTTTAATTGGAACACTATATTTTATTACTGATTTGGAATCTACTTAAAAAATACTTATTTTTTTATAAAACATGTTATACCCCTAACTTTAACGATTTCGCTGTTGTAACCTTTTTTCGGCAAAATTTGAAATTTTCGAAATTTTTTTGGAGAGAAACTGCATCGCGTAGGCGGCTAAGTTTTGGACTGAGGCATAGGTTAAGACCTCTTCTACATAATTTTTTTGTAGGTACTTTATCGAAAAAATAAAATTTTTGATTGGCTTCGCCAAATGTCATATTTTAAAAAAATTTCAAATGGCACCCCCCTAAACAAATGACACCTCTGGGTAGCCAAAACTACAAATTTTCCACTGATATAAACAAAACCACACATTGCATAGGAAAATTTCAGAGAAAAACAATCAAAGTTTGCCATTTTTTGAAAAATTAAAAAATCATTAACATGTTGTTTACTAAAAAAGTGTTGGGTAGATTTACAACTGCAAGAAATGAAAAGGACACACGAATAAAGGGTTAGTGAGTTTATCAACTTAAAATAAATGTTCGAAAGGACGACCTTCCTGTTGGTGGCATAACCGCAACCTGGACTCGCAGGCCTTAGGCGCCGCTCTCGGCAGTAGTTGGTACCGTCTTGTACACCGCATTCTTGATGTAGCCCCAGAGCAAGAAATCAAGGGGAGTGCGGTCTGGTAAAATATAGGGTGTTCCATTTAAAAAAATGCAAGTTTGATACGCCACTGGAATACAGCACGCCCCTGGTGACCAAAAATATTTTAGAAACATGGCGGCGGTAATTGCGTACAATTTTGCAAAAGACTTTTTTCGGTATCTTTTATGGTAGAGGAGTTATGACCCGAGGGATCTTAGGTGCTACACCCTGTATAAATAACTATTTTTGGAGCTTTCAATTTTTGCGTTTGACGAATAAGGACCAACCTTTAACAAGTTAGTACTCCGTCTGTATTGGGTATACGAACACCCTAAACTACACTTTTTGTTTATTTATAAGATACATTTTTGCTAAGAATGATTTTTTTTCGTAAAACAGTTACTTTTTGAGTTATTCGCGAAAAACCGTTTGAAAACGTGCGTTTTTTTGTTGAAAAATTGACACTTTCACTAGCGAATAGGTCGAAAAATACTGACTTTCAGGAAACACTTCATAGAGCTTTAAAAGTTACTCTATCAATTTCCTCAGCATACCTACATACTGAAAG
This sequence comes from Photinus pyralis, assembly GCF_008802855.1. Taxonomy (NCBI): domain Eukaryota; kingdom Metazoa; phylum Arthropoda; class Insecta; order Coleoptera; family Lampyridae; genus Photinus; species Photinus pyralis. The sequence continues at coordinate 33,414,224 of NW_022170738.1, read as the reverse complement.
CAGTCGGAGAAAGACAACACTCCTACTCAACTCCTCTGCTAATAGCAAACTCATCAGTTATCCTCTCCCCAATTCTCATCGCTACTTCATGTTCCATATATCGATCGATAAGCTTTCCATCTCTCCAATCTACTCCCTTTTTTAAATATTTTCATAACTCTGCTCCATTTTACACAATCAAACGCATTCTCCATGTCAACAAAAACACACCTTCAAACTTTTCCAATTCTCCAAGCATTTCCTCCAATTGTTCTTGCAATGCCATTCCTTCAACCGTTTTTCTTGCAAACATTTTAGAAGATCCATCGGAATACCTCATACACTCGCAGCCTTGACCCTTGGTAGCTGCAACTACCTTATGGTACTAAAATCACTTTACCGGTGGCAGTTCTTAGGGGTTTTTAATAAGTACGATTGTTAATACATATCTTGAAGACCCGGTTTGACCCTTTACTGGTTTAAGGCTCTTTTAAAAGTCGACGGCTTTTCAACGAAGAGCTTTTAAATACTTTCCAGGGTTTGAAAAAGTTTCTTTTAAGGTTTTCTGAGTTCTCCAAGAGTTGTCCAGAGGCTTTGAGGGCATTTAATCGATCCTTTTAGAAACTTCTTTGTCTTTAAGGGTATCCAAATGTTCTCTTTCCAAGCGTTTTCAATGGTGTCCACAATATTTTAGTGGTCTTTAGGAACTGTTCAGAGTTTTAAAGGACCTTGAATAGGTTTTAATAACTATGATTATTCGCCATCCGAGACTCTAGGAGGTTTAAGGACCTTAGAGCGCCTTTGGAAAAGTTGGGTTTCGATTCATGCGGTCTAATTACCTAATCCAAAGCATCCCCTTCACTTTCTACGGAACAAACACCGGTTAATGGTTTCACATTCACATTCTATTTTGATTCACACATACATAACAATGGGCGAATATTGGATCAGGTTTTGGAGCATCAAAGTGCATGTAATCCGACCCGAGATTTCCACGGGTGTACTATAAAAAGCACTTGGTTTATTAAAGACGTGGGCGTGATGTCCACACCTAATGTTAACACTTGATTTGCGTGCCTTTCGAAATTAATCAATACGAGACTTTATCGATTCGCGCCTTCTTAAAATAGCGTGAAAATTCACAAAGACTTTGCCATTTCTTTGCAATTTGATCGGGATTAAAAAAGAAGTAGGGGCGAGATCGTTTGATAACGTTTTACGTGCATTTCATGCATAAACAAAGAGCGATTTATGGAGCTCTCGAAAAAGGCGATTTTAATCGCAATATAAAAATGTCGTGTCAAAGTCGAATTTTCGGTATAAAAATATGTTGTTCACGTTACTTAAACTTATTTAGATAAAAGATAAAGAAATCAAGTGTCTCAATGAAACGGTTTGTAGATATACGATTTTTCCAACATTCCTCCCTTTACACTTAAAGCATTTATTCATGGTTAGGGGATTGCTCTACCACTTAATCATAAAATAATCGTCACTCTTTATCTCACGATAACCCTACTAAATAGGATTGGTATAGTGGAGTAGCTTCATCCGTCGAAATAGCGCCTCTATGGGTGATAAGATTTAGAAATTAAAAATCGTTCTCAACGACCCGATTTCATTTGCACAGAAATAGCGCATTAACGTGTCAGTAATTGTATTGAAATAAGTATCCGTTTCTAGGTTCACCTTTGCGATGACCTGCGGATAAATATTAACATCGAGCAGCCTTTCATATTAATGAGCGATTAAATTAAGCGTTTTATTCCACTTGACATGTGAAGAAGAAAGAATGTCATTAATGGGCAACCTCAAACGAAGATCGATTGGGTTTGAAATGTATGCGATTCGTTGGCCTAGGGCGTTCCTCAGGGTTGTGTTTTTCGCCCTGTTTTGTTTAAAATGTCTCGAATTCTATGCATTTTTAGTGTTTTCGTTGGTTTTTGTTCACAACTGTTTTGCTTATTCTCGTGCAAAGGGAGTGAGTAATGCAGATTTTAAAGAAATCAACGGCAACAAACTCATTGGCACTGGTTTATATTCTCCTTTCTTCTAAAAATGTATCCGAAAACACAAGAAAACAGGGTCCATGAAGCGTAAGTACCTTCCCGTGTATTACATTCTCCTGTGATGGTTTTTTACGTTTTATGTTCTCCCGATGCAAATATATATCTTAAAAAATTCGTTTCAGAACGCAATAAGTAAAATTTATTGTTTAACATCAAACGATTCTTGTATCCAGATTACAGAAACGCAAGAATCTTTTCACATATTCTGTTCCCTGATACAAACTTGACTATTACACATTACTGTATCAGGACTACAGGCAAAATTGATGAACTGGCAGATTCTTCTTGGTATAATTTCATTTAAAAAATGGTGTATCAGGATCATAGAAACTCAAACTATAATTGGGGAGTCTTTTTACGTGTTCTGTTCTCCTGATATTGATGCTGATAATCAAATTTTTTAGCATGTACAGGCTATTTCTTCTCATAAATCTTTGATTAAAAACATTCGTGTAAACCTTCTTTCAAGAAAACACCAGAAGGGGTAACATTTATTGGCGTACAGACTGCTACCTTTTATATCTTTCTGATACACATTTTACTTATTACACATTCTTGCAGCAGGATTTCAGAAACTAAAGAAGGTGTAAAATTCATAAACTGATAGATTCTGGCGTTTTATATTCTCTAGGTACACATGCTTCTTAAAAGGGCGGTTATCAGGATCACAGAAACGCGAACTGTAATTGCGCAATCTTTTCCGTGTTCTGTTCTCCTAATATTGATGCTGATCATCAATTTTTTTAGCATGTAGAAACTGTTTCTTCTCATAAATCGTTAATTAAAAACGTTCTTAAACCTTCTTTCAAGATAACACAAGGAGTAAAATTTATTGGTGTACAGACTGCGGCATTTTATATCCTCCTGATACACATTTTACTTATTACACATCCTTGCAGCAGGATTTCAGAAACTAAAGAAGGTGTAAAATTCAAAAACATAGATTTTTGCGTTTTATATTCCCTAGGTACAAATGCTTTTTAAAAAGTTCGTGTATCATGATCACAGAAACTCAAACTGTAATTGCGGAATCTTTTCACGTGTTCTGTTCTCCTGATACTGATGCCGATAATCAATTTTTTTAGCATGTACAGACTATTTCTTCTCATAATTCTTTAATTAAAAACATTCGTGTAAACTTTCTTTCAAGAAAACACCAGAAGGGGTAACGTGTATTGGCGTACAGACTGCTACATTTTATATCTTTTTGATACACATTTTACTTATTACACATTCTTGCAGCAGGATTTCGGACACTAAAGAAGGTGTAAAACTGATAAACAGCTAGATTCTTGCGTTTTACATTCTCTAGGTACAAATGCTTCTTAAAAAGGTCATGTATCAGGATGACAGAAACGCAAACTGTAATTGCTGAATCTTTTCACGTGTTCTGTTCTCCTGATACTGATGCTAATAATCAAATTTTTTAGCATGAAGGGACTATTTCTTCTCATAAATCTTTAATTAAAAACGTTCGTGTAAACCTTCTTTCAAGAAAACACACGAAGGAGTAAAATATATTAGCGTACAGACCGCTTTATTTTGTATTCTCGTGATTTCACTTGTATACATTCTTTTATCGGGATTACTGAAACGCAAAGTGTAAATATCCACAACCTCTCACGTATTATGTTCTCCGTGTACAAACAAGCAATCAAATTTATTGGCAAAACAGGCCCTTACTTTTTATATTCTCCTGATATAAATTTCACGTTTGCATATCTTTGTGCCAGAACGACAGGTCTTTACGTGTTTTTGGACTAATTTGTTGTATTTTGTATGCGTATTACAAAAGCACAATCTGTAAAATTTATTGCTGGACACGGTCTCATTAATCTATTCTCCTGGTGTATTTCTTTAAGATTCTTGTAGGTAGACTCTTACCGTTTATATTCTTCTGACACAAATTTCTATTAAAAAACTTCTGGCATCAAGATGATGGAAACGAAACGTGTAAAACGTTGCTACAAATTTCACCTATACACATTATTGATCAGGAGCACAGAAATACAAGCCTTAAAATTCATTGATGGACACGGACACCTTTTCACGTATTCTGTTCTCTTGATACAAACGATTCTTGTATGATGATTGCAGAAAGGCAAGGTGTAAATTTTGGCAGCTTCTCACGAATCATGTTCTCTTGATAGAAACTTCTTTTCAAATGACGCTAGAAGAGGTAAATTTATTAGCAGGCAGACTCTTACTTTATATATTCTCTTGGTTCAAATTTCATTTATGCACTCTGTATCAGGAATACAGAAAATCACGAACAGGGTATCGGGATTATGTATTCTGTTCTCCTGATGACATCTCGTCAAGCGTTTCTTGTATGAGGGTTACAGAAACGCAGTTTCTTACTATAGTAGTGTTGTTGTGATACAAGCGGCTTTTGAAACAAGGCCAGAAAATTGATCGGCGCACACATTGTTACGTTTTGTATTCTCCTGATACAAATTTCACTGTTACAAACACTTTTGTAAAATTTATGAACAGAGTGATCTCTTCACTCCTGATACAAACCTCTCTTCAAAGTTAAAACGATTCTTGTATGGGGATTATAGAAACGCACGCTGTAAAATTTATTGATGGCTACCTTTTCATGTATTTTGTTATCGTACTAAAAAAACTCTTCTCAAATAACGCCAGGAGTGGGGTATTGGCTTACAGACTGATACGTGTTACTAATGGTGCAAATTCACTTACACATTCTTGTATTAGGATTACAGAAACTCGTGTAAAATTTAGGAACAGAATCTTGCGTTTTATGTTATCTTGATACACATTTCGTGTAAACAATCGTATATGCTGGGATAGTTATTGATGAGCATATCTTTTTTCTCTTTTGGTCTCCTGATACAAATTTCACTTGTATACATTCTTTTATCAGGATTACAGAAAGGCAAAGTGTAAATATCCACAACACCTCGCGTATTTATTGGCAAAAGAGGCCCTTATTTTTTATATTAATTCATTGATGGACACTGACACCTTTTCACGTATTCTGTTCTCCTGATCCAAACATCTCGTCAAGCGTTTCTTGTATGAGGATTACCTTACTATAATAATGTTCCTGTGATACAAACGGGTTTTCAAAAACGCCAGAAAATTGACCGGCGCGTTTTATATTCCCTGATACAAATTTCACTACACATTCTTGTATCAGGGTTACAGAACCTCTTGTAAAATTTATGAACAGAGCGATTCTTTCGTTTTTGGTCTCTTGGTACAAATGTCTCTTGAACAATCGCGCAACGAGATCACAGAGACGTACGCTGTTGATAGATACGTCTTCAGTATTATGTTCTCCTGATACAGATCTATTTCCAAATCAGACAACGAACGGCAAAATTTATTGGAAGACACTTTTTATATTCGTTTGATACAAATTTCGATGCTATAGAAATGGAAGGAGGCATAAAATTTATGAACAGATTTGTGTATTATCTTGATACAAATATCTCTTACAACAATCTTGTATCAGGACCACAGAAACGCAAGCTGTAAAATGTATTGATGGCCACCTTTTCATGTATTGTGTTACAGGCTGATACGTTTAACTCCTGGTGCAAATTCACTTACACATTCTTGTATTAGGATTACAGAAACTCGTGTAAAATTTATGAAGAGGTTTTATGTTCTTTTGATACAAATTTCTCATTAAAAAAAATCGTGTATCAGGATGGCATGCTGCGATATTAATTGATGGGCACATTTTCATGTATTTTGTTCTCCTGATACAAATCTCCCTTCAAACAATTTTTGTATCAAGGTGTAAACATTGATTGATTCTGACATATGTTCTCCTGATACCTTTTCAAGCACGCCATAAGAGGTACAATTTATGGTTAGGCTTCTTCTGATACAAATTTCTCTAAAAATATTCTGGTATCAAGAATGTGTAAAATTGATTGATGCACAAATTGTTTGGTCTTATATTTGATTTATTTTTATAAAAATCACTCAACCCTGATGGGTACCATGTGAAGGAGCAATGCACATTGAAGAGAGTTTTTGAAACAAACTTTAGATGAACTGAGGCTAAGAGAAGAAATTGATTGATGGGAACATGAATCGAATTTCAGAGCTAAGAAGATTGAGCGAAATGTGAAGAGAATTTGGGGAAATCTTCAGAAGAACTAGAACGGAACTTGAGAAGAATTTTTAAGGGCTTGGGGGGAAATTGGAGAAGCATATGAGAAGAGAACGTACGTCAAGAAAGTGAAACAAGTGATATCTAGTTAAAAGAAAAGTAAGTATTTCCAAACCTTTTAAATATCCAAGAACGTCGTTTTAAAATGTGACCTCTATGTGTGAGGAAATAGTGAATCTAATTGAAATCTGAAATGGTGGACGGAGCATCGTCGTTTTCGGGTTCACAATCCAAGTTTTCAAATTTTGCCACCTCCAAAGTTTGTTTGCGGAAGTGAAACTGTTCTTATACGTCAATCATGTAAAACCCTTTCCATTCTCAAGTTGCAATAATAGTTCAATTAATCAAACGAGAACACGTTGTGCAATTATAATTGAGCAAATATAAAATATCATGACCATGAACCACTGAAACAGATTTTATATCGTATAGGTAATAATGTAGGAAATTATTACGTATGATAGCGTACAGTGTCGTACCAAGTAACGTGACTACATATAAACACATCACCCGAAAGAATTGAGGTCCAGGTCTAAAGCCCTGCGAGACCCCCCTTCGCGTTAAATAAAAGTTATCTGATCGGAAGGTGCTGGACGTTTCAGACAGTAATGAGATTGTAATTAAAGTAAAAGTATGCCAACGCCATAATTAAGTGTTAACGACATAATAGTGCACTAATAGCAGCTAGTTTAGTTAAAAATGTTTATTAAAAAAAAACGGAATTTCTGGTATAGGAGGCGGCGTTCCGCGTTCCACTATATTAATTACATAAGTGTTTGTTTTACGGTCTATTGATACGACCCGCCCATTTTTTCGCATTAAAAATAGTCTCCCGTATTCAGGTGGAAAAAGGTCTTTATTCTCAAAATGCGGAAATTCTGGCAAGACGCACAAAAGAGCGGTGAGCGAGTCGTTTCGCGTGGGTATAAGGAGACTTTTTTTGAGTTAATTTATATCCTTATTAAAATCCGAAAATAAGTTTCCTGTTTTTTTTTTCTGTTTACAACCGCCGATTCCGCATCCTAAACGGATTATTTTTCAACCACAGCTTTATCTCCCGGTCTAGGAGGCGATGATGGTCTTCTGAAGTGGAAACCTACCAAATTCACTACCGAAAATAAATAGCGATAACAGGATGGTGTGGTGTTATCAGTCAAAGTGAAGTATCTAATCGCAAGATAAACATCTCAAATTGTATACCTAACGAAAATACGAAAGCAAATAGGTACATTGTACTCGAAATATTTTCTATGGGAGCCTTTTATTTATATAACCTGGGCGTCGCAGGAACAACGAATTTTACAAATTTATTTTCGTCCATCTTTGACAGAAATATTCTAATTCTGGTGGGGCTCGAAATTCCTAAATTCTTCGTAAACGCACAAAACTATTTTGCATATTCAACAATTTTAAATTTCTAAAAATATAAAGCGTTTGTTGTGACGCCATAAACGAAGGCGCGAATTAACAAAATATATAAACGCATCGCTTAGCCTATTTCTAACAATAGATTTTTCGGAGGGCAATGCCGTTTGTAGGTAAATTATATGCAGGCCGAAAATTTTGGAAGGGTTATGTCCAGGCCCAGGCAACTTGTTCACCTGTTGACTGTAGGTCATTGTGGGTTGCTAAAGTTTATTGAGAGAGGTGGTGGCTATTGTATTATTTGATGTGTGTGAGGGTAGGTAGATAGGTAAATTTGTAGGGCCGTGATTGTCGATTTTTTTTTATAGGCGTGTTGTTTTGGGGGTGAATCGGATATTTTCAGGAACTGGTTCCATCCCCTTCAACAAGAACAAACTAAGGCTGACCCTTTTGGTAATTGGTATGAACACCACATTTACCTCCTGCCACCTCTGGGTATGTAAGCTAAACAGAAGCTGGCTGTGTAGAGCTTAAATATAATTTACAGTATGTGCCCAACAACCCTTTGGAAGAGTGCTGGAAATATACCGTCTCCACCAGGAGCTCTAAAGGGTTCGAACCCCACGTCGTCGAAGTAACGGGGATGGATTTCTCGTATTTGTCCTTTCCTGAAAAATTTTGGTCCTTCCTGTTCGTGTTCGCTATTAGTTAGATTGAATCAAGGGTTGGATTGATATACTCAATTAGCAATTCACCCCTCTTGTTTGTGTCTGTGCTGCCTTGTTGCCACATTACTTTATTACTAAGTTTTTCTTCTTTAAAAAAATACATAACCAGCTAAACTACTGGTACACAGCTCACAGACTTTACGCTCTTTCAAAATAAATCGGTAGAGCCTCGTTTACAATTAATTCCAGCTATTTAAAAGAAAACCCACTTCCACTAATATATTCCCGACGATTCTCGAAATTCCATCAACGTCACCCGAACTGATAACCACCTGTGTTGCTTATCTCGCACGTGGCATTGTTTATCGCCAGACCAATTAATTCTTGTCCGATAATATCTTTTTTTTTTAGTTTTCGCCAACTTTTTGGACATTTCAGACCGCTGTGCTCCGTTTAAAGTGAAAATTTAAGTCCAATTAAAGAAGTGACGTTTACGAAGGGGTTAGTCAGAGTGTTGTGTTTATCGACCAGTTATCGTTTATGCGATACTTTTCCTTAAGATCTTCAAGTATTAGTAAAAGGCAGTTTTCCCACCATAAACGCCCAATATGACATCTGAAATTACAATGAATGTCGTCTAAATCGAAATGTAAGTGTTGGTTTTTGTCTTTGTGAGTTATTTAATGAAAATAGCAGTTGCGACCTGATATTTTGTATTACTAACACTTCAATGTAATTAAGATTCTTTAATTAATTGTTTCAATCGATCGCTTGTTGCCTGCTATTGGTACTTTGAGCCCTACTTTTCTTTCAGCTTGATTTATTGCCTTTGTCGAGTAAATTTTGTTTTATCTGTAAATGATGTATTGTGTGTTTAATAGAGCCCAAGTTACGACCTAGATAAGAGTTCTCATGGTAAATTTTCCTGTTCAAATTGTTAGAAATTAATCCATTGTAATGTGACTTCAATTTTCGACCAGGGCAATGGGAATACTATAAAAAAGTATGCCCTTATGCGACTTATGGCCAGTGCGGACATATGAATTTTGATCATGGTTACATCCTTGTCAAGGTCTAATGCCACTAACAGCTTTGCCAGTGAGCATCCCATTTCCGCATTAACCCTGTGTCTTGGGACGTAGAATCCAAAACAATTCGTACTTTTTCGATCAGACTTCTCAATCAAAAGTTATAGACTAGAAACCAATTTCGAAAGAAAATTCAAAGGGCCTGTAACTTTTGAACTAGTAGCCCAATCTTGGAACTGTTTGAAATTATGGATTCTACAGGCCACATTCTATAAGAAAATCTTTTTTCCCGGTCGATCTGAGACAATTTTTTTTCGTGGCTCAAAAAAAGGCAGTGTACAACCTTCCTTTTTTACCAAAAATCGACTGCACCAAAATTTCTCGGGAAAACGATAATTCACAGGACCAACCCCCTAACCGCCACCAACCCCCCCACATAGGTACAAGGTGGGTACCGGGAGGTGATGGCTACCTAAAAAATTGGTATTCATTTAGCGCTTGTCATTGAGGATTCAATTAGCTTTCGAAGTGTAAGTAAATTAATTCCACATCTGCACTCGAAAAGGGTTCATTGCAAGATGGAATCGGTCTCTAGTGCTACCTAAAAAATTCGTATTCATTTAGAGGGCTAAATTATCCCTTGCGGTGTAAGTAAATTAAATTAAAAACCTGCAATCTAATAGGGTTGCTTTTTCAAAGACTGCAGTGGGTCTCTAGTCATTGCTAGTCATTTAATGCCTGTCCTTGAGGGTTAAATTAGCTCTGGAGGTGTATGTAAATTAATTTAACCCGTGCACTCGAAAAGGGTTTATGTTCCATTGTTTTTTTTTGAAGATGGGGGTTGGTTTCTAGTGCTACCTAAAATTGGGATTCATTCAGTCACTTGTAACGGGTGGCCGCTTTTCCGTTTCAAAAATTGAATTTGTATTTTGATGAATATAGGAAAATTTACACATATACCGCTTAATAGCGAACGTGCACGAAAGTATGTTTGGAAATAAAAGCGATAACAACGTTTGCATTTTCGATAAAGGTGTGCATTTTCGAGATTGTAAGGGGGTTTTCGGCAGATGAGGTTAGATTTTCAAAGGGTTAGCTTTTATTTTCGCAAAATTGCGATTATTTTGTAGTTAATTTCGCGAGAGGTTAGGTGCGTGAAAGCAGAGAATTTAAAGACAATTAATTGATGCATTTGCCCGCAACAAAACCTAGTTAATAAATTGGATCAAATTAATCTCAACACAGCGGAATCTTGGCATTTTATTTCTGTGCGATCTCGAGTTTTAGTTTCGAGAATTTGTAGTCGGCTTGCTGGGATTCGCGATTCATCCGAACTGTCAAATTTGTTATTCAGCACGCAGAGAACGTTACCGGGACGGTGTAGAAAGCAGTGATCTATTTACATTTTTCTAAAGGAAGCGGCATTCTCCAAGGAGAGATCAGGGAATATTACCCACGTAAATAACTGTAAGTTGTTTTTTGATTTGTATACAACAGGAATTTGCATAAGTAATTTTATTCGAATTTTAATATTCCTAAAGGAATCGACCCGTATAACTTACTTGCATGAAACCGTTTTTCGGTTTTTGTGTGAGAATCGAATCCAAACAAAGGATTTTGGTTATTGTGCTTCATTGATCGGAAATTTTACATTTAATTTCAGTGATCACAAGACATTTTTTGTGTTTATTTTCATCGCTCATTTGAAGTGACCGACTTTCGACGGATCGGTCGCGCCATAACGGATCTTCATGGACCACCTCGAGATGCACTGTTCCCACGAAGTGTTGGCGCATGCTGGCGTGGCGCGATATCACTGCCGGCCGTGGGAAGCAAGCTTTAGAGTTCAATCAAACCAGAGCACGTTTTCAGAGGAGATCAAGGGCAAACTTCCGCAAGGTAAGGGGCATAGAAAACATTTTTATTATAGAGCTAGCCGTAGGTAAAATAAAAATTGTCACGGTAAAATTTTTGCCAGTGCCGTAGAGATTTAATTTTATTTAATGCAAGCGGGTCTTCAACCCTTAGAAATGTTACGCACTCTTGAGCTAGAACACTCCCAGTAAAGGGGTTCAAGTTCTAATACCATTTTGAAGGTTGGAATTAGTCTCTAGTACAAATTTAATAATAATAATAATAATAATAATTTAATTGTTCGATCGTCATCAGTTATAACTTTTGATTGAGAAGTCTGATAGTACGAATTGTTTTGGATTCTACGCCCCAAAATTAATAAGAGAAAGTGTTTTCCCGAGAAATTTTGGTGTAGTCGATTTTTGGTAAAAAAGGAAGGTTATACACTGTCTTTTTTTGAGGCCCGAAAAAAAAATTGTCTCATATCGACCTGGAAAAAAAATTTTCTTATAGAATGTGGCCTGTAGAATCCATAATTTCAAACAGTTTCAAGATTGGGCTACTAGTTCAAAAGTTACAGCCCTTTGAATTTTTTTTCGAAATTGGTTTCTAGTCTATAACTTTTGAATGAGAAGTCTGATCGAAAAAGTACGAATTGATTTGGATTCTACGCACCCAAATTAATAAGAAAAAGTGTTTTCCCGAGAAATTTTGGTTAGTCGATTTTTGGTAAAAAAGGAAGGTTATACACTGCCTTTTTTTGAGCCCCGAAAAAAAAATTGTCTCAGATCGACCGGGAAAAAAGATTTTCTTATAGAATGTGGCGTGTTGAATCCATAATTTCAAACAGTTCCAAGATTGGGCTACTAGTTCAAAAGTTACAGCCCTTTTAATTTTCTTTCGAAATTGGTTTCTACCTAGTCTATAAGTCATCATAATCATCGATACGTCATAATTTAAAATTAAGTTAAATTAAGTTTAAATTAAGTTAATTAAAAAATTGGCATTCATTTAGCGCCTGTTCGTGAGGGTTAAACCCGCTCTTTTTTAAATCGTGATGATGGGGAAGTGAACGGCAAAAGAAATTTAAAGATCTAGGCGAAGAGCAAACGTAAAACTGGGGGTAGATAGTGTACTTGTAACAATAGTCAGATTTTTGGCACCTACCCGACATAGTTTGGTAAAAAACAAAACGGTGAAGTGAAGGGAACTGATAAGTCTCTTCCATGATGAAATAGGAAGGGTGAAGGACTGAGGAGCTATCTAATGGGATAACGGTTTTGGTGAAAATGTATGTATCTTTTTTTTTAAAGAATGTTTCCCTTTATACACGGTGCGGGAGGTGTTTATTAATTAATTCATGGAAACTATTGAAGTACAGCAAAATTGAGGTTTGAAAATGAGACTACAATTAAAGATTTGTTCTCTTGCATGGAGCACAACAGTTGAGAAGGTATATGTCAATAAATTTCACTAATTTTGCGTTTCTGTAATTATTGCTTGCCCACACTAAAATTCGTTCCTTCAATGAATTTATCTTTTATATAACTATTACGCCTGTCTCTGTATATATTCCCACTTGTTATGTGCGGCGCCGAAGTGAGAATGAAGTCTACATATGCGCATTCGTCGAACAACAATCGAAGAAGAATACAAGATGTCGTCGCACAACCATCAATAATGAGCGTGTCTGTTAAAACGCATAATGCCATTTTCGTAGAACTGATTTGTACAACGCTGCCAAAGCTGAATTATCTCCTTTGTCGTTAAATCAACCAACAATCTTCATTATCGCTACCACAAAAAAGTCACCAACGCCAGCCATCATCGTCTTCGTTTGTTTATTGAACCTACTTCGAACATTAACAGGTAAGTCATTTCACTCATTTTCTTTTCGTAATTATTCCAATTTCTAGTGCATGTGTCGTATCGATCATCAAACTAAGATTTAGAATCAAATACTATATTTGTATTTTTAAGCAATAAACACGCTAACCATTAGTGTCAATATTCTTTCAACGTCGCTCATATACAAAAGCATAGCAAGCAATTACATTCATACAGTCCAAAAAATACCTATTTAAGCTTCATTTGTACACACAACAGTAGCTGATTTGTGCTCCTGATACAACCAGAGATTTATCAGGATAACATAAACGCAAGAATCTTGTGTTACCTACTGTTTTTAAAATGAAATTTGCATTAAAAGGAAATGCTCGTCATTCTGTAACGTTGGTACTACTTTATTTGCAAAATTACCTTCGCAACATTGTACCTGAAATGGTGTTGGGGTAATAAATTTAAACTCTATTTGCCTTTATGTGATCGTGATGCAACAAGAAAGTTATGGCGATGGCAACTATGGAACAATAAACAATGTAAAATAATTCTGTGCAGTCTGCAGAACTGTTTGATTATGTTAAAAACTGATCCCAGTTCCTTTCCTAGATAGAAGGGTCGATCTACTTGTACTTGAATCTTCCGACACCTACGCATAGAGGTATTGGAAGCAGAATAAGTATAGAAATTAATTGCGAAAGTAACTATAAATAATAAAAGTTTGTTTATTCAATCTCTAAAGATTACATTAGAGGAAAGTGCTGTAATTTCGTGGGTTTTAAAATAAACGGCTCTGTTTAGTAAACATTAACATTGTTAAATGTATCCGAAAATCGTCTGCTTTTAGTCGGCTTTTGGTATAACCTATCAATTTATAATCGACCCCAAAAGCCGCTTTGTTTATATGGCTTTGACTATAAAATTCCCTAAGATTTTCGGAGCGCACCTCAAAAATAAACGAGTCTAAATGCTTCGGCATAATTGCGAACTTTTGCGATTTTGTTGGGACTAGAATGGGTTCCCATGACACGATCTATTCTAATTGTACAATCTCACACGCATTTATTCAAATGATTAAGTAATTTTACGTGTAAAACAGACGATTTATTTGAGCCAAAAAGTTGCACTATTGTATGAGCGTGCATTACTAATAACTGTCATTCACAGGTTTTCCCATTTATTTTTGAATTTTATGTATAAATAAACGTGCGCTAAGATACGTACGCAAGAAAAAAAAATAACATAATGTAGGATTCGGTGATTCACGGATTCATAATGGTACACAAATAAAGCGACGATTACTAATCGTGTGTTTTGGGCAATGGCCACCGTGAATTTTTTTGAGAGAGGTTTCTGTTTTGTTTGGTCACCCAAACAAAGCAAGTTGATGGGTGTTGGAACACCTGCGTTACTCCAGAGATCCACAAATACCAAATGTGGTGGAGATCCCTCATGTTTAGGAGTCCGCAATCTTGTGGTATGAACACCTGTTCGCTTCATTCCTCCAGATATGCATTTTGAAGCTCTTGAGTCACTGTTGGGCACTTGATATTCCTTATTTCAGCGCAAGACTCAATGACGACCATGACAGCAGAGTACGAAAATTAGGTTTCGAGGATCAAGTAGTGTATTTGGAGGCTTTCTCAATGAAACAGGTGCATACATGACGATTTTGTTCATGTTATACCTAGCATGTGATAATTATACTGGTGAGATCTCATTCCCCACATGGATGAGCACAAAACTAGATGTGTTTTACTTTGAAAAATATAATATAAGCCTCACTCGAAAATTCATGAAACTTTCACTAGCTTTACCATGTGTACCAAATTGGACTCGCTCCTTTAGCAAAATTGCCGGTATGAATATAACATTTTCATGGGCGATATTAAGAGTAAGAAGATACGAAGAATCGCATACGATTTTCAGTAGGGGAATTTTTTTGCCACTCGGCTCGTATTGGGAAACCAGACTTTTGATCCGGCTCATATTCAATAGCTATGATCCTTGAACTCGTAGAAATCGATTGGCGAAGGTATGACATCTTTGTCTCTTTTCGTTCTCGAGTTAGACGGGGAACAGACAGACGGACAAAACCATCGCATAAGGGGATTTTTTCTTTCGAAAAATTCCCTTAAAAACGAATTGAATTCACTTCCGGTTTATGCCTAAATAGGGCAATCGGGTACTTGATATTCTCTTGTTTCGGTGCAAGACTCAATGACGACCATGACAGAAGAGTACAAAGGGGAACAGACGGACGGACAAAACCATCACATAAGGGGAATTTTTCGAAACGAATTGAATTCACTTCCGGTTTATGCCTATATGTATATTTTTTGGAGATTGCCCACCCTTAAAAAATATACATATAGGCATAAACCGGAAGTGAATTCAATTATATATGTATATACAGGGTGGTGACTTGCGTCACGCATCATAGGGATTTCAATGTAAAATTTATAACATGCCATTATTGGCTCCTCAAATTATTTTAGAGCAAAAGTGTATTAAGGTTTTTTGTAGGAAAAAATTTTTTACGTCAATCAACCGTATTAGTTTTCAATTTTTTACATAATAAAGACGGAAAGTTGGAAAAATAAAACCCGCCTCTTTTTCAATAATCTGTGATGCCATGGAATTTTATAATACAAAAACTACGCCAATATCCGTCATGCCATGGAATGTCTGCTATAAAACAAATCAAATTCTATCAAAAAGTATTATATTTAGAACAGCGAATTTAACATAAAGAAAGAGCAAATTACTAAAAACGGTTTCCTAATATAACAATTTACAATAAATGTTCGAATAAGTCACCATTAACTGCAATACAGTAACCAAGTCGATCATAAAATCCATTTCGAACTGCTGCTAATTGATAACTGGATATCTTTTTGTTTTAGAAAATTCCATGGCATCGCAGATTATTGAAAAAGATGCGGGTTTTATTTTTCCAATTTTCCGTCTTTATTATATAAAAAATTGAAAACTAATAATTGACGTAAAAAATTTTTTTCTACAAAAAACCTTAATACATTTTTGCTCTAAGATAATTTGGGGAGCCGATAATCGCATGTTATAAATTTTACATTGAAATCCCTATGATGCGTGACGCAAGTCACCACCCTGTATATGTATATTTTTTGGAGATTGCCCACCCTTAAAAAATATACATATTTTGACATTTGGAGATATTACAGACCTGATATATTGTTTTCAGTAATTTATACGAGGTTGGTGGAAAAAATTTTTTAATTTTATTTTTTGCAGTAGTTGGCTATGAATGGATCAGAATCGTTCCTCATTGATTCAAAAATCGATTTGGCCTAATTTTGTCCGATTTTAAACGAAATTACGAAATTATCAAAGTTACTTTATTTTTATTCAGAAGCCCGTTGTACATGTATTTCAAATGACTGGTGATCTGCGGTTGAATAAAAGAGTAAACTAGTTCTATTATATTAGCAAAAATGATTAATTATTAATTATTTTTCTGATCAACCTCGTATACCTACATTATCGAGAACAACGTACCAAGTATAACATTGTCTGTAGGATCCAAAAATGTAATAATATAAGGAGTGTCCCATTTACAACTGTTTGGTCACTAACTTCCTGTTAGGTCGAAAGTGATAGGAAAATACTGTTTAGAGTATTCAAAGGTATTTTTACTCATATACAAATTTTATGACCATATCGCCAAATCTGCCAAGGTTACTGGGGAGAGCCTAGTTCAATTTACACACTGTACAAAGCAAGATCATAGAAACGTAAGGTATTTTCTTCGTTATTTATTACGTTTGCATTTATACCCTTAGTAGTATCAAGATCAATTGAGGTACCAGGAGGCTTAAAATTATTGACTGTCACGTTTTATGTTGTTCTGATACAAATTTAACTAAGACCACAGAAGCACTGGAAAGTCTAATGTTGATTGGTTATATCTTATTATGACATTACGTCAACGATGGTTGTATTGGGATCGGTGGTAGTATCAGGATCACAGAATTGGAGGTGAAGAGTGACCATTAAAAATGATATTTTTCTAGAAATGTATTAGGGTCTCAAAAATACAAGGAAGTGCTCACTATCTCAAGTATGATGTTTTCTTCATACAAATGTATTTTCCAGAAATTGTGGTCGCAGGATCACAGAACCTCTTGAAATTGTAAGCTCCATCTGCTTCCTGTACCAACGTTATGCAACCCCTTCTTCCCCTTTCTTCGGAACGGAGATCATACCTTCTCAAGTCGGAGCTTAGCGAGGTGATCCATGCGGACCTCTTATCATCCACCCAATGATCCAGGACCTGATTTTGGATCTCAATCTCCGGTACCTGAATGACGAAACCATAGCAGGTCCACCGGAGAGTGTGCTGGCAGACCTGATGAAGCTATCCTGCTTAAGAGGCAGGCTGCTATCCAACTTCTCATCAACAGATTGAAAGATGTGAACTGTCACGTGGCTTACCACCTCCTAAAGAACTGCTTACTCGTCCCAAAATTGACTTATCTACTCCTCTATGGAACCACAATGAACTTGTTCTCAATCATAGATCAAGATTTTCATGAACTGTAGCTTTACAGAATTACAATTGACGATCTCTTTTCTCCCAATCCGCAACGGTAGGCTCGGCATAAGAAAAAATGCCCATGTAGCCTTCCCCGCCTTCTTGAGCAACCAGCAAATTAATTGTGGGCTGCATTCTAAACTTTTAACCATCTTGATGAGGATCTTGATTCCTTGGAAGAAAGGTAAACTGCTCATTTGGGATTGCACCAAAACTACTGACTGGTAGGATTTGTCTTAGGATCACAGGCATACGGGGATGTTCTTTATTTTCTCTTATCCAAATTTCACGTTCAATATTATGCCATTGCCATCTTAGAAATGGAAGAACGTATTTTAATCTTGTTTTGATATAAAACCATTTTTCGGGAATTATATTGACGCCATATTGTGTTTTCCTGATACAAAACAAAACAATTTTTCAATAATTGTATTAGGGTCACAAAAATACAAACATTTTCTTATGCCATACTTTCAATAATTATTCTATTAATATCTTGGAAACGCATGCACATATATTTTTTGTTGTTTTCCTGGTACAAAATCATTTTTCAACAATTATATTTAGCGCCACAGGAATACAAAAAATTTGTCACGTATGATCCTAACAGATGCACATTCTCATCCCTTATACTTTTCTGGTACAAATTTATTTTGCCGAAATTGTATTAGGATCACAGGAACGCAAAAATCTTCTCACTTTCAATCATTGTTTTATTTGTGGTGGAACATTGGTAGCTGATGGGAATCACACCACAATTATCAGTAGAATCACACAGCGGAATGTCTTTTTACCCCACGCTGCGAGAAACAATCATCCCGCCACCGATCAGGGCTTTATAAACCATTTCCAAGAATAAATTACAGACTAGGTACCTTCATACCACGATGTTCTCTTAATACGAATTCATCTCCAAAAATTGCGGTACCAAGATCACGGTGACCCGGGCAGCTCCTTAATAGACACCTTCTCAATCCTTATTGTTCTCTGACCCAATTTTATTTTGCAGGAATTGTATTAGCGTCACAGAAACAAGCGGATGTTCTTTGGCATTATATTCTCTTATGCCAATTTCACTACCAGAAAAACCATTGTGCTTTCCTGACTACTATTCAAGAATTTTATTCGGGTCACAGAAGTCACGGAATTTCTCGTGTAGTATACTTTCTACAACCGATACCTTTGGATGCCTTATTTTTCGGATACCTACCTAAAGCAAAGAAGGTCAAAAAGGAGTGGAGAAACCGAAATAAATGAGTGCAAGAGGCATGAAGTAGAACTCAATGAGGCCTGAACTTTTAAAAGTCCCAAGAGTCATTAATCTTCAGAAACATTTAAGGGTCGAGTTTTAAAAGTATTCATAAGCCTCTATGAGACTTTGGTAGACATCTTTTAGAAACCTTCATCAGCTCAGCCTTGATCACCTTTTAAAATTCGAAAGGGGCTGCTATGAGTCTTCAAGGATCCTACTAAATACTTTAGCCGAACTCTAGATAGATTAGGTGAGTCTAACAGGGTAAGCTTGATCTGGAGGGATAGGGAGCGACGAGCTGGCTCGTGAAGTCAGTGGTGGCGTGAGGAATTGCTCCCTCCGTTCTTCAGGTCAGGATAAAAGATTGGGTGACCAGTCAATTCAAGGCTCAGTGGCAACAAGCAACGGGGCTCAAGACAGTCCAGGACCCTTTGGCAAATCTGGGTCTTCTAAACTTCTAAAACTGAATAGAAACCAGATTAGGTGTCCATACGGCGCCCTTGCACCTGCACATTGCACTTGTGGAGGAGTCCACGTGCAGGTTTTGTGGAGAGGCAGATGAAACTACCGAGCACCTGTCTAGAGACAGACATCAGCTCCTTGACGACAGCTATCTGAAACCGGGGTTAGGCTTTATTGAGAGGAACGGGCTCGGAACCTACTTGCGAAAGAAATGGAGTAGACACAATGGGCCTTTGTTGTGCCTAAGTGCTGCCTGGTTGAGCTTCCCTGTGAATAGATTGATAGAAGGGCTGGGCTTGAAAATTATTCCTTAAAAAGGTGGTTTTTAGTCATTTCCAAAAATTTTCAAACGCCTTTAAAAACCTTTAAACCCTTTAGTAGACATTTAGTCTGTAAGAATCCTTTATAGTTCAGCCTTGAACACCCTTTAACCTTCTAAAGGGACTGTGATGAGTCTACAAGGACCCTTCGAAATGCTTTACACCATTTAAGAGCTCATAACGGTCTCTAAAAGCTGAGCGTTTAAGACGTTTCATTAGCCTTTAAGCAATTTAAAAAATCTAAGAGAGGTTTTTAGAGACATTACTAGATATTTAGCGTTTAAGAACCTGTTAAACGCCCAGCTTTAAAGTCTTTAAATATATTTAAGAACTTTGCCTTTAACCTTATAGGTTATAGGGGAGGATCTTTAGAACCTTAGAATATAGGAAAGACTTTTAGAACCGTTATAAGCTTATAACATACAGTTAGCCTTTAAAATTAAGCATACATTCAAAAGCCTTTAAAACCCTTAAAGAATCCTCTTTTAAATGCTTTAGAATATTTATGAGCCTTATAGAGTTTAAGAACCTTTAAAGTTCTTTGACAGCGGATCTTTTAAGAGGTTTCGGGAGCCTTTAAAATGTTAAATGATAATAGAGATGGAGATAATAGAGTTTAACAGTCTTTGAAGGGCCAGATTTGAAAAGTTTTTGGGAGATTTCATAAGCCCTTAAACACTCATATAAATGCTTTTAGAGCGTTTACATGGCGTATAAGATTTTTAAGAAGATCTTTAAGGGGTTTTGCAAGGCTTTAAGCAGAGGTGGATGGGAAACCGGCCCGTAAAATATACCTATCGGCCCACTCAGGAGTGGGGAGGAGAGGGGAGGGTTAGTTAAAACACCTTCCCGACGCAATAAAACAGCCTTTCATGAAACAATTTTCAATAATTTAAAAAAATGCATTGCTTAACAAATCACGTAACGCTGAAACAAAATGTATTAGTATATAATTAGTTAATAATCAAATTTAGAATACTCAAAGCTTTTTTCAGAATTTTTTTATGTAGGTAAACAAGCACTCATAGGCATTACCAAGTGCAGGATAGTGAAACGTACATTTAATTACGTGATTTATTTATTCACAATTAATTAACAATAAATTTATAACAGTCTTGAAATGGATTACTTTATAACAGTAATTATATTATTTATCACTCGCATATACACAATTTATAACAACGTGAACTATTCATTACTTCGGCGTTGAAATTGGAACTGACTGAATCGCAATTCGATTTGCTTATATACCAAACGTTCCACATTCTCGAACGCTTCTAGAATGTTCTCTAACAAACACGTAATCTTTTTCGGAAAGATTGCGTCACATCTGCCTTCGTTCTTGATCGCCGATGACTAATCTTTGATGGCGCCTCTATGTCTATCGGGTTTGCTGGAATCTTCGTTACAATATGTTTCTTGATATAAGGCATTATAACAGCACCAGTGTTGACATCTACCACAAACGGTACTTTTAGAGAAATGATCTACATCCTGTTTTTCATCGTTCGGAAGCACTGCGGTGAATTTTTAACAAATCCCAGTTGTTTGCAACATTTAAAATTTCTTCTCGTAATCGTCCAGGTGTGAAAAGATCATTGGTAATATTTTTTCCCAAAGTTTTCCAATAGATCCAAGAGATCTACCTTTAATAGAATCACTGACTTGATTTAAGCGTCTCAACATAGCACTTATCTTCTATTCCTCATTTATATATACTTAGTTATTTCATTTTTTAGCGAATTTTTGCAATTTCTTTTGTAAAAGATAATCTTAAACTACAGTACTTAAACCTCATTTTGACAGACTGGCTGGCTGAAGAAAAGGAAAACGATTGTAGGAAGGCGAGGAGTGTACATGTACCTACCAGAGCTGTGTAATTAACAGCTTTAGGGACGGGGCTACATGATGTGGGGTCGGCGACATCCGACATCTTGGCGCCATCTTCGAGCGTGTGGTGATTTTTCAGTTTCTTCTACAGTTTTTTTCCGATTGTGGTGTCGTTGAAAAGATCTCTCATAAACGCGCACAACTCCTGCGTGATGAAATTTTGTTTTTTTCCTAGGTGCGAAATTAACCACCTGTCCCTAAAGGAGTCTGTATGAGTAATTAAAGAGGCTTTTAAATGTTTTAGAATCTTTGCGAGATCTATGGCGAACGGTAGGACTTTGGGGGACACCTATGCTGTGGGTGATCGATACACAGGTGTTGTGGTCCTATGCTATTGGTGAACGATATAGGACCAGGGAGAGACTTACTCGTTATGGGCACGCAGAAGTCGACTGAATTTTTCTGCCGATGCACGCTACCCCATTTCTGAGGTGGAGTACGTCACTGTCACTGGCAGCGTTGCCTCGATCGTTGCATGCACGTATGTGGCGCTGCCAAAAACCGTTGAAGACCCTCATAAGATTTTTCTAAAAGCTTTCGAGCCTTTGCGAGGCTTATATTGTCTAAGAAGTAAGAACCTTTAAAGGTATTTCAGAGGGGAGCCTTTCCAAGGGGTATGTGACCGATAATCTTAAAGATTCTCCAAAAGCATTCCAAAGTTCTCAAAATCGTTCTGCCTGTTCTATGGTTTTTACCGTTTTGTTTTCACAGACTCAGAATCTGTCAAGGTTTTTGATAAGCTTTTGAGCTTTACGTCTTTCATTTAGTTAGGCCCTTAGGTCAGTCATTTACTAACTTTAATAGCCTTTAAGAGGATAGTAAAGGCTTTCAAGAACCTTTCGGAGCAGTTACAGTATTCTTTCACTTGATTTGATTATATTACTGTCAAAGAGCCATTTGAACTGGTGTCCATTAGAGAAGGGCACCTCTCCAGCCGGTTATTGCTAATTTAGCAGATTTTCGTGATTAAAAAAATCGGAAAAACTGGAAAAACTCACCCTGTATACAGTAATATAAAACATTTTTTGGCTGAAAATGAAGTAGCTTCATCTCCATTGTATTTAAAATTCTGGTGCACTTGCTCGGTTTAATTCCGTACACAAAAGCATTTATTTTTAGCGCCTTCGCGTACAAAAATAAAAGAATCCTCGAGTGGGGACGAAGGAATCTTCTGATGATGAGGCAAAAATCAGGCAATTACGTTATCCGATAGGCAAAAGGCAATGGCATTAATTAAGTGTCTCATAAAGTGAAAGGTATTTCGAAGTGTGTGGCGGTGGCGGTGATTGCACCGTGTGCGTCGTCGTCGCGGCGTCCATACTTAGCTCGGTGACATGACGCCACTAATCGAGGCATTCTGGATCGGCGCCAAAAATAACACTTTTCAGACAAAATATTGCAATGAGGTGTTTGGCTACCACTTTCAACTTCAGGTACTGACTGATGCTGCCTCGCATTCCTATCTGGACATTAAAGCCGATTTGGCCCATTAACTTCGCGTAATTAGATGGATAAAGTTATGGCTCGATTTTATTAATAGACCGAGCGATATTTCGACGTTTACGGCACTCGGACGATTCACTTTTGCCTCGGCTCCCGTCCAAATTACATTTATGTTAATTAACGCCTTACTTAGAGACAGAATCGTGGGAGCTTGAAAGTGAATACGATGAGCGGTTTTTTTTTTCAGGGCAAATTTGTGTTTATTAATCAATACCGCAAGGGGTTAAAACCTAGTGGACATTTGCATATCGCGGGTCAGCAAAGCCTCGGTAACAGCGACCGACATGCTATGCCTTTCGCACGATATCAAACTAAACCCACTAAAAACTCGCCCTTTTCGTAACAATTTATTGCCGCATTGCTATGCAAATGTAATTAGTTCTGTTAGTTTGAATTTGAATTATCTTGAAATTATAATTATACATAAATTAGTCTCTCTAGCTCTACAGAGAGAAAGAGAGGCATCTGCAATAATTTAATGCGCGAATGTCCTCCGAAAATAGAACGGTGAGAACGCCGTTTCGTGGCACCGCAATTCGCGAATTTGAACCTAGGCTCTTTGGTTACAATATCTGGAAAAATTCGGGCAAGAGAACGATGTATTCATTCTTTGCGTGCCCGCGCTGTTCGTGATATCTGTAATTACTCGGTGGTTCCCAAGGAACAAATCTTGGTCCACTTTTGTTTACGGTCTTTGCAAAGTATACTTTCCTAAGAAATTTCACGCTTGAAATACCTACTTACTTTACCTACATTCAAAACTACAAGAAGTGCTTGTAATGTCAAATGCCCTAGACTCGCGTTTTGTCCGTCCGTCCATTCATGTTTCCATCTGTAAGAGTCTCCTCCTTGGAAAGTCGTGGTAAAATGTCTTATCAATAACACAATACACCTCCCAGAAGATCATAGCTGTAACTATTCCGAAAGCTGATGTATTACACATCAATAGCATAATATATGTAAGTACATACTTTCCACTTTCGGACATACCATGAGTTGGGTTGACAGACCAGCTTTCCCCGAAACCTCCCTTACTTAAAATTAAACTAAAGTAAATACATACATAACAAGTTAAAAAGTTATCGTTTACATAAAGCGCATTTCCACTTGCATTCATTTCCCATTATTGTAAGATGCAACTTCTATTAAAATCGTAAAAATCCGGCCACAAATATGAAAGATAGCGTTGCACATGGGCAATCCATTTTTGACGTGTTACTTCAATTTCAGTTTATGAGAAGAATTTCATTTCAATGCTTTTCTAAATAAGAAAGTTGGAACTGCGCATGCGCAAACCTAAATTTAAAAACATTTTTAGATTTTCCTTTGTTCCAAGCGCCTAAGTATCAAATTTCACTTAAATGGTGCCATAGATAAAAAAGTTGGCACTGCGCATGCGCAAAAGAAAATTTTGAGACTGGCGCTCGATGATTCTTTATTCCAAGTGCATATGTATCACATTTCATTTAAATTCTTCCATAAATAAAAAAGTTGGCACTGCGCATGCGCAAAACCAAATTTTGAAACT
>NW_022170738.1:33371038-33389641 GCF_008802855.1 Photinus pyralis | reverse complement strand
GTTTAAGATTATCTTTTACAAAAGAAATTGCAAAAATTCGCTAAAAAATGAAATAACTAAGTATATATAAATGAGGAATAGAAGATAAGTGCTATGTTGAGACGCTTAAATCAAGTCAGTGATTCTATTAAAGGTAGATCTCTTGGATCTATTGGAAAACTTTGGGAAAAAATATTACCAATGATCTTTTCACACCTGGACGATTACGAGAAGAAATTTTAAATGTTGCAAACAACTGGGATTTGTTAAAAATTCACCGCAGTGCTTCCGAACGATGAAAAACAGGATGTAGATCATTTCTCTAAAAGTACCGTTTGTGGTAGATGTCAACACTGGTGCTGTTATAATGCCTTATATCAAGAAACATATTGTAACGAAGATTCCAGCAAACCCGATAGACATAGAGGCGCCATCAAAGATTAGTCATCGGCGATCAAGAACGAAGGCAGATGTGACGCAATCTTTCCGAAAAAGATTACGTGTTTGTTAGAGAACATTCTAGAAGCGTTCGAGAATGTGGAACGTTTGGTATATAAGCAAATCGAATTGCGATTCAGTCAGTTCCAATTTCAACGCCGAAGTAATGAATAGTTCACGTTGTTATAAATTGTGTATATGCGAGTGATAAATAATATAATTACTGTTATAAAGTAATCCATTTCAAGACTGTTATAAATTTATTGTTAATTAATTGTGAATAAATAAATCACGTAATTAAATGTACGTTTCACTATCCTGCACTTGGTAATGCCTATGAGTGCTTGTTTACCTACATAAAAAAATTCTGAAAAAAGCTTTGAGTATTCTAAATTTGATTATTAACTAATTATATACTAATACATTTTGTTTCAGCGTTACGTGATTTGTTAAGCAATGCATTTTTTTAAATTATTGAAAATTGTTTCATGAAAGGCTGTTTTATTGCGTCGGGAAGGTGTTTTAACTAACCCTCCCCTCTCCTCCCCACTCCTGAGTGGGCCGATAGGTATATTTTACGGGCCGGTTTCCCATCCACCTCTGCTTAAAGCCTTGCAAAACCCCTTAAAGATCTTCTTAAAAATCTTATACGCCATGTAAACGCTCTAAAAGCATTTATATGAGTGTTTAAGGGCTTATGAAATCTCCCAAAAACTTTTCAAATCTGGCCCTTCAAAGACTGTTAAACTCTATTATCTCCATCTCTATTATCATTTAACATTTTAAAGGCTCCCGAAACCTCTTAAAAGATCCGCTGTCAAAGAACTTTAAAGGTTCTTAAACTCTATAAGGCTCATAAATATTCTAAAGCATTTAAAAGAGGATTCTTTAAGGGTTTTAAAGGCTTTTGAATGTATGCTTAATTTTAAAGGCTAACTGTATGTTATAAGCTTATAACGGTTCTAAAAGTCTTTCCTATATTCTAAGGTTCTAAAGATCCTCCCCTATAACCTATAAGGTTAAAGGCAAAGTTCTTAAATATATTTAAAGACTTTAAAGCTGGGCGTTTAACAGGTTCTTAAACGCTAAATATCTAGTAATGTCTCTAAAAACCTCTCTTAGATTTTTTAAATTGCTTAAAGGCTAATGAAACGTCTTAAACGCTCAGCTTTTAGAGACCGTTATGAGCTCTTAAATGGTGTAAAGCATTTCGAAGGGTCCTTGTAGACTCATCACAGTCCCTTTAGAAGGTTAAAGGGTGTTCAAGGCTGAACTATAAAGGATTCTTACAGACTAAATGTCTACTAAAGGGTTTAAAGGTTTTTAAAGGCGTTTGAAAATTTTTGGAAACGACTAAAAACCACCTTTTTAAGGAATAATTTTCAAGCCCAGCCCTTCTATCAATCTATTCACAGGGAAGCTCAACCAGGCAGCACTTAGGCACAACAAAGGCCCATTGTGTCTACTCCATTTCTTTCGCAAGTAGGTTCCGAGCCCGTTCCTCTCAATAAAGCCTAACCCCGGTTTCAGATAGCTGTCGTCAAGGAGCTGATGTCTGTCTCTAGACAGGTGCTCGGTAGTTTCATCTGCCTCTCCACAAAACCTGCACGTGGACTCCTCCACAAGTGCAATGTGCAGGTGCAAGGGCTCCGTATGGACACCTAATCTGGTTTCTATTCAGTTTTAGAAGTTTAGAAGACCCAGATTTGCCAAAGGGTCCTGGACTGTCTTGAGCCCCGTTGCTTGTTGCCACTGAGCCTTGAATTGACTGGTCACCCAATCTTTTATCCTGACCTGAAGAACGGAGGGAGCAATTCCTCACGCCACCACTGACTTCACGAGCCAGCTCGTCGCTCCCTATCCCTCCAGATCAAGCTTACCCTGTTAGACTCACCTAATCTATCTAGAGTTCGGCTAAAGTATTTAGTAGGATCCTTGAAGACTCATAGCAGCCCCTTTCGAATTTTAAAAGGTGATCAAGGCTGAGCTGATGAAGGTTTCTAAAAGATGTCTACCAAAGTCTCATAGAGGCTTATGAATACTTTTAAAACTCGACCCTTAAATGTTTCTGAAGATTAATGACTCTTGGGACTTTTAAAAGTTCAGGCCTCATTGAGTTCTACTTCATGCCTCTTGCACTCATTTATTTCGGTTTCTCCACTCCTTTTTGACCTTCTTTGCTTTAGGTAGGTATCCGAAAAATAAGGCATCCAAAGGTATCGGTTGTAGAAAGAATCCTACACGAGAAATTCCGTGACTTCTGTGACCCGAATAAAATTCTTGAATAGTAGTCAGGAAAGCACAATGGTTTTTCTGGTAGTGAAATTGGCATAAGAGAATATAATGCCAAAGAACATCCGCTTGTTTCTGTGACGCTAATACAATTCCTGCAAAATAAAATTGGGTCAGAGAACAATAAGGATTGAGAAGGTGTCTATTAAGGAGCTGCCCGGGTCACCGTGATCTTGGTACCGCAATTTTTGGAGATGAATTCGTATTAAGAGAACATCGTGGTATGAAGGTACCTAGTCTGTAATTTATTCTTGGAAATGGTTTATAAAGCCCTGATCGGTGGCGGGATGATTGTTTCTCGCAGCGTGGGGTAAAAAGACATTCCGCTGTGTGATTCTACTGATAATTGTGGTGTGATTCCCATCAGCTACCAATGTTCCACCACAAATAAAACAATGATTGAAAGTGAGAAGATTTTTGCGTTCCTGTGATCCTAATACAATTTCGGCAAAATAAATTTGTACCAGAAAAGTATAAGGGATGAGAATGTGCATCTGTTAGGATCATACGTGACAAATTTTTTGTATTCCTGTGGCGCTAAATATAATTGTTGAAAAATGATTTTGTACCAGGAAAACAACAAAAAATATATGTGCATGCGTTTCCAAGATATTAATAGAATAATTATTGAAAGTATGGCATAAGAAAATGTTTGTATTTTTGTGACCCTAATACAATTATTGAAAAATTGTTTTGTTTTGTATCAGGAAAACACAATATGGCGTCAATATAATTCCCGAAAAATGGTTTTATATCAAAACAAGATTAAAATACGTTCTTCCATTTCTAAGATGGCAATGGCATAATATTGAACGTGAAATTTGGATAAGAGAAAATAAAGAACATCCCCGTATGCCTGTGATCCTAAGACAAATCCTACCAGTCAGTAGTTTTGGTGCAATCCCAAATGAGCAGTTTACCTTTCTTCCAAGGAATCAAGATCCTCATCAAGATGGTTAAAAGTTTAGAATGCAGCCCACAATTAATTTGCTGGTTGCTCAAGAAGGCGGGGAAGGCTACATGGGCATTTTTTCTTATGCCGAGCCTACCGTTGCGGATTGGGAGAAAAGAGATCGTGAATTGTAATTCTGTAAAGCTACAGTTCATGAAAATCTTGATCTATGATTGAGAACAAGTTCATTGTGGTTCCATAGAGGAGTAGATAAGTCAATTTTGGGACGAGTAAGCAGTTCTTTAGGAGGTGGTAAGCCACGTGACAGTTCACATCTTTCAATCTGTTGATGAGAAGTTGGATAGCAGCCTGCCTCTTAAGCAGGATAGCTTCATCAGGTCTGCCAGCACACTCTCCGGTGGACCTGCTATGGTTTCGTCATTCAGGTACCGGAGATTGAGATCCAAAATCAGGTCCTGGATCATTGGGTGGATGATAAGAGGTCCGCATGGATCACCTCGCTAAGCTCCGACTTGAGAAGGTATGATCTCCGTTCCGAAGAAAGGGGAAGAAGGGGTTGCATAACGTTGGTACAGGAAGCAGATGGAGCTTACAATTTCAAGAGGTTCTGTGATCCTGCGACCACAATTTCTGGAAAATACATTTGTATGAAGAAAACATCATACTTGAGATAGTGAGCACTTCCTTGTATTTTTGAGACCCTAATACATTTCTAGAAAAATATCATTTTTAATGGTCACTCTTCACCTCCAATTCTGTGATCCTGATACTACCACCGATCCCAATACAACCATCGTTGACGTAATGTCATAATAAGATATAACCAATCAACATTAGACTTTCCAGTGCTTCTGTGGTCTTAGTTAAATTTGTATCAGAACAACATAAAACGTGACAGTCAATAATTTTAAGCCTCCTGGTACCTCAATTGATCTTGATACTACTAAGGGTATAAATGCAAACGTAATAAATAACGAAGAAAATACCTTACGTTTCTATGATCTTGCTTTGTACAGTGTGTAAATTGAACTAGGCTCTCCCCAGTAACCTTGGCAGATTTGGCGATATGGTCATAAAATTTGTATATGAGTAAAAATACCTTTGAATACTCTAAACAGTATTTTCCTATCACTTTCGACCTAACAGGAAGTTAGTGACCAAACAGTTGTAAATGGGACACTCCTTATATTATTACATTTTTGGATCCTACAGACAATGTTATACTTGGTACGTTGTTCTCGATAATGTAGGTATACGAGGTTGATCAGAAAAATAATTAATAATTAATCATTTTTGCTAATATAATAGAACTAGTTTACTCTTTTATTCAACCGCAGATCACCAGTCATTTGAAATACATGTACAACGGGCTTCTGAATAAAAATAAAGTAACTTTGATAATTTCGTAATTTCGTTTAAAATCGGACAAAATTAGGCCAAATCGATTTTTGAATCAATGAGGAACGATTCTGATCCATTCATAGCCAACTACTGCAAAAAATAAAATTAAAAAATTTTTTCCACCAACCTCGTATAAATTACTGAAAACAATATATCAGGTCTGTAATATCTCCAAATGTCAAAATATGTATATTTTTTAAGGGTGGGCAATCTCCAAAAAATATACATATACAGGGTGGTGACTTGCGTCACGCATCATAGGGATTTCAATGTAAAATTTATAACATGCGATTATCGGCTCCCCAAATTATCTTAGAGCAAAAATGTATTAAGGTTTTTTGTAGAAAAAAATTTTTTACGTCAATTATTAGTTTTCAATTTTTTATATAATAAAGACGGAAAATTGGAAAAATAAAACCCGCATCTTTTTCAATAATCTGCGATGCCATGGAATTTTCTAAAACAAAAAGATATCCAGTTATCAATTAGCAGCAGTTTGAAATGGATTTTATGATCGACTTGGTTACTGTCTTGCAGTTAATGGTGACTTATTCGAACATTTATTGTAAATTGTTATATTAGGAAACCGTTTTTAGTAATTTGGTCTTTCTTTATGTTGAATTCGCTGTTCTAAATACAATACTTTTTGATAGAATTTGATTTGTTTTATAGCAGACATTCCATGGCATGACGGATATTGGCGTAGTTTTTGTATTATAAAATTCCATGGCATCACAGATTATTGAAAAAGAGGCGGGTTTTATTTTTCCAACTTTCCGTCTTTATTATGTAAAAAATTGAAAACTAATACGGTTGATTGACGTAAAAAATTTTTTCCTACAAAAAACCTTAATACACTTTTGCTCTAAAATAATTTGAGGAGCCAATAATGGCATGTTATAAATTTTACATTGAAATCCCTATGATGCGTGACGCAAGTCACCACCCTGTATATACATATATAATTGAATTCACTTCCGGTTTATGCCTATATGTATATTTTTTAAGGGTGGGCAATCTCCAAAAAATATACATATAGGCATAAACCGGAAGTGAATTCAATTCGTTTCGAAAAATTCCCCTTATGTGATGGTTTTGTCCGTCCGTCTGTTCCCCTTTGTACTCTTCTGTCATGGTCGTCATTGAGTCTTGCACCGAAACAAGAGAATATCAAGTACCCGATTGCCCTATTTAGGCATAAACCGGAAGTGAATTCAATTCGTTTTTAAGGGAATTTTTCGAAAGAAAAAATCCCCTTATGCGATGGTTTTGTCCGTCTGTCTGTTCCCCGTCTAACTCGAGAACGAAAAGAGACAAAGATGTCATACCTTCGCCAATCGATTTCTACGAGTTCAAGGATCATAGCTATTGAATATGAGCCGGATCAAAAGTCTGGTTTCCCAATACGAGCCGAGTGGCAAAAAAATTCCCCTACTGAAAATCGTATGCGATTCTTCGTATCTTCTTACTCTTAATATCGCCCATGAAAATGTTATATTCATACCGGCAATTTTGCTAAAGGAGCGAGTCCAATTTGGTACACATGGTAAAGCTAGTGAAAGTTTCATGAATTTTCGAGTGAGGCTTATATTATATTTTTCAAAGTAAAACACATCTAGTTTTGTGCTCATCCATGTGGGGAATGAGATCTCACCAGTATAATTATCACATGCTAGGTATAACATGAACAAAATCGTCATGTATGCACCTGTTTCATTGAGAAAGCCTCCAAATACACTACTTGATCCTCGAAACCTAATTTTCGTACTCTGCTGTCATGGTCGTCATTGAGTCTTGCGCTGAAATAAGGAATATCAAGTGCCCAACAGTGACTCAAGAGCTTCAAAATGCATATCTGGAGGAATGAAGCGAACAGGTGTTCATACCACAAGATTGCGGACTCCTAAACATGAGGGATCTCCACCACATTTGGTATTTGTGGATCTCTGGAGTAACGCAGGTGTTCCAACACCCATCAACTTGCTTTGTTTGGGTGACCAAACAAAACAGAAACCTCTCTCAAAAAAATTCACGGTGGCCATTGCCCAAAACACACGATTAGTAATCGTCGCTTTATTTGTGTACCATTATGAATCCGTGAATCACCGAATCCTACATTATGTTATTTTTTTTTCTTGCGTACGTATCTTAGCGCACGTTTATTTATACATAAAATTCAAAAATAAATGGGAAAACCTGTGAATGACAGTTATTAGTAATGCACGCTCATACAATAGTGCAACTTTTTGGCTCAAATAAATCGTCTCTTTTACACGTAAAATTACTTAATCATTTGAATAAATGCGTGTGAGATTGTACCATTAGAATAGATCGTGTCATGGGAACCCATTCTAGTCCCAACAAAATCGCAAAAGTTCACAATTATGCCGAAGCATTTCGACTCGTTTATTTTTGAGGTGCGCTCCGAAAATCTTAGGGAATTTTATAGTCAAAGCCATATAAACAAAGCGGCTTTTGGGGTCGATTATAAATTGATAGGTTATACCAAAAGCCGACTAAAAGCAGACGATTTTCGGATACATTTAACAATGTTAATGTTTACTAAACAGAGCCGTTTATTTTAAAACCCACGAAATTACAGCACTTTCCTCTAATGTAATCTTTAGAGATTGAATAAACAAACTTTTATTATTTATATGTAGTTACTTTCGCAATTAATTTCTATACTTATTCTGCTTCCAATACCTCTATGCGTAGGTGTCGGAAGATTCAAGTACAAGTAGATCGACCCTTCTATCTAGGAAAGGAACTGGGATCAGTTTTTAACATAATCAAACAGTTCTGCAGACTGCACCACAGAATTATTTTACATTGTTTATTGTTCCATAGTTGCCATCGCCATAACTTTCTTGTTGCATCACGATCACATAAAGGCAAATAGAGTTTAAATTTATTACCCCAACACCATTTCAGGTACAATGTTGCGAAGGTAATTTTGCAAATAAAGTAGTACCAGCATTACAGAATGACGAGCATTTCCTTTTAATGCAAATTTCATTTTAAAAACAGTAGGTAACACAAGATTCTTGCGTTTATGTTATCCTGATAAATCTCTGGTTGTATCAGGATCACAAATCAGCTACTGTTGTGTGTACAAATGAAGCTTAAATAGGTATTTTTTGGATTGTATGAATGTAATTGCGTACTATGCTTTTCTATATGAGCGACTTTGAAAGAATATCAACACTAATGGTTAACGTGTTTATTGCTTAAAAATACAAATATAGTATTTGATTCTAATTGTTAGTTTGATGATCGATACGACACATGCACTAGAAATTGGAATAATTACGAAAAGAACATGAGTGAAATGACTTACCTGTTAATGTTCGAAGTAGGTTCAATAAACAAACGAAGACGATGATGGCTGGCGTTGGTGGCTTTTTTGTGGTAGCGATAACGAAGATTGTTGGTTGATTTAACGACAAGGGAGATAATTCAGCTTTGGCAGCGTTGTACAAATCAGTTCTACGAAAATGGCATTCTGCGTTTTAACAGACACGCTCATTATTGATGGTTGTGCGACGACATCTTGTATTCTTCGAAGTTTGTCCTTGATCTCCTCTGAAAACGTGCTCTGGTTTGATTGAACTCTAAAGCCGAGCCAGCATGTGCCAACACTTCGTGGGAAGAGTGCATCTCGAAGTGGTCCGTGAAGATCCGTTATGGCGCGACCGATCCGTCGAAAGTCAGTCACCTCAAATCAGCGATGAAAATAAACACAACAAAAATGTATCGTGATCACTCAAATTAAATATAACATTTCCGATCAATAAAGCACAATAACCAAAATTGTTTCATGCAAATAAGTTATACGGGTCGATTCCTTTAGGAATATTAAAATTACTTCGAAAAAAATTACTTATGCAAATTCCTGCTTTATACAAATCAAAAACTACTTACAGTTATTTACGTGGGTAATATTCTCTGATCTCTCCTTGGAAAATGCCGCTTCCATTAGAAAAATGTAAATAGAGATCACTACTTTCTACACTGCCCCGGTAACGTTCTCTGAATGGCTGAATGCCAAATTTGACAGTTCGTATGAATCGCGAATCCCAGCAAACCGACTACAAATTCTCGAAACTAAAACTCGAGATCGCACAGAAATAAAATGCCAATGTTCCGCTGTGTTGAGATTAATTTAAATTCTCTGCTTTCACGCACCTAACCTCTCGCGAAATTAGCTACGAAATAATCGCAATTTTGCGAAAATAAAAGCTAACCCTTTGAAAGTCTAATCACATCTGCCGAAAACCCCCTTACAATTTCGAAAATGCAAACGTTGTTATCGCTTTTATTTCCATACTTCCGTGCACGTTCGCTATTAAGCGGTATATGTGTAAATTTTCCTATATTCATCAAAATATAATTTCAAAACTCAATTTTTGAAACGAAAAAGCGGCCACCCGTTACAAGTGATTGAATGGATCCCAATTTAGGTAGCACTAGAAACCAACCCCAATCTTCAAAAAAAAAACGATGGAACATAAGCCCTTTTCGAGTGCACGGGTTAAATTAATTTACATACACCTCCAGAGCTAATTTAACCCTCAAGGACAGGCATTCAATGACTAGCAATGACTAGAGACCCACTGCAATCTTTGAAAAGCAACCCTATTAGATTGCAGGTTTTTAATTTAATTTACTTACACCGCAAGGGATAATTTAGCCCTCTAAATGAATACGAATTTTTTAGGTAGCACTAGAGACCGACTCCATCTTGCAATGAACCCTTTTCGAGTGCAGGTGTGGAATTAATTTACTTACACTTCGAAAGCTAATTGAATCCTCAATGACAAGCGCTAAATGAATACCAATTTTTTAGGTAGCCATCACCTCCCGGTACCCACCTTGTACCTATGTGGGGGGGGTTGATCCTGTGAATGATCGTTTTCCCATTAATTATACGGATAAGATTTGGTGCAGTCGATTTTTGGTAAAAAAAGGAAGGTTGTACACTGCCTTTTTTTGAGCCCCGATAAAAAAATTGTCTCAGATCGGCCGGGAGAAAAGATTTTCTTATAGAATGTGGCCTGTACAATCCATAATTTCAAACAGTTCCTAGATTGGGCTACTAGTTCAAAAGTTACAGCCCTTTGAATTTTCTTTCGAAATTGGTTTCTAGTCTATAACTTTTGAATGAGAAGTCTAATCGAAAAAGTACGAATTGTCTTGGATTCTACGCCCCAAGACTAAAATCTAAATTCATATGTCCGCACTGGCAATAAGTCGCATAAGGGCACACTTTTTTATAGTATTCCCATTGCCCTGGTCGAAAATTGAAGTCACATTCCAATGGATTAATTTCTAACAATTTGAACAGGAAAATTTACCATGAGAACTCTTATCTAGGTCGTAACTTGGGCTCTATTAAACACACAATACATCATTTACAGATAAAACAAAGTTTACTCGACCAAGGCAATAAATCAAGCTGAAAGAAAAGTAGGCACTCGGGCTCAAAGTACCAATAGCAGACAACAAGCGATCGATTGAAACAATTAATTAAAGATATCTTAATTACATTGAAGTGTTAGTAATACAAAATATCGGGTCGCAACTGCTATTTTCATTAAATAACTCACAAAGACAAAAACCAACACTTACATTTCGATTTAGACGACATTCATTGTAATTTCAGATGTCATATTGGGCGTTTATGGTGGGAAAACTGCCTTTTACTAATATTTGAAGATCTTAAGGAAAAGTATCGCATAAACGATAACTGGTCGATAAACACAACACTCTGACTCACCCCTTCGTAAACGTCACTTCTTTAATTGGACTTAAATTTACACTTTAAACGGAGCACAGCGGTCTGAAATGTCCAAAAAGTTGGTGAAAACTAAAAAAAAGATATTATCGGACAAGAATTAATTGGTCTGGCGATAAACAATGCCACGTGCGAGATAAGCAACACAGGTGGTTATCAGTTCGGGTGACGTTGATGGAATTTCGAGAATCGTCGGGAATATATTAGTGGAAGTGGGTTTTCTTTTAAATAGCTGGAATTAATTGTAAACGAGGCTCTACCGATTTATTTTGAAAGAGCGTAAAGTCTGTGAGCTGTGTACCAGTAGTTTAGCTGGCTATGTATTTTTTTAAAGAAGAAAAACTTAGTAATAAAGTAATGTGGCAACAAGGCAGCACAGACACAAACAAGAGGGGTGAATTGCTAATTGAGTATATCAATCCAACCCTTGATTCAATCTAACTAATAGCGAACACGAACAGGAAGGACCAAAATTTTTCAGGAAAGGACAAATACGAGAAATCGATCCCCGTTACTTCGACGACGTGGGGTTCGAACCCTTTAGAGCTCCTGGTGGAGACGGTATATTTCCAGCACTCTTCCAAAGGGTTGTTGGGCACATACTGTAAATTATATTTAAGCTCTACACAGCCAGCTTCTGTTTAGCTTGCATACCCAGAGGTGGCAGGCGGTAAATGTGGTGTTCATACCAATTACCAAAAGGGTCAGCCTTAGTTTGTTCTTGTTGAAGGGGATGGAACCAGTTCCTGAAAAGCGGGGTTCTAACAAAATATCCGATTCACCCCCAAAACAACACGCCTATAAAAAAAAATCGACAATCACGGCCCTACAAATTTACCTATCTACCTACCCTCACACACATCAAATAATACAATAGCCACCACCTCTCTCAATAAACTTTAGCAACCCACAATGACCTACAGTCAACAGGTGAACAAGTTGCCTGGGCCTGGACATAACCCTTCCAAAATTTTCGGCCTGCATATAATTTACCTACAAACGGCATTGCCCTCCGAAAAATCTATTGTTAGAAATAGGCTAAGCGATGCGTTTATATATTTTGTTAATTCGCGCCTTCGTTTATGGCGTCACAACAAACGCTTTATATTTTTAGAAATTTAAAATCGTTGAATATGCAAAATAGTTTTGTGCGTTTACGAAGAATTTAGGAATTTCGAGCCCCACCAGAATTAGAATATTTCTGTCAAAGATGGACGAAAATAAATTTGTAAAATTCGTTGTTCCCGCGACGCCCAGGTTATATAAATAAAAGGCTCCCATAGAAAATATTTCGAGTACAATGTACCTATTTGCTTTCGTATTTTCGTTAGGTACACAATTTGAGATGTTTATCTTGCGATTAGATACTTCACTTTGACTGATAACACCACACCATCCTGTTATCGCTATTTGTTTTCGGTGGTGAATTTGGTAGGTTTCCACTTCAGAAGACCATCATCGCCTCCTAGACCGGGAGATAAAGCTGTGGTTGAAAAATAATCCGTTTAGGATGCGGAATCGGCGGTTGTAAACAGAAAAAAAAAACAGGAAACTTATTTTCGGATTTTAATAAGGATATAAATTAACTCAAAAAAAGTCTCCTTATACCCACGCGAAACGACTCGCTCACCGCTCTTTTGTGCGTCTTGCCAGAATTTCCGCATTTTGAGAATAAAGACCTTTTTCCACCTGAATACGGGAGACTATTTTTAATGCGAAAAAATGGGCGGGTCGTATCAATAGACCGTAAAACAAACACTTATGTAATTAATATAGTGGAACGCGGAACGCCGCCTCCTATACCAGAAATTCCGTTTTTTTTTAATAAACATTTTTAACTAAACTAGCTGCTATTAGTGCACTATTATGTCGTTAACACTTAATTATGGCGTTGGCATACTTTTACTTTAATTACAATCTCATTACTGTCTGAAACGTCCAGCACCTTCCGATCAGATAACTTTTATTTAACGCGAAGGGGGGTCTCGCAGGGCTTTAGACCTGGACCTCAATTCTTTCGGGTGATGTGTTTATATGTAGTCACGTTACTTGGTACGACACTGTACGCTATCATACGTAATAATTTCCTACATTATTACCTATACGATATAAAATCTGTTTCAGTGGTTCATGGTCATGATATTTTATATTTGCTCAATTATAATTGCACAACGTGTTCTCGTTTGATTAATTGAACTATTATTGCAACTTGAGAATGGAAAGGGTTTTACATGATTGACGTATAAGAACAGTTTCACTTCCGCAAACAAACTTTGGAGGTGGCAAAATTTGAAAACTTGGATTGTGAACCCGAAAACGACGATGCTCCGTCCACCATTTCAGATTTCAATTAGATTCACTATTTCCTCACACATAGAGGTCACATTTTAAAACGACGTTCTTGGATATTTAAAAGGTTTGGAAATACTTACTTTTCTTTTAACTAGATATCACTTGTTTCACTTTCTTGACGTACGTTCTCTTCTCATATGCTTCTCCAATTTCCCCCCAAGCCCTTAAAAATTCTTCTCAAGTTCCGTTCTAGTTCTTCTGAAGATTTCCCCAAATTCTCTTCACATTTCGCTCAATCTTCTTAGCTCTGAAATTCGATTCATGTTCCCATCAATCAATTTCTTCTCTTAGCCTCAGTTCATCTAAAGTTTGTTTCAAAAACTCTCTTCAATGTGCATCGCTCCTTCACATGGTACCCATCAGGGTTGAGTGATTTTTATAAAAATAAATCAAATATAAGACCAAACAATTTGTGCATCAATCAATTTTACACATTCTTGATACCAGAATATTTTTAGAGAAATTTGTATCAGAAGAAGCCTAACCATAAATTGTACCTCTTATGGCGTGCTTGAAAAGGTATCAGGAGAACATATGTCAGAATCAATCAATGTTTACACCTTGATACAAAAATTGTTTGAAGGGAGATTTGTATCAGGAGAACAAAATACATGAAAATGTGCCCATCAATTAATATCGCAGCATGCCATCCTGATACACGATTTTTTTTAATGAGAAATTTGTATCAAAAGAACATAAAACCTCTTCATAAATTTTACACGAGTTTCTGTAATCCTAATACAAGAATGTGTAAGTGAATTTGCACCAGGAGTTAAACGTATCAGCCTGTAACACAATACATGAAAAGGTGGCCATCAATACATTTTACAGCTTGCGTTTCTGTGGTCCTGATACAAGATTGTTGTAAGAGATATTTGTATCAAGATAATACACAAATCTGTTCATAAATTTTATGCCTCCTTCCATTTCTATAGCATCGAAATTTGTAT
This sequence comes from Photinus pyralis, assembly GCF_008802855.1. NCBI lineage: Eukaryota > Metazoa > Arthropoda > Insecta > Coleoptera > Lampyridae > Photinus > Photinus pyralis. The sequence goes on along the minus strand of NW_022170738.1, from coordinate 33,375,519 downwards.
CAAACGAATATAAAAAGTGTCTTCCAATAAATTTTGCCGTTCGTTGTCTGATTTGGAAATAGATCTGTATCAGGAGAACATAATACTGAAGACGTATCTATCAACAGCGTACGTCTCTGTGATCTCGTTGCGCGATTGTTCAAGAGACATTTGTACCAAGAGACCAAAAACGAAAGAATCGCTCTGTTCATAAATTTTACAAGAGGTTCTGTAACCCTGATACAAGAATGTGTAGTGAAATTTGTATCAGGGAATATAAAACGCGCCGGTCAATTTTCTGGCGTTGTTTGAAAACCCGTTTGTATCACAGGAACATTATTATAGTAAGGTAATCCTCATACAAGAAACGCTTGACGAGATGTTTGCATCAGGAGAACAGAATACGTGAAAAGGTGTCAGTGTCCATCAATGAATTAAAAAAAAAAATAAGGGCCTCTTTTGCCAATAAATACGCGAGGTGTTGTGGATATTTACACTTTGCCTTTCTGTAATCCTGATAAAAGAATGTATACAAGTGAAATTTGTATCAGGAGACCAAAAGAGAAAAAAGATATGCTCATCAATAACTATCCCAGCATATATGATTGTTTACACGAAATGTGTATCAAGATAACATAAAACGCAAGATTCTGTTCCTAAATTTTACACGAGTTTCTGTAATCCTAATACAAGAATGTGTAAGTGAATTTGCACCATTAGTAACACGTATCAGTCTGTAAGCCAATACCCCACTCCTGGCGTTATTTGAGAAGAGTTTTTTTAGTACGATAACAAAATACATGAAAAGGTAGCCATCAATAAATTTTACAGCGTGCGTTTCTATAATCCCCATACAAGAATCGTTTTAACTTTGAAGAGAGGTTTGTATCAGGAGTGAAGAGATCACTCTGTTCATAAATTTTACAAAAGTGTTTGTAACAGTGAAATTTGTATCAGGAGAATACAAAACGTAACAATGTGTGCGCCGATCAATTTTCTGGCCTTGTTTCAAAAGCCGCTTGTATCACAACAACACTACTATAGTAAGAAACTGCGTTTCTGTAACCCTCATACAAGAAACGCTTGACGAGATGTCATCAGGAGAACAGAATACATAATCCCGATACCCTGTTCGTGATTTTCTGTATTCCTGATACAGAGTGCATAAATGAAATTTGAACCAAGAGAATATATAAAGTAAGAGTCTGCCTGCTAATAAATTTACCTCTTCTAGCGTCATTTGAAAAGAAGTTTCTATCAAGAGAACATGATTCGTGAGAAGCTGCCAAAATTTACACCTTGCCTTTCTGCAATCATCATACAAGAATCGTTTGTATCAAGAGAACAGAATACGTGAAAAGGTGTCCGTGTCCATCAATGAATTTTAAGGCTTGTATTTCTGTGCTCCTGATCAATAATGTGTATAGGTGAAATTTGTAGCAACGTTTTACACGTTTCGTTTCCATCATCTTGATGTTAGAAGTTTTTTAGTAAAGATTTGTGTCAGAAGAATATAAACGTTAAGAGTCTACCTACTAGCATCTTAAAGAAAGACACCAGGAGAATAGAAAAATGAAAACGTGTCCAGCAATAAATTTTACAGATTGTGCTTTTGTAATACGCATACAAAATACAACAAATTAGTCCAAAAATTAATATAACACGTAAAGACCTGTCGTTCTGACACAAAGATATGCAAACGTGAAATTTATATCAGGAGAATATAAAAAGTAAGGGCCTGTTTTGCCAATAAATTTGATTGCTTGTTTGTACACGGAGAACATAATACGTGAGAGGTTGTGGATATTTACACTTTGCGTTTCTGTAATCCCGATAAAAGAATGTATACAAAATCACGAGAATACAAAATAAAGCGGTCTGTACGCCAATAAATTTTACTCCTTCGTGTGTTTTCTTGAAAGAAGGTTTACACGAACGTTTTTAATTAAAGATTTATGAGAAGAAATAGTCCCTTTCATGCTAAAAAATTTGATATTAGCATCAGTACCAGGAGAATAGACACGTGAAAGGATTCAGCAATTACAGTTTGCGTTTTTCTGTGATCCTGATACATGCACTTTTTAAAGAAGCTTTGCACCTGGAAACATAAAACGCAAGAATCTAAACTTCCTCTAGTTCCTGAAATCCTGCTCAAGAATGTGTGTAAGTAAAATGCTGTATCAGAAAGATATAAAATGTAGCAGTCTGTACGCCAATAAAATGTTATCCCCTTCTGGTGTTTTCTTGAAAGAAAGTTTACACGAATGTTTTTAATTAAAGAATTATGAGAAGAAATAGTCTGTACATGCTAAAAAAAATTGATTATCAGCATCAGTATCAGGAGAACAGAACACGTGAAAAGATTCCGCAATTACTGTTTGAGTTTCTGTGATCCTGATACACGAACTTTTTAAAAAGCATTTGTACCTAGGGAATATAAAACGCAAAAATCTATCTGTTTTTGAATTTTACACCTTCTTTAGTTTCTGAAATCCTGCTGCAAGAATGTGTAATAAGTAAAATGTGTATCAGGAGGATATAAAATGCCGCAGTCTGTACGCCAATAAATTTTACTCCTTGTGTTTTCTTGAAAGAAGGTTTAAGGAACGTTTTTAATTAACGATTTATGAGAAGAAACAGTTTCTACATGCTAAAAAATTTGATTATCAGCATCAATATTAGGAGAACAGAACACGGAAAAGATTGCGCAATTACAGTTCGCGTTTCTGTGATCCTGATAACCGCCCTTTTAAGAAGCATGTGTACCTAGAGAATATAAAACGCCAGAATCTATCAGTTTATGAATTTTACACCTTCTTTAGTTTCTGAAATCCTGCTGCAAGAATGTGTAATAAGTAAAATGTGTATCAGGAGGATATAAAATGCCGCAGTCTGTACGCCAATAAATTTTACTCCTTGTGTTTTCTTGAAAGAAGGTTTAAGGAACGTTTTTAATTAACGATTTATGAGAAGAAACAGTTTCTACATGCTAAAAAATTTGATTATCAGCATCAATATTAGGAGAACAGAACACGGAAAAGATTGCGCAATTACAGTTCGCGTTTCTGTGATCCTGATAACCGCCCTTTTAAGAAGCATGTGTACCTAGAGAATATAAAACGCCAGAATCTATCAGTTTATGAATTTTACACCTTCTTTAGTTTCTGAAATCCTGCTGCAAGAATGTGTAATAAGTAAAATGCGTATCAGAAGGATATAAAAGGTAGTAGTCTGTACGCCAATAAATGTTACCCCTTCTGGTGTTTTTTTGAAAGAAGGTTTACACGAATGTTTTTAATCAAAGATTTATGAGAAGAAATAGTCTGTACATGCTAAAAAATTTGATTATCAGCATCAATATCAGGAGAACAGAACACGTAAAAAGACTCCCCAATTATAGTTTGAGTTTCTATGATCCTGATACACCATTTTTTAAATGAAATTATACCAAGAAGAATATAACACGAAGAATCTGCCAGTTCATCAATTTTATCTGTAGTCCTGATACAATAATGTGTAATAGTCAAGTTTGTATCAGGAAACAGAATATGTGAAAAGATTCTTGCGTTTCTGTAATCTGGTTACAAGAATCGTTTGGTGTTTATCAATAAATTTTACGTATTGCGTTTCTGTAAGCCTGAAACGAATTTTTTAAGATATATATTTGCATCAGGAGAACATAAAACGTAAAACCATCACAGGAGAATGTAATACACGGCAAGGTACTTACGCTTCATGGACCCTGTTTCCTTGTGTTTGTGGACTTCTGATACATTTTTAGAAGAAAGGAGAATATAAACCAGTGCCAATGAGTTGTTGCCGTTGATTTCTTTAAAATCTGCATTACTCACTCCCTTTGCACGAGAATAAGCAAAATAGTTGTGAACAAAAACCAACGAAAACACTAAAAATGCATAGAATTCCGAGTCATTTTAAACAAAACAGGGCAGAAAACAGAACCCTGAGGAACGCCCTAGGCCAACGAATCGCATACATTTCAAACCCAATCGATCTTCGTTTGAGGTTGCCCATTAATGACATTCTTTCTTCTTCACATGTCAAGTGGAATAAAACGCTTAATTTAATCGCTCATTAATATGAAAGGCTGCTCGATGTTAATATTTATCCGCAGGTCATCGCAAAGGTGAACCTAGAAACGGATACTTATTTCAATACAATTACTGACACGTTAATGCGCTATTTCTGTGCAAATGAAATCGGGTCGTCGTGAACGATTTTTAATTTCCAAATCTTATCACCCATAGAGGCGCTATTTCGACGGATGAAGCTACTCCACTATACCAATCCTATTAGGGTTATCGTGAGATAAAGAGTGACGATTATTTTATGATTAAGTGGTAGAGCAATCCCCTAACCATGAATAAATGCTTTAAGTGTAAAGGGAGGAATGTTGGAAAAATCGTATATCTACAAACCGTTTCATTGAGACACTTGATTTCTTTATCTTTTATCTAAATAAGTTTAAGTAACGTGAACAACAT
>NW_022170738.1:33298035-33370938 GCF_008802855.1 Photinus pyralis | reverse complement strand
GAAGAATACAAGATGTCGTCGCACAACCATCAATAATGAGCGTGTCTGTTAAAACGCATAATGCCATTTTCGTAGAACTGATTTGTACAACGCTGCCAAAGCTGAATTATCTCCTTTGTCGTTAAATCAACCAACAATCTTCATTATCGCTACCACAAAAAAGTCACCAACGCCAGCCATCATCGTCTTCGTTTGTTTATTGAACCTACTTCGAACATTAACAGGTAAGTCATTTCACTCATTTTCTTTTCGTAATTATTCCAATTTCTAGTGCATGTGTCGTATCGATCATCAAACTAAGATTTAGAATCAAATACTATATTTGTATTTTTAAGCAATAAACACGCTAACCATTAGTGTCAATATTCTTTCAACGTCGCTCATATACAAAAGCATAGCAAGCAATTACATTCATACAGTCCAAAAAATACCTATTTAAGCTTCATTTGTACACACAACAGTAGCTGATTTGTGCTCCTGATACAACCAGAGATTTATCAGGATAACATAAACGCAAGAATCTTGTGTTACCTACTGTTTTTAAAATGAAATTTGCATTAAAAGGAAATGCTCGTCATTCTGTAACGTTGGTACTACTTTATTTGCAAAATTACCTTCGCAACATTGTACCTGAAATGGTGTTGGGGTAATAAATTTAAACTCTATTTGCCTTTATGTGATCGTGATGCAACAAGAAAGTTATGGCGATGGCAACTATGGAACAATAAACAATGTAAAATAATTCTGTGGTGCAGTCTGCAGAACTGTTTGATTATGTTAAAAACTGATCCCAGTTCCTTTCCTAGATAGAAGGGTCGATCTACTTGTACTTGAATCTTCCGACACCTACGCATAGAGGTATTGGAAGCAGAATAAGTATAGAAATTAATTGCGAAAGTAACTATAAATAATAAAAGTTTGTTTATTCAATCTCTAAAGATTACATTAGAGGAAAGTGCTGTAATTTCGTGGGTTTTAAAATAAACGGCTCTGTTTAGTAAACATTAACATTGTTAAATGTATCCGAAAATCGTCTGCTTTTAGTCGGCTTTTGGTATAACCTATCAATTTATAATCGACCCCAAAAGCCGCTTTGTTTATATGGCTTTGACTATAAAATTCCCTAAGATTTTCGGAGCGCACCTCAAAAATAAACGAGTCTAAATGCTTCGGCATAATTGCGAACTTTTGCGATTTTGTTGGGACTAGAATGGGTTCCCATGACACGATCTATTCTAATTGTACAATCTCACACGCATTTATTCAAATGATTAAGTAATTTTACGTGTAAAACAGACGATTTATTTGAGCCAAAAAGTTGCACTATTGTATGAGCGTGCATTACTAATAACTGTCATTCACAGGTTTTCCCATTTATTTTTGAATTTTATGTATAAATAAACGTGCGCTAAGATACGTACGCAAGAAAAAAAAATAACATAATGTAGGATTCGGTGATTCACGGATTCATAATGGTACACAAATAAAGCGACGATTACTAATCGTGTGTTTTGGGCAATGGCCACCGTGAATTTTTTTGAGAGAGGTTTCTGTTTTGTTTGGTCACCCAAACAAAGCAAGTTGATGGGTGTTGGAACACCTGCGTTACTCCAGAGATCCACAAATACCAAATGTGGTGGAGATCCCTCATGTTTAGGAGTCCGCAATCTTGTGGTATGAACACCTGTTCGCTTCATTCCTCCAGATATGCATTTTGAAGCTCTTGAGTCACTGTTGGGCACTTGATATTCCTTATTTCAGCGCAAGACTCAATGACGACCATGACAGCAGAGTACGAAAATTAGGTTTCGAGGATCAAGTAGTGTATTTGGAGGCTTTCTCAATGAAACAGGTGCATACATGACGATTTTGTTCATGTTATACCTAGCATGTGATAATTATACTGGTGAGATCTCATTCCCCACATGGATGAGCACAAAACTAGATGTGTTTTACTTTGAAAAATATAATATAAGCCTCACTCGAAAATTCATGAAACTTTCACTAGCTTTACCATGTGTACCAAATTGGACTCGCTCCTTTAGCAAAATTGCCGGTATGAATATAACATTTTCATGGGCGATATTAAGAGTAAGAAGATACGAAGAATCGCATACGATTTTCAGTAGGGGAATTTTTTTGCCACTCGGCTCGTATTGGGAAACCAGACTTTTGATCCGGCTCATATTCAATAGCTATGATCCTTGAACTCGTAGAAATCGATTGGCGAAGGTATGACATCTTTGTCTCTTTTCGTTCTCGAGTTAGACGGGGAACAGACAGACGGACAAAACCATCGCATAAGGGGATTTTTTCTTTCGAAAAATTCCCTTAAAAACGAATTGAATTCACTTCCGGTTTATGCCTAAATAGGGCAATCGGGTACTTGATATTCTCTTGTTTCGGTGCAAGACTCAATGACGACCATGACAGAAGAGTACAAAGGGGAACAGACGGACGGACAAAACCATCACATAAGGGGAATTTTTCGAAACGAATTGAATTCACTTCCGGTTTATGCCTATATGTATATTTTTTGGAGATTGCCCACCCTTAAAAAATATACATATAGGCATAAACCGGAAGTGAATTCAATTATATATGTATATACAGGGTGGTGACTTGCGTCACGCATCATAGGGATTTCAATGTAAAATTTATAACATGCCATTATTGGCTCCTCAAATTATTTTAGAGCAAAAGTGTATTAAGGTTTTTTGTAGGAAAAAATTTTTTACGTCAATCAACCGTATTAGTTTTCAATTTTTTACATAATAAAGACGGAAAGTTGGAAAAATAAAACCCGCCTCTTTTTCAATAATCTGTGATGCCATGGAATTTTATAATACAAAAACTACGCCAATATCCGTCATGCCATGGAATGTCTGCTATAAAACAAATCAAATTCTATCAAAAAGTATTGTATTTAGAACAGCGAATTCAACATAAAGAAAGACCAAATTACTAAAAACGGTTTCCTAATATAACAATTTACAATAAATGTTCGAATAAGTCACCATTAACTGCAACACAGTAACCAAGTCGATCATAAAATCCATTTCGAACTGCTGCTAATTGATAACTGGATATCTTTTTGTTTTAGAAAATTCCATGGCATCGCAGATTATTGAAAAAGATGCGGGTTTTATTTTTCCAATTTTCCGTCTTTATTATATAAAAAATTGAAAACTAATAATTGACGTAAAAAATTTTTTTCTACAAAAAACCTTAATACATTTTTGCTCTAAGATAATTTGGGGAGCCGATAATCGCATGTTATAAATTTTACATTGAAATCCCTATGATGCGTGACGCAAGTCACCACCCTGTATATGTATATTTTTTGGAGATTGCCCACCCTTAAAAAATATACATATTTTGACATTTGGAGATATTACAGACCTGATATATTGTTTTCAGTAATTTATACGAGGTTGGTGGAAAAAATTTTTTAATTTTATTTTTTGCAGTAGTTGGCTATGAATGGATCAGAATCGTTCCTCATTGATTCAAAAATCGATTTGGCCTAATTTTGTCCGATTTTAAACGAAATTACGAAATTATCAAAGTTACTTTATTTTTATTCAGAAGCCCGTTGTACATGTATTTCAAATGACTGGTGATCTGCGGTTGAATAAAAGAGTAAACTAGTTCTATTATATTAGCAAAAATGATTAATTATTAATTATTTTTCTGATCAACCTCGTATACCTACATTATCGAGAACAACGTACCAAGTATAACATTGTCTGTAGGATCCAAAAATGTAATAATATAAGGAGTGTCCCATTTACAACTGTTTGGTCACTAACTTCCTGTTAGGTCGAAAGTGATAGGAAAATACTGTTTAGAGTATTCAAAGGTATTTTTACTCATATACAAATTTTATGACCATATCGCCAAATCTGCCAAGGTTACTGGGGAGAGCCTAGTTCAATTTACACACTGTACAAAGCAAGATCATAGAAACGTAAGGTATTTTCTTCGTTATTTATTACGTTTGCATTTATACCCTTAGTAGTATCAAGATCAATTGAGGTACCAGGAGGCTTAAAATTATTGACTGTCACGTTTTATGTTGTTCTGATACAAATTTAACTAAGACCACAGAAGCACTGGAAAGTCTAATGTTGATTGGTTATATCTTATTATGACATTACGTCAACGATGGTTGTATTGGGATCGGTGGTAGTATCAGGATCACAGAATTGGAGGTGAAGAGTGACCATTAAAAATGATATTTTTCTAGAAATGTATTAGGGTCTCAAAAATACAAGGAAGTGCTCACTATCTCAAGTATGATGTTTTCTTCATACAAATGTATTTTCCAGAAATTGTGGTCGCAGGATCACAGAACCTCTTGAAATTGTAAGCTCCATCTGCTTCCTGTACCAACGTTATGCAACCCCTTCTTCCCCTTTCTTCGGAACGGAGATCATACCTTCTCAAGTCGGAGCTTAGCGAGGTGATCCATGCGGACCTCTTATCATCCACCCAATGATCCAGGACCTGATTTTGGATCTCAATCTCCGGTACCTGAATGACGAAACCATAGCAGGTCCACCGGAGAGTGTGCTGGCAGACCTGATGAAGCTATCCTGCTTAAGAGGCAGGCTGCTATCCAACTTCTCATCAACAGATTGAAAGATGTGAACTGTCACGTGGCTTACCACCTCCTAAAGAACTGCTTACTCGTCCCAAAATTGACTTATCTACTCCTCTATGGAACCACAATGAACTTGTTCTCAATCATAGATCAAGATTTTCATGAACTGTAGCTTTACAGAATTACAATTCACGATCTCTTTTCTCCCAATCCGCAACGGTAGGCTCGGCATAAGAAAAAATGCCCATGTAGCCTTCCCCGCCTTCTTGAGCAACCAGCAAATTAATTGTGGGCTGCATTCTAAACTTTTAACCATCTTGATGAGGATCTTGATTCCTTGGAAGAAAGGTAAACTGCTCATTTGGGATTGCACCAAAACTACTGACTGGTAGGATTTGTCTTAGGATCACAGGCATACGGGGATGTTCTTTATTTTCTCTTATCCAAATTTCACGTTCAATATTATGCCATTGCCATCTTAGAAATGGAAGAACGTATTTTAATCTTGTTTTGATATAAAACCATTTTTCGGGAATTATATTGACGCCATATTGTGTTTTCCTGATACAAAACAAAACAATTTTTCAATAATTGTATTAGGGTCACAAAAATACAAACATTTTCTTATGCCATACTTTCAATAATTATTCTATTAATATCTTGGAAACGCATGCACATATATTTTTTGTTGTTTTCCTGGTACAAAATCATTTTTCAACAATTATATTTAGCGCCACAGGAATACAAAAAATTTGTCACGTATGATCCTAACAGATGCACATTCTCATCCCTTATACTTTTCTGGTACAAATTTATTTTGCCGAAATTGTATTAGGATCACAGGAACGCAAAAATCTTCTCACTTTCAATCATTGTTTTATTTGTGGTGGAACATTGGTAGCTGATGGGAATCACACCACAATTATCAGTAGAATCACACAGCGGAATGTCTTTTTACCCCACGCTGCGAGAAACAATCATCCCGCCACCGATCAGGGCTTTATAAACCATTTCCAAGAATAAATTACAGACTAGGTACCTTCATACCACGATGTTCTCTTAATACGAATTCATCTCCAAAAATTGCGGTACCAAGATCACGGTGACCCGGGCAGCTCCTTAATAGACACCTTCTCAATCCTTATTGTTCTCTGACCCAATTTTATTTTGCAGGAATTGTATTAGCGTCACAGAAACAAGCGGATGTTCTTTGGCATTATATTCTCTTATGCCAATTTCACTACCAGAAAAACCATTGTGCTTTCCTGACTACTATTCAAGAATTTTATTCGGGTCACAGAAGTCACGGAATTTCTCGTGTAGTATACTTTCTACAACCGATACCTTTGGATGCCTTATTTTTCGGATACCTACCTAAAGCAAAGAAGGTCAAAAAGGAGTGGAGAAACCGAAATAAATGAGTGCAAGAGGCATGAAGTAGAACTCAATGAGGCCTGAACTTTTAAAAGTCCCAAGAGTCATTAATCTTCAGAAACATTTAAGGGTCGAGTTTTAAAAGTATTCATAAGCCTCTATGAGACTTTGGTAGACATCTTTTAGAAACCTTCATCAGCTCAGCCTTGATCACCTTTTAAAATTCGAAAGGGGCTGCTATGAGTCTTCAAGGATCCTACTAAATACTTTAGCCGAACTCTAGATAGATTAGGTGAGTCTAACAGGGTAAGCTTGATCTGGAGGGATAGGGAGCGACGAGCTGGCTCGTGAAGTCAGTGGTGGCGTGAGGAATTGCTCCCTCCGTTCTTCAGGTCAGGATAAAAGATTGGGTGACCAGTCAATTCAAGGCTCAGTGGCAACAAGCAACGGGGCTCAAGACAGTCCAGGACCCTTTGGCAAATCTGGGTCTTCTAAACTTCTAAAACTGAATAGAAACCAGATTAGGTGTCCATACGGAGCCCTTGCACCTGCACATTGCACTTGTGGAGGAGTCCACGTGCAGGTTTTGTGGAGAGGCAGATGAAACTACCGAGCACCTGTCTAGAGACAGACATCAGCTCCTTGACGACAGCTATCTGAAACCGGGGTTAGGCTTTATTGAGAGGAACGGGCTCGGAACCTACTTGCGAAAGAAATGGAGTAGACACAATGGGCCTTTGTTGTGCCTAAGTGCTGCCTGGTTGAGCTTCCCTGTGAATAGATTGATAGAAGGGCTGGGCTTGAAAATTATTCCTTAAAAAGGTGGTTTTTAGTCATTTCCAAAAATTTTCAAACGCCTTTAAAAACCTTTAAACCCTTTAGTAGACATTTAGTCTGTAAGAATCCTTTATAGTTCAGCCTTGAACACCCTTTAACCTTCTAAAGGGACTGTGATGAGTCTACAAGGACCCTTCGAAATGCTTTACACCATTTAAGAGCTCATAACGGTCTCTAAAAGCTGAGCGTTTAAGACGTTTCATTAGCCTTTAAGCAATTTAAAAAATCTAAGAGAGGTTTTTAGAGACATTACTAGATATTTAGCGTTTAAGAACCTGTTAAACGCCCAGCTTTAAAGTCTTTAAATATATTTAAGAACTTTGCCTTTAACCTTATAGGTTATAGGGGAGGATCTTTAGAACCTTAGAATATAGGAAAGACTTTTAGAACCGTTATAAGCTTATAACATACAGTTAGCCTTTAAAATTAAGCATACATTCAAAAGCCTTTAAAACCCTTAAAGAATCCTCTTTTAAATGCTTTAGAATATTTATGAGCCTTATAGAGTTTAAGAACCTTTAAAGTTCTTTGACAGCGGATCTTTTAAGAGGTTTCGGGAGCCTTTAAAATGTTAAATGATAATAGAGATGGAGATAATAGAGTTTAACAGTCTTTGAAGGGCGAGATTTGAAAAGTTTTTGGGAGATTTCATAAGCCCTTAAACACTCTTATAAATGCTTTTAGAGCGTTTACATGGCCTATAAGGTTTTTAAGAAGATCTTTAAGGGGTTTTGCAAGGCTTTAAGCAAAGGTGGATGGGAAACCGGCCCGTAAAATATACCTATCGGCCCACTCAGGAGTGGGGAGGAGAGGGGAGGGTTAGTTAAAACACCTTCCCGACGCAATAAAACAGCCTTTCATGAAACAATTTTCAATAATTTAAAAAAATGCATTGCTTAACAAATCACGTAACGCTGAAACAAAATGTAATAGTATATAATTAGTTAATAATCAAATTTAGAATACTCAAAGCTTTTTTCAGAATTTTTTTATGTAGGTAAACAAGAACTCATAGGCATTACCAAGTGCAGGATAGTGAAACGTACATTTAATTACGTGATTTATTTATTCACAATTAATTAACAATAAATTTATAACAGTCTTGAAATGGATTACTTTATAACAGTAATTATATTATTTATCACTCGCATATACACAATTTATAACAACGTGAACTATTCATTACTTCGGCGTTGAAATTGGAACTGACTGAATCGCAATTCGATTTGCTTATATACCAAACGTTCCACATTCTCGAACGCTTCTAGAATGTTCTCTAACAAACACGTAATCTTTTTCGGAAAGATTGCGTCACATCTGCCTTCGTTCTTGATCGCCGATGACTAATCTTTGATGGCGCCTCTATGTCTATCGGGTTTGCTGGAATCTTCGTTACAATATGTTTCTTGATATAAGGCATTATAACAGCACCAGTGTTGACATCTACCACAAACGGTACTTTTAGAGAAATGATCTACATCCTGTTTTTCATCGTTCGGAAGCACTGCGGTGAATTTTTAACAAATCCCAGTTGTTTGCAACATTTAAAATTTCTTCTCGTAATCGTCCAGGTGTGAAAAGATCATTGGTAATATTTTTTCCCAAAGTTTTCCAATAGATCCAAGAGATCTACCTTTAATAGAATCACTGACTTGATTTAAGCGTCTCAACATAGCACTTATCTTCTATTCCTCATTTATATATACTTAGTTATTTCATTTTTTAGCGAATTTTTGCAATTTCTTTTGTAAAAGATAATCTTAAACTACAGTACTTAAACCTCATTTTGACAGACTGGCTGGCTGAAGAAAAGGAAAACGATTGTAGGAAGGCGAGGAGTGTACATGTACCTACCAGAGCTGTGTAATTAACAGCTTTAGGGACGGGGCTACATGATGTGGGGTCGGCGACATCCGACATCTTGGCGCCATCTTCGAGCGTGTGGTGATTTTTCAGTTTCTTCTACAGTTTTTTTCCGATTGTGGTGTCGTTGAAAAGATCTCTCATAAACGCGCACAACTCCTGCGTGATGAAATTTTGTTTTTTTCCTAGGTGCGAAATTAACCACCTGTCCCTAAAGGAGTCTGTATGAGTAATTAAAGAGGCTTTTAAATGTTTTAGAATCTTTGCGAGATCTATGGCGAACGGTAGGACTTTGGGGGACACCTATGCTGTGGGTGATCGATACACAGGTGTTGTGGTCCTATGCTATTGGTGAACGATATAGGACCAGGGAGAGACTTACTCGTTATGGGCACGCAGAAGTCGACTGAATTTTTCTGCCGATGCACGCTACCCCATTTCTGAGGTGGAGTACGTCACTGTCACTGGCAGCGTTGCCTCGATCGTTGCATGCACGTATGTGGCGCTGCCAAAAACCGTTGAAGACCCTCATAAGATTTTTCTAAAAGCTTTCGAGCCTTTGCGAGGCTTATATTGTCTAAGAAGTAAGAACCTTTAAAGGTATTTCAGAGGGGAGCCTTTCCAAGGGGTATGTGACCGATAATCTTAAAGATTCTCCAAAAGCATTCCAAAGTTCTCAAAATCGTTCTGCCTGTTCTATGGTTTTTACCGTTTTGTTTTCACAGACTCAGAATCTGTCAAGGTTTTTGATAAGCTTTTGAGCTTTACGTCTTTCATTTAGTTAGGCCCTTAGGTCAGTCATTTACTAACTTTAATAGCCTTTAAGAGGATAGTAAAGGCTTTCAAGAACCTTTCGGAGCAGTTACAGTATTCTTTCACTTGATTTGATTATATTACTGTCAAAGAGCCATTTGAACTGGTGTCCATTAGAGAAGGGCACCTCTCCAGCCGGTTATTGCTAATTTAGCAGATTTTCGTGATTAAAAAAATCGGAAAAACTGGAAAAACTCACCCTGTATACAGTAATATAAAACATTTTTTGGCTGAAAATGAAGTAGCTTCATCTCCATTGTATTTAAAATTCTGGTGCACTTGCTCGGTTTAATTCCGTACACAAAAGCATTTATTTTTAGCGCCTTCGCGTACAAAAATAAAAGAATCCTCGAGTGGGGACGAAGGAATCTTCTGATGATGAGGCAAAAATCAGGCAATTACGTTATCCGATAGGCAAAAGGCAATGGCATTAATTAAGTGTCTCATAAAGTGAAAGGTATTTCGAAGTGTGTGGCGGTGGCGGTGATTGCACCGTGTGCGTCGTCGTCGCGGCGTCCATACTTAGCTCGGTGACATGACGCCACTAATCGAGGCATTCTGGATCGGCGCCAAAAATAACACTTTTCAGACAAAATATTGCAATGAGGTGTTTGGCTACCACTTTCAACTTCAGGTACTGACTGATGCTGCCTCGCATTCCTATCTGGACATTAAAGCCGATTTGGCCCATTAACTTCGCGTAATTAGATGGATAAAGTTATGGCTCGATTTTATTAATAGACCGAGCGATATTTCGACGTTTACGGCACTCGGACGATTCACTTTTGCCTCGGCTCCCGTCCAAATTACATTTATGTTAATTAACGCCTTACTTAGAGACAGAATCGTGGGAGCTTGAAAGTGAATACGATGAGCGGTTTTTTTTTTCAGGGCAAATTTGTGTTTATTAATCAATACCGCAAGGGGTTAAAACCTAGTGGACATTTGCATATCGCGGGTCAGCAAAGCCTCGGTAACAGCGACCGACATGCTATGCCTTTCGCACGATATCAAACTAAACCCACTAAAAACTCGCCCTTTTCGTAACAATTTATTGCCGCATTGCTATGCAAATGTAATTAGTTCTGTTAGTTTGAATTTGAATTATCTTGAAATTATAATTATACATAAATTAGTCTCTCTAGCTCTACAG
Source organism: Photinus pyralis (assembly GCF_008802855.1). NCBI lineage: Eukaryota > Metazoa > Arthropoda > Insecta > Coleoptera > Lampyridae > Photinus > Photinus pyralis. The sequence goes on along the minus strand of NW_022170738.1, from coordinate 33,360,292 downwards.
AGAGAAAGAGAGGCATCTGCAATAATTTAATGCGCGAATGTCCTCCGAAAATAGAACGGTGAGAACGCCGTTTCGTGGCACCGCAATTCGCGAATTTGAACCTAGGCTCTTTGGTTACAATATCTGGAAAAATTCGGGCAAGAGAACGATGTATTCATTCTTTGCGTGCCCGCGCTGTTCGTGATATCTGTAATTACTCGGTGGTTCCCAAGGAACAAATCTTGGTCCACTTTTGTTTACGGTCTTTGCAAAGTATACTTTCCTAAGAAATTTCACGCTTGAAATACCTACTTACTTTACCTACATTCAAAACTACAAGAAGTGCTTGTAATGTCAAATGCCCTAGACTCGCGTTTTGTCCGTCCGTCCATTCATGTTTCCATCTGTAAGAGTCTCCTCCTTGGAAAGTCGTGGTAAAATGTCTTATCAATAACACAATACACCTCCCAGAAGATCATAGCTGTAACTATTCCGAAAGCTGATGTATTACACATCAATAGCATAATATATGTAAGTACATACTTTCCACTTTCGGACATACCATGAGTTGGGTTGACAGACCAGCTTTCCCCGAAACCTCCCTTACTTAAAATTAAACTAAAGTAAATACATACATAACAAGTTAAAAAGTTATCGTAAACGATTTACATAAAGCGCATTTCCACTTGCATTCATTTCCCATTTATAAGATGCAACTTCTGTTAAAATCGTAAAAATCCGGCCACAAATATGAAAATAGCGTTGCACATGGGCAATCCATTTTTGACGTGTTACTTCAATTTCAGTTTATGAGAAGAATTTCATTTCAATGCTTTTCTAAATAAGAAAGTTTGAACTGCGCATGCGCAAACCTAAATTTTTAAACTAATGTTAGATTTTCCTTTGTTCCAAGCGCCTAAGTATCAAATTTCACTTAAATGGTGCCATAGATAAAAAAGTTGGCACTGCGCATGCGCAAAAGAAAATTTTGAGACTGGCGCTCGATGATTCTTTATTCCAAGTGCCTATGTATCACATTTCATTTAAATTCTTCCATAAATAAAAAAGTTGGCACTGCGCATGCGCAAAACCAAATTTTGAAACTGGCGTTGGATTTTCCTTTATCCCAAGTGCCTATGTATCAAATTTCGTTTAAATTCTTCCATAAATAAAAAAGTTGGCACTGCGCATGCGCAAAACCAAAATTTGAAATTGGCGTTTGATTTTCCTTTATTCCAAGTGCCTATGTATCAAATTTCATTCAAATACTTTTATAAGTAAAAAAGTTTGCAATTCGGTTTATAAATGGTCGAGATGCGAAAAGGGCACTGTAAATTTTGAATCGATTCGATTCAACTTTTGGCATTGCGTGTTATATGGCTAAAGCTATGCCCATATTGAATTTCATGCAATTCAGTTCATAACTAACGGAGATGTAAAAGCGATCGAACATTTCTAAACAAGGTTATCGTTCACACGGACAGATAGATGGACAGACAGACAAAGGAACAGACGGACAGACCAACCGGCAGGCGACAGATAGCAATGCAAAATTATAAACGATCTCTAGGATCGTTAATAAACGGCAAAAGTGTAAAATTATGGAACATGTAAAAAACGGTTTTTTTGTTTTTTTACAATAACTTTTTTTGTAAGCGGTACAGAAAAAATTCCTTCCTTGGTACAAGACTCGACACCATAACGAACCCAATAGCGAAAAAAGTAGAACAATAGCTCTTAAGATAAAGAACTAGTAGCGTCGCAAAACGAGCGGACGGACGGACGGACAGCCGGACGGACGGACGGACAAAGTGGCCACAATAGCGCATTTTTTTTTATTTTTGTGGAAATGCGCTAAAAATAGTGACAAATCAGAAAAATAGTCAAGGAATTTTACACTTTTCTGGATAGTTGTAATCCTGTTACCACCATTTTTGGAAAACACAAAACATAAAATATGTTTCTGCGTTTCTGAGATATAAATGGTAATTAGTACTAGTGAGCTCGGTATAAAATAATTTAAATCCTGAGAACGTTCTTGCGTTTCTGTGATCCTGATATAATTTTTGCAAAATAAATCAGTACGTATCCTTCCCATGCTTCCATCCTGTCTCTTCCACCCTTCAAATCTCATAACTTCTCATCGTATGATTGACGCCTATTTCACGATTCCCTCTACGCCCACTTCAGACCTTTCGTCAAACTTTCTTCATGCCTTTTTCACGGTTCACGTTTATGCTTTCTTCTCTTTCGTTCTTTGACACTCAATGTTTGAAGCCGTATTCAGACCTCTTTCCTTCACACCACTTATTTAAACATACGTTCTCCTTCGCAGTTTCACTACCTTCATGTCTCCGAGATGACCTTTTTCACGCATGCTACCTTTACATCTCATTTCTTAAAGCCCATGTCGCACTTTTCCACAACCTCTTCTTTAACACTTTCTTTTTCGCGTCTCATTCTTTTACGCATTCCAAACATTCTTCGTTTACACTTTCATCCAGTTTCTTCACTATCTTATGGCCTCCTTCGGTCACATGTTCTTTCTTTACATCTCTTTTCTCCTCAATTTTTTTCTTAATGTCTGTTTCATTATGCTTCATTTAATTTCTCTCTCCCCTCAAGTCTTCCTCACACATACTCTATTTCTAGCCTTCCTCAATTTCTCTTTATTCCATCTCACCTTGCTACGTCCCCTTTCCCCCTATTACACGTCTTTTTCGCGCGCCTCTTTCTGTCACGATCTTTTCCTTTCTTTACGCTTTCTTCATTCAAGCTTTCATTCTTTTCACATTTTCCTTTGTGCCTTTTCACAGATCTTTCGTACATATTTCGCCCTCTTTTCGCGACTAGGCCGATTTCCTTCACACCTATCGTACACTTTTTTATGACTTTCTTCATTTTGTTTTTTTTGCAATTCCAAGTTTCCTTCCTTAACGTTTTCTTCATTTACCTACGCCTGATTTGTGCATTCCTCTTTAAGCCCGTCTTTTTTATAACTGCTCAAATACCCCGTCACGCTGTCTTTACACCTTCTTGACGTTTATTCTGAACTTCCTCAAACACTCTTCTGTCTCTCTTCTCATTTTCTTCACCCCATCTCTACGTCTACTGGTCGTTTTTTCGCGACTCATTAAGGCCCTGTTTTTTTCACTCGTGTTTCTTTTTCCACTTCCATTCATCGCATTTTTTTGCCTTAATATAACTGTTCCTTATTCCTCTTTCACACTGTTATGCTTCCTTCCACTCTCCATTCTGTTTCTTTCATTTCTTTACGTCTCTTTCGCGCTTCTTTGTCTTGTTAGTGCATGCTTCTGTCCTTCTTAAAGTTTTTCTCTTAGTCCTTCATTCACTCCTTGCCCCCTTGTGCCTTTCTCCTGAGCGCGTTCTTTCTTCACGCCTCCTTCATTGACTGCTTGTCACTAAAATAGTATTAAGCTCTTGGAAATTCTTCGAGACATTTGAAAACAGTTTTGAAGAACTCTAATACATCAAATATTTAAGGCTCTTAAAGGTTAAAGGTCCAAAGACAAATGACAATGGTCTTGAATACTCTCAAAATCTTTGAGACTCTCGATTACTAAAGGTTTTTAATAAGGATTCATGAAAGTTCCTTAAGGGTCTTAAAAGGCTTTCCAAAGATGGGCTTTCAAAGGTTACATTTCTATTGAAGGTTCCAAAACGACTAGACGAGCGGGATACACAGAAAAATGCTCGCGGAGCCGCAGCTTAAATGATTCTTACTCCAAAGACCACAAAAATAATACTAATATAATAATAATAATATTCATAGCTTTGATGGATTCATATAAATCCTTTTAAAGGTTCAACCAATAAATACTTAAAATCAATCTGGAAGAACTCGAAACTTCTTCGAGACCCTCTGCTGTTTTTGGTGACTAAAAGCTCTGCAGTTCGTAAGGATATTTAAGTCGTCATAGAGAGTCTCTCAAAGTCAAGCTCACATAGGCTCGATTCTTGAAAAAAAAAGGACTCTTGTCAGATTCTGGACGACTCTTCGAAAGATATAAGGTAGGTACCCTTTGGATGTGTTGGGAGTTTGCAATTCTTACAAAGCTGATAAAGGAGATCGCCAGCTCCTTATGATGGTAATGATCTTGGACGAACAGACAGAAAGTAGGATTTCTTCTTATTATGGATAGGTACCTAGGTACTGAATGTTTTAATTCAAAAAGAACCTTCATTTATTGTAAGTATGGTTTAATTGTTGCCGTTTTATTTCACTTAATAAACAATAATGTGTAAAAGGCTCTCGATAAAAAGTAGTCTCATCTGCAGTTAAAATTTAATGAAAATTGATGATTTGAAATTTTGGCGTCTGTAATACGAACGCTATGTGACTACGTAAGTAATTATGAGTACGAGTAGTTACTAGTTATCGAATGCGATATAATAAATAAAAGTGCTATGTCAATAACGTCCACTAATTAGGAACATACATGATAAAGAGTTTGTAATTAGAATTCTTTGTTTGTTTAAATGTAAGTATATAAATCCCTTTAAAATTGAAAAAGTTACATTTTTAATACTGGAATCCTGGCGATCATTTTGAGAGTGCAATTTTATAATGGCATCAGAGCGAATTTTGATTGGCTGTTATTAAGGGGTGGTCGCGACATGCATTGATCTGAGGGATGCTGCGCAAAAGCTCATCAGATTTCAGAAGGGGTCGTCGAGATTAATAATCGTATACCATTCGGAAAAAAAGTGGTAACGTTAGACTAAGAATAACTTTAACCTTTGACCTGAACTGATTTACCCCCGTAGCGCCGCTTATTACACACAAATCAGATTTCCTTATCGTGACCTTTTCAACCTTAAGACTTTCGACGCTAATGGAAAAAACGAAGTCGGTTATAAAATTTAAACTAAGCACTTAATTGCGTGAATACGTTTTGGCTATCATGTATAATGCGGCGCGATATTCACCTTTGCCAACTTACCCGATTCATCACTGGAGACAAAAGACTTGTGTATATTTCGATTACAAAATTGCCCATTCCCACAAAACAATAACTTCAGTTAAGATAATTAACTAATTACCGTGGGAAATGATTAGATGGATAGGCAAAATTGTACGCCTTGATTTCGCATTATGGGTTGCATAAAATCAAATGCGTTCAGCAGTGTTATATACTATTAATTACTATTAGCTTTGACTATAAAATTTATATTCAAAGCTATTAGCATAGACTCGGGAAAACACTTTTTCTTATTAATTTTGGTGCGTAGAATCCAAAACAATTTGTACAATTCGTACTTTTTCGATCAGACTTCTCAATCAAAAGTTATAGACTAGAAACCAATTTCGAAAGAAAATTCAAAGGGCTGTAACTTTTGAAATAGTAGCCCAATCTTGGAACTGTTTGAAATTATGGATTCTACAGGCCACATTCTATAAGAAAATTTTTTTTCCGGGTCGATCTGAGCAATTTTTTTTTCGGGCCTCAAAAAAAGGCAGTGTATAACCTTCCTTTTTTACCAAAAATCGACTACACCAAAATTTCTCGGGAAAACACTTTTTCTTATTAATTTTGGTGCGTAGAATCCAAAACAATTCGTACTTTTTCGATCGACTTCTCAATCAAAAGTTATAGACTAGAAACCAATTTCGAAAGAAAATTCAAAGGGCTATAACTTTCGAACTAGAAGCCCAATCTTGGAACTGTTTGAAATTATGGATTCTACAGGCCACATTCTATAAGAAAATTTTTTTTCCGGGTCGATCTGAGACAATTTTTGTTCCGCTCCTCAAAAAAAGGCAGTGTACAACCTTCCTTTTTTACCAAAAATCGACTGCACCAAAATTTCTCGGGAAAACACTTTTTCTTATTAATTTTGGTGCGTAGAATCCAAAACAATTCGTACTTTTTCGATCAGACTTCTCAATCAAAAGTTATAGACTAGAAACCAATTTCAATTTAACAAACTGTATGAATACGGTGTTAGAGGTATAGCTGCCGACTGGCTAAGCTCATACCTGGTAGGAAGAACTCAGGAAGTGAAAATGGTTTGGCAAGGAGGAGTGGTTAAGTCGGACAAAAAAGTGGTGTCACATGGTGTTCCTCAGGGCAGTACGCTGGGGCCTCTTCTATTCATTATTTTTATTAATGATATATTTAATAATAATAATAAAAGTTTTTTAACGTTATTTGCTGATGATACGTCTAGTATAATCACCGGTAATGAGCCAGACACCCTGTGTAGCCGTGCCAACGAGAGTGTCATGGAAATCAGCAGGTATTGTGCAGATAATGGGGTTTTCTTGAACTCGTATAAAACTCAAGCGATTCAATTCTCAAAAAGTGGTCTTAATAGCAGTCTCCTATGAGTCCTAATTAGACTAAATAATCATACTATAAGGCAAAGCGATAGTATAATATTTCTTGGACTCCACTTGGACAACAATTTCTCTTGGAATACCCAAATAAACATAGTTATTAAGAGGTTAGCTACTCATTGTTACCTAATTCGACAACTATACGATGTAGTTCACTGTGACTGTCTGACTTCTTACTACTATGCTCATGTCCAGTCTACTCTCAATTACGGTATTATTTGTTGGGGTACCAGTTGCAGAATGAACGAGGTAATGATTAGCCAGAAGAGAATTTTAAGAGCCATGCATGGTAAACCACCACGGTATTCATGTAGGGAACTCTTTGTACAATCTAATATACTTACAGCTGTATCTTTATTTATTCTTAATAATCTTGTATTCATACATAGTAAGAAAGATCTACATCAACCCGACTCGGTAGCTAATAATGTTAATCTAAGAAACAAGCGGAATTTGAGAATACCCAAGCTCAACCATGCTTATATTGCCAACCATTTTCCCGCCATTGCCATTAAACTTTGGAACAAACTACCGGAAAACGTAAAATGTATCCATAATCCATCTAGGTTTAAACAAACTATAAAAAAACATGTTGGTAAAGATGTGCATTTATAGGTTAGACGAATACTTGAACAGTAAAATTGTTGCAGGTATGTAATGTAACGTGTAGGTAGTGTATTTTTATTTATTTTTTACTTATTTATAATTTATACTTAATTATATAATTTGTAATTTATAATTTTGACGTTCCAATGCTTGTATACAAGTCTCATGGAATAAACGGTACTATTATCATTATTATTATTATTTCGAAAAAAAATTCAAAGGGCTGTAACTTTTGAACTAGTACCCCAATCTTGGAACTGTTTGAAATTATGGATTCTACAGGCCACATTCTATAAGAAAATTTTTTTTCCGGGTCGATCTGAGACAATTTTTTTTGCGGGCCTCAAAAAAAGGCAGTGTATTACCTTCCTTTTTTTATAAAAAATCGACTAGACCAAAATTTCTCGGGAAAACACTTTTTCTTATAAATCCTGGTGCGTAGAATCCAAAACAATTCATACTTTTTCGATCGGACTTCTCAATCAAAAGTTATAGACTAGAAACCAATTTCGAAAGAAAATTCAAAGGGCTATAACTTTCGAACTAGAAGCCCAATCTTGGAACTGTTTGAAATTATGGATTCTACAGGCCACATTCTATAAGAAAATTTTTTTTCCGGGTCGATCTGAGACAATTTTTTCTTCTCGCCTCAAAAAAAGGCAGTGTACAACCTTCCTTTTTTTACCAAAAATCGACTGCACCAAAATTTCTCGGGAAAACACGTTTTCTTATAAATCTTGGTGCGTAGAATCCAAAACAATTCGTACTTTTTCGATCGGACTTCTCAATCAAAAGTATATAGACTAGAAACCAATTTCGAAAGAAAATTCAAAGGGCTGTAACTTTTAATTGAGAAGTCTGATCGATAAAGTACGAATTGTTTTGGATTCTACGCACCAAAATTAATAAGAAAAAGTGTTTTCCCGAAAATGTTAGGGGTGGTCGATTTTCGCTAAAAAGCAAGGCTTGCTATATTTATTGTAATATTATTGTGGTTTTTTGCTTTGATAATGGACTGCTGTTAATCAGACCGAAACTAATGTCAGCTACTGTACAACTCATTCTGCAACACCTGCTACAGCAGAAATATAAAATTGACTGGAGGAAGACATCTTATGTTATTAATATTTCCACCCAATTTGAGATTATGGAACTGGGTCCTGGCAAAGGGAATGTGGTGTCCACCAACATAGAGTAATAGGTACTCTATGCCACGGACAAGATCTTACTGATGATGCATTGTAGTCCCTTCTATCTCACATGAGGTCTTTGACAATTTTGAGTGCCAAAGCATTCTTCACCTATATCAGCGATTCTTTTAGATTTTGGCTTGTAGACTCCATAAATGTTGAAGGTTGGCTTGGTAACGGTGGTGCTGCAGAAGACTTACCTTTGCTTGAGACTTTAGCTGTTTTTCATAAAGTCCTTAGAAGATGAAAAGAAACACAAAAGCGGTTTATATATTCATCTTAATAACTTAATATCAACAAATATAGAATACATTAAATAAATATTGCTAGTAACTTCCCTATGCTAATCAAATGTCATTACATCATGCCCATTATTAGGCCACTGTTCTGTATCGGTATCTCCATCAGCTTCATGATCAGACCCGGTAGGCGCTTGGGAAGTGTACGTTGTTGACTCCCCTCCCATCGACATGTAATAACTCGAGTCCATTTTGTTGGAGGGCGGAGATCTCCCGATATTATTGATACCTTCGAGTGCTCGCTGATTTTGCGAGTCCAATCTTAACGCAATATGATAGTGTTCGAGTGCATCGTCGTCCTTTTGCAGACGTCTGTAACAATCGGCTAACATTTGGTGCACTTTGGAGGACGATTTCACTTCGGCGTGACGTTTCAGTAATGCTATCGCTTCGTCGTAGGACTGCTCGTGTTCCAGCTGTTCGGCGAGCATGCAAACACCGTGCGTGTAATTTGGGTCGTTCGTGATGGCCAGCTCTAAAATGTTGCGCACTTGGACCGTATTCATCGGATCCTTTAATAGGACCGACGCGTACAACTGAAAAGAGCAACTTTTTTTTTGTTCAATTAAAAAAAGGTGTCGCTTACTGTGAGTGCAGCGGGCGCGTGGTCCATTTGTTTGCAGGTATTTTTGGCCACTGTCATCGCTTCGCGTAGTCTGTTCATCGCCACGTAACTCTGCACCAGACCGTAGTTGGATTCGAATCTAAACATACATTTTTTTTATAAAATACTGTAGACATACAGATTGTAGAAAACTCTTCTAGTATAAAAACGGTCACGTCAATCATGGCAAAACTGGCCGCCTGTGAAGTCTCCACAAATTATGCATTATATTTTCATCTCCATCTAGCCCATGCGAAGAAAAAGACGTCAGTTTTGCAGTAGGCGGCTACTTGCGACTGTTTTTATACTAGACGACATTAGTTAATGTGCTTATAAACAAAAGATATAAGGACTACATGATAATTGGCAAAATATAGTGAGCTGTGAACTTATTTTAAAAAACAAAAATGGAAAACAGACTAGAACTTGTCAATAATCTGATAGTAATAATAATAATAATTGATTTTATTTCCACTACTAATAAACATACACCTTACCGATTGGGGCAATATTGTAGAGCTTCTCTATAATGAAGTGACGCTTCGTGGTATTTGTTGATTTGCATGAATGTCGCCGCTTTCAGTAGCAGTGCCTCAATGTTCCGTTTGTTGAGCAGGCAAGCCTGTTGGCCAAAGTAAGCGGCGCGTTCGTACTTGCTATTGACGAACATGTGATACCCCATGACGACCCAATGTTCGGTGGACCACAACGACGTATCGAAATCGGGAATCAAATGTTCCAGATCCTTGTGATGTTCTTTTTCGGTCGAGTTCGCAAGTAAAGTCGCCAATAGGTCTCTTCCGTTTATATAATATGGCTCATTCCTTGCGACCTACGGGTAAGAAATCAAGGGTGCACATCAAATAGTTCAGAAACATTGTGGTTAGATTTCTTGGCAGCTTACAGAAACTGCACTCTCGAGCCATACGCACCCTTTGTAAAGCTGCCAAGGCCTTCGCTTCATCACACAACAAATTATGACATTGTGCCATATTCACGAGTAAGGCGGAGTTGTTGCAAAGATTGCCCGGAGTGTCCAAACTTTTAAATGTCGCAACCGCACTTCTGTACTCTCGCAGATACATCTCGGCAAGACCTCGCAGCCAAATACTAATCCAATTTAATTCGGTCGTAGCTCCTAGCATTAACGAATTAACTTCGGTACCCTACAAAAGAACGCGGCAAATAGGCGAAGCTTTCAGTCGAGGTTTCTTACCTTCACGCCTAACTTTAATAAATTTTCGACGACGTCCATCGCCAGCGGACACTCCTTGAGCACCTCCTTATAGCAGGCGATTGCCGGCCTTTCCATACCCGAATCTCGATATAAATTGCCTAACGCCATGTTTATTTTGGGGGTGCGATTTCGGGCGGAAATACTCTGAAGTACCTCAATCGCTCGCTGTGACCGTTTCAGTTTGAGACAGCACAAATGGATTTTGTATTTAATGTCGACGTCGGTCATAAATTCCTTGTCCTCTTGCACTTTGGCGTTTTTCGATTTCAAAAGGTATTTCCGCATCTGTAGGGCAGTCGTGTAGGTGCTTTCGGCGGTTTGGTACTGTTGCGTATTGTACAAGGCTTCGGCATAGTAGACTTGTAGTTGGAATTTGCCAAACTGCAAGGTGGGGTCATGTTTTTGATCGAATGCGGATATCGCAAGTTCACCCTGTAAGAAAGTCATTATTTGGACGGTGCCTTGAAACGTTATTTCGGCGCTTACGAGTTTTAACAAGTCGGAGTAGAGCTCTTGGTTGTACAATAAGGAAATTTGTTTAATAATTGTGTTCATGTTTATACTTTTTGTCTTGAGAAAAAACGTTAGTAGTTCACTTCACTTTCGATCGTAGTTCATATGTAATGGTAGCGTTCCATTGAACTTTTATGTTTTACCGTTATACTAAACACGTCCACATGTGGTGTAGCGCATAATTTGCGCATTATAAGGACGTAGTAGATGGCGCTGTGTTTAAAGATAAGCACACACAGGAAAAATATAAAACGGCACAAAAGTACTGTAAACTACAAAATATCCATCACTGCAAACAGAAATGAATGTTTGGCATTAACACTTAATGACACTTCAATAGATTACTTGCACTCTTCCGACACTACGTTCTCCAGGTAATTTACAGGTTTTATGTTTTAACCCCATAGATGGACGTTTTGTAAACTGGCTTGCATTTGCTATCCTAATGCTTAATGACACACTAGCTCCTTAAAAGTAACTATTTTTGAAAGAGCAAAACAATCTGAAGATATCTAGAGCAATCAAATGCTAGCCACCTTACAACGCATTTCCAAGGAGGCAATATTTTGCACTGAGGAAAGGAATATATAATTATAGGCCTAGGATTTACTGAAAAGAGCATCGATAGCCCGGAAAATGGACAGAACCTACGTTGAAAGGCAGCGAAAACTTTAGAAAGGGTCTAGGGCCCTTCGAATGCACCAGAGATTCAAAGGTCTGAAATGATCTGGAAGGGTGATACGATGCCCTGTAGAGAGGGATCTGTCTGATCACAAAAGTGCAATAGGTTTTTAAAATTCAGTTTTCACAGAATTAAGTCCCACCCCCGGGCCTTTGACGCGAATTTCGTAACACTCTGTATACGATTGACGTCATGCTAAACACATCCATGTTTAACGAAAAATCAACAAATCCAAATTAAGGTTATAATTAATTGAACTCGCACGTGTTTCCAGAATGAAAAGGAAAACAAAACGAGAAATTTCAGAATCAAGCGATTCCGAAAGCGACAGTTCCGAGGCAGAGGTACGATTTATCATAACGTTCCCGACCGTTTTTTTAAATGACTTCTTGCAGTTACAAGAAGCGTTCGCAAAGGGACTACTAAAACCAGGACTCAACATCGTGGAAAACGCTCCGAGAAAGTTCGTAAATGACGAAGCCAGTTTAAAACAAAAGTTATTGGAATTTCAACTAAAACTACCATGGATCGAAAGATTGGATTCCACAAATGATCCTGCTCCGCTTGCACCGGAAATGGCCGCGCAAATTTTGGAGCAGGAAGAGAAACAAAAAAGTTTACGAAGCAACAACAAAAAGTTACCACAGATAGCGATCGAAAATGATCCCGTACTGAACGATTTCAAACGCGAAATGATATTTTATAGACAGGCGCAAGCGGCCGTGTTGTCCTCGATCCCCAAACTTAAAGCACTCAAAATTCAGACCAAAAGGTAACTAGGCACCCGAATTTACTTGTAATAATAGTCAATTTGTAGACCTGACGATTATTTTGCGGAAATGGCAAAATCAGACGAGCACATGCAGAAAATAAGACAAAATCTGATGCAAAAGCAACTTGGCAAAGAACGAAGCGAAAAAATCAAACAGCTGCGTTTGCAGCACAAGGAGGGTAAGGCGTTGCAGACGCAAACGAAGTTAGAACGCCTAAAAGAGAAGAAACAAATACTCGACCGAGTGAAAAAAATGCGAAAGGGCGCAGAGAAAAACTTTGATTTTCTGAATCAAGACGACTCAAAGAAGAAGGGCGGGAAAAAGGCATTAGACAAGCGTAAAGTACGCAACGAGCGATTTGGTTACGGTGGCAAAAAGCGTGGCTCAAAGATGAACACAAAGGAGAGTTCTGCGGACTTTGGTAATCACAGGGGAAAGGGAAAGGCGAGTAGGCCGGGCAAAAATCGACGTAACAATGTAAAAAATAGGCGCAAATAAATGTATTTTACGTTTTTGTGTTCATATTCTCGGGGACAACCTTTGCAACTTTTCTCAGTTCTTTCGTGTACATTTTCGTGCACTGCATTTGCGTCCAGCTAATTGGTACCATCGGATAACCGTGTTCGGAATGCGCGATGACAACACCTAATTCGTTTTCGGCTGTCGACAGGTTGTACGTGTGTGCTTCGGTTATCGGTAACTTTGGATTGTTAAGGTGCTTCAATCGTTTAACAAAAATGCAGAAAGGATACGACTCGTGCCAAGATTACATCGCCAGGACGATAACTTTTGTAAATTTGTACGCGATCTTTGTCGGTTGCGCATACATCTTCTCTTCTTAAAATTCCCCTATACGTTCGGCTAAGCACCGTGTTTCCGATGCACTTTATTACGCACTTGCAAAAGTCTTGGGTCAATATCGTAACTTGAGCCGTAACAATATCTCCTTGTGTGGGAACTAAGGTCTGTTCCCCAGTACTTTGCACTTCGACCACTTTCACCTGAAATATTCAATGTAAGCTCTAGAAATTTTATACAGTGGGTGCTCACGCCATCCTTATCCACCACATCTACAACGCCGGCCAAGGAAGAATAAATATATCCCTGTCGTTCGTAGGTTCCTTGGCCAGATTCGTGGGTCTTGTCGAGAATACAAAGCCGTTGGCCAGGAACACATATTAGTGGTTTTGTCATTTTTAAAATTACGGAAAATTTGAGGTTAAATTTCTTGAAGGTTAAAAAAAGGTCGCATTCTGTGAGATTCGTTGGATTGGGCGCATAGAGGTTGAATTAAACCGCAATTTTGTCAATTATGGCCGTGCCGTATGCACCGAACAAGTTTAGCAGGCTTAGTTTAAGTGTAGCTTAATATCCATGGTAACGATTATTGGGACAATGGTTGTCAAATCAATTGATTTTAAGCTCAGCTTAAATTTTTACGGTGCATACGGCCATAAGTTACTCCGCGCAATCGTTGACTCACCCTGTACAAATTGTACTACATGAACACCTTTTCGAGCGGCGGAATACAATACATGTTACTGCAGTACAATTGCTCTATAAATCCTACATGAAATTGCACATTTTCAACTGCCCTTTAAGGAAAATTGAGTCGGACGTGGCTATTAAGTGCATAAATTAAACTGTTCTTTTGAAGGTAGTTTCGTATGTGACGACATCTCATTGGAAGATCAGGTTTTGTTCTAGTAGTAGCTGCAATATACTTGCATATTCTTATCTACACATACAATCGAAAAAACATAAGGAAGAAATAATATTAACAATAATTGATAGGACGTATTCACTAATTGATGTCAAAAATTAACCTCATAAATTTAACGTTAAATAGAGGATCTTTATTTATTCTAAGCAACCACTTTACAATTGTTAAGTTAGTACGTTTGTGTATCAACAAATACTGTTTTTAGCGCAATACTTATCGTACTGTTTTTTCCAAAAATTGAAATAAGTTGTCACTGCCTTTCTCCACTTGGCGAAGCGTGAAAGATACCATTAATTTTTTTTACATTTTGATACATAAAAATGAATTTCAATGAACTATCGTGATATGTACATCGCTAGTCACGAATTAAAAACACATAAAATCGATCAACTAAAAGGATCACACCCAATATAAGAAACTAAAGCACTTTTGCGACTTTCCCAAATTCACAATTAATACAAAAATAGTAAATCCGTCTGTTTTTAACCGAGAAATAAATCACAAGACTGTCGGCGCCACCAAAGATTCCGGTTAAAAAGTAGAGAGACAAGCGTCGAAAATTAAACAACTGTTGAAGATGAGAAACGTTTCAACATTTACCAACAATTAGGAAGCTGCCAAAAAAGTTACAAATCTCAAATCCTACCATAATCTGTGATACTAATACAACGGCTACAGCCACGAATTAACCCAAAGCTGTTCCCCTTATGTTTTTTTTTTAAATCTCATACAGCGACACATGCCCAAACATGTTCGTGCATTGGTGAAACGTAGGTTTCAATCCACGTCGGAGATTGCCTCTTTGCCAAATCACTCGATTTGAGTGTAACAAGCTCTTAATGAGCACCAAAATGTCTCCACTTTTACAATGATTCTGTTCAACGTGGAGGTAAATGACCTAGAAATAATGTAGGTTAGTCGGCACATTTCGAAATACAGACACATACCATTTCCAGTGGTCAGCAAACGGTATAAGCGCGAATCGGATGTGTGATTACTATCGGCTGCGTGATTGAAAATTGCGCCGCCGCTAGATGGCAATGAAATTATATGGTAGTATTGATCATCGTCTCTATTATTGTTCAATGATACTACTTCAGCGAGCAGGTCCTCGTCTGAAACCTAAAGATCCGTAGATTTTTGGTTCTTTGAGCCGTATAGTAATATGTTACCTCACGATGAAAAGCCTGCTGATCGATACCAAGCTGGTCCTCCCTAACATTCTGGTCGTTCAAGCTACCGTCGGCCGGATTTCGACTTTCGAGCAGCTCGGAATGCTTCTTGCGCTGATGCTGCAGCAACTTCGCCTTGCTCGCGTACTGCTTATGACACCACTGACAAGCTTGTGGGTGCGTCGTAATGCTCCCGACCGTCTGCGAGAAGGTCGGGTTCGGCAGACCGGCGACCTCCGGAAATGAACCCTGCCTTCGGTTGCTCATGGGTAACGCCTGACCGGGATGGTTCTTCAATATGTGCGCCTTTCGCTTCGAGCTGCTCTTGTAGATTTTATCGCAGTATTGGCAGTAGTAGTCGCGCGTCGTTCGTAAAATCGGAAGATTAAGTTCTGGAACGGAATCTGGGCTGATGTCCGGATGACGTTTTGCCAGGTGATTGACCAACATGCCTAGCAAATCAAATGGGCTGATTAGAAGTATACACTTGAATTAAGAAAAAATCGACAAAGTCTTGTAAGTAAGGATGGACAGATTAAAGAACGATCTAGATGAACACTTTTAGTGATGACAAAAGGAAAATGTCAGAGACCACTAAGTTATCATCTTTCTCCATTTTCCCTGCATTCTGGTCTAATGAGCGCAACTGTGATTTTCGTAAAAAAAACACGATGACCCTACTATACTGTATTCATTTTAAGAAGATAGTGGTAGAAAGCATAGGCAAAGAGTTGGTATAGGGAAGCTTTGACCTTCACTGTGATTGGTTAAAACACAAGTCAGTATTACAATGAAACATAGAACGACTGGTGAATTTTGTAAGGTGGTAGTTTGTATTGCCAACTAAACTGCCGAAGTGTCATTAGTTGATATTGTCAAAGATTTATTTCTGTTCGCAGTGCTAAATATTTCTACTTTACAATAATTTGGTGCCGTATTATATTTTTCCTGTGTATGTTCATCTTCAAACACAGCGCCATCTACTACCTTCTTATAATGAATGCAGTATAGTGGAAGAGTAATAGCCTGAGCACAAGCTTACTGTCTCTCTTACATTGCATTGACCATAAATACTATTTTGCTATACATTATTAGCACAGTACCTCATTGAATGGTGGCGCTACTGTCGTTCACTTTAAATTTATAAATTTTTATCTATCCGAAAGCTATTCCGAAAGCGGCGACTGAGTGTACTTGTGTAAGTGGGATCTTTTAAAAAACCCTTCAAAAAAATGACACTTTTAAAATCTATTGCTTAACATTACTGTTCTTTTTTGAAATTCTGACATTACTCATTCCACGAACTCTCGTTAGGGTCAAACATGCCCCTTAAAAATCCTTGAAAATCTTCCTCTTCAAAATCATTTCTGGAACTTCCCTCAATACAAATTTTCTGAAAAAAAATGCATAGCTATCTAGAGATATCAAAAAAAATCTATTTTTTGTTTAGGCCTACTGTTATTATTGACTAGCAAAAATATGTAAATGAAAACGTTGTAGATAATTATGGCCTCAATAATACAAATTTTGTATGTCACTTCTAATTTTTCAGTTAATGACAAACTGTAGCTGCCATGACTTTTTTTTTAAAAAGGCTCTTTTTCGGCGATTCTAACAATAAGTCACTTTGACTTATTTTCATAAATATAAACATTTTTTGTTTTTAATGTCGCATTGGATTGTGTAAGTAGTAGGCTACAAAACAATTGATAAATGTGGTATAAAGCAAAGTGAATTGAAGGGAGTTCCATCAATATTAGCAAAAGCTTCTAGAAGGACTTCCTATTGGTTTACAAGGCACACTTTGGTTCCGTTTCAGTTTTTTATTGGGCGACTACATATAGAAAATTAGAGAGAGAAAATTCTAGCTTATCTTTGATCCCAATAGCGTGCCAGTTTTCCGAACCCAAATTTCGGTTGCGCGATTTTAACAGAGATTGTCGCAAACAACAAGTACTGGAGGATATCAATTGGCCGTGCCAATTTTTTTGAATCGCGGGACAATTATAAAACGTCTGTGGGTCTGAAATGTAATAGCGTTTAGTTAAACTCGTATATGAAATTGTTCGATTAGTGGAAAGTAAAAAATGTAACGCAGTTCTCGTGATGTTATCTAAAATTCCATTAAAGACAATCTGCGCGTACGCATATGCAACTGTTATCATTGCAAGTGCTTACCATGAGCCATGATTAAACCATGAAAGTGACCTATATGGCCGGTGAACTCATTTAGAATAAAACTCGTCCATACTTAAGCGATTAAATCGCATTTAAAGTGGCATTTGGCTTTCGAAAAAATTCAAATAATAAGCGGACAAATTAGCGCGTGCAGGGTAGTTCGGAGTTTGGCTTTTTTTATACACCAAGTAATACTCACGAGTTATTTCTTGGAGAGGCAATTTTGTACAAGCGTAAGGCACAAAAGCAAAAACGATCCAGTTTTCAATTTTTCATGGAGGGAGCCTTTTTCGGCACAAAGAAGATTGAAGAGCGGCGGAAGTTGCAAAGGAACTGTGTTCAGTGAAGAAAGCATGAAGGGAGTGACAAATGCAAGCGTGGAAGAAAGCCAGAAAGAAACATCAGGGAAGCATAACTGGGGATAAAACAAGAAGAAGTTAATAAGTGCTACAGACTGAAAAGGAGACGAATAAAGAATGTGGAGTTAGGGAAAGAAATGTACAGAAAGAAAGAGACTAGTACAGACAGCTTAAAGATTCGCAAAAAAGGAAGCGTGAGAAATATTCGGAAGTGGCGCGAAGCAGTTACGTGAAGCTGAGAAGTTTTGAAAGGAGAAAGGGTGAAAAAATCGGTTTCGTTGATGAAACAATAAAAAAGCTAGAGCTAGAGAACGCACGATTTTTGCCCAAAAATGGCGGAAGTTACCAGATTCTAGTAACTTTAATGTTAGGGATTGTTCCACCTGTTTGGAGATATCTGTATATATTTTTATAAAACATGACAGTACTATGAAGTTAGGTTATGAAAAATGACAGCTATTCAGATTTTATTTGTCAATTTTTTAAGTTGGCAGCAAATTTGCCCAAAAATGGCGGATGATTGCGGTACTTTCTATATTTAGTGACTTTAATGTATGCTTGTTTGGTACGCCCTGTACTGGCAAAGCTAGAAACTTGAAAACAATTTCCAGCGATTTTTCTTGTCCTCTTTTGTTAAAATTTTTTCTCCGAAGCTGTGCAATTAAAGATATGGAATGTGACCATTATTAATGGGACACCCTGTACAATTGGGCCTTACCGTTACGGAGATCCCCATCTGCTCACAAAGATCTTCTTAGGGGTCTACCTTGAAAATCTTGTTTTATGGGGAATCAGATTTGAACCTAAGGGCGTGTTTAGACGGCGGCTTGCGCATCATTCCCGCCAGAGAATAGCGCGAAACTGAAGAATGCTGAAGTCACCTTTGAAATTTTTGTTTACATGGGAAATCATATTTAACTTGAACTTCCAAAGGCGACTCAACGTCAATCCTTTTTTGATCGCCCGTTATTTACCAGCGCCTACTTTTATTGACATTGCCTTTTCCCGTGTATCCACAATACAGGATATTTTTTATAAGCTTCTATGGACATGCGCGTTCGAGACTGACAGTTAAAACGCCGCTCGTGGTGCATTTGCCTCACGAGGTGTGATTCGCGCTCAGCAACCGTTTACACTGCGCGAGGATTGATTCGCGAGTATGACTCGTGAGTCAAATTAGCGCCGTCTAAACTTTATGAAAGTTTCTTAAACATCTTCAAAACCATTGAATAATTTTAGAATTCCCCTAAGAGACGTTTCTAAAAGTATTAATAATTCTTTTAGAGGTTTTTCTAGACACCATCTTGAAAAAATATCTCAGTCACCTTTTTTGACAAAACACATACCACAGATTATATTTTCCCATCAAATAAAATTTGAACTTAAAAATGAAGGCAAAAAAAAATAAAAAAATAATTCACAAACTTATATGTTGGGAACCAAAAGGCCTTAAAAGGCACTAATAAAATAATACACAAAATATAGAAGATTTATCCAGTGAGCGAATTTTTTTATACCTTTGTGAGTTTTTGGTTCGAATCCAAGTCTGGGATGTGGGTTGGGTTGGCTGAAACCCTGTCCACTTAAAAATAAAGACAAAAAAAAATAAGACCATTAGAAAAACTAAGTGATTCCCTGAGGAGAATGAACAAATTTGATGAATAGCCAGACCTAAAACGGATAGAGTGGAGTACTGTATTGGTTCAAAAATCCACTCAAAAATTTCCAAAAATGAGATGCTTTTGGAAAAACTCCAAGATGGAGACTGGACCATTGGCTTCAATTTCACTTCAAAGACAAGCATAAATTCTCTTCCGAAATTATTTTTTTTTGGGATGATGATTGAGGGATAAGGCTTTGGGTACTTGAGAATACATTACCTCTCCGTTTGAATCCGACGAGACAAGCGTGGCACTTGTAAATAAATCGATGATAGTCGGTCGGTTGCACTTTGGGCGTAAACCTCTTGCTATTCTGTATCGCAAGTTTCGAGGCCTTCGGAACCGTGTTCTCGCGTTCCTCCGAATGCATTCGCTTGGTGTGCTCCTTCAGTTTATCCTTGCGCTTAAACTGCTTACCGCAATCGGCACAGAGAAACTCTCGATGGTCGGAATGGCGCAGCAGGTGCATGCGTAGCTTGTCGAGCGTCGGAAACGGCTTATTGCATTGCGGACAGTTGTGCTTGCGTTCACAGTGAAACGCGCGAATGTGCTTTCTGATGATGCTGTACTCCTTGAAAATTTTCTTGCAGTGTGGGCAGGTGTACTTGCCGTCGATGCAGTGCAATGGAACGTGCACTTTTAGTTGTAGGACGTGTTGAAAACTTTCGTTGCACATCGGACACTCGAACATTCGCTTACCTACACTGTGCGTCTTCAAGTGGCAGGCGAGGGCGGAGTTGTTCAAAAATCTCTTATTGCAGGTGTCACATTTTAAAGGCTTCGACTCCTCCGATCCGTGTACCAACATGTGGCGCTACAACACCAGTTAAAACGGAAAACACTCCAAACGGCTTACCTGAATTCGCTCCTGTGATGCAAACACTTTATAACAGACGGGACATTTACAGCCATTCTTGCTGGTCGGCGACTTCTCCACCGATTCACAGCTGTGCTTATTAAGTTCTTCTTTACTTGGAAATTCCTTATTACATTCAACACAGATCGATCGATTGTTATCGGAGTTGATGCGATGCTGCAAACTGTAAGCTTTCAGTAGGGAAAAGGATTCGCAGAACGTATCGCACTTTAAACAGTGACAACTGAAAGCAACTGTTAAAATGGAGCGAATCCGACAAACGCACTTACTTGACAACTGTAAACTTTTCCTCAAAATCGAAACGAGATTCCAACCCGTGCGTCAACAAATGCTTTTTTAGTACCACAAATTTAGGATTCATAAAAACCTCCTTGCAAGAGTTGCACTGGAGCACCTGCTTATGGAATTTCTTCTTAAATTTTTTGCGCTTGCTTTTGAATATTTTCTTCTTCGCCTTCGGGGCCAAATCCCTTTTAACCTCGTCGTGCTTGTCCAGATGCGCCTGCAATTCTATCGACGACGCAAACTGCTTGTCGCATTCAAAGCAAGGCCAGTCGTTTTCTTTCCAGGCGATCGGTTGCAGAAGTGGAAGGGAGTGTTTTTTTGCGTACTCCGAACTGTACCCCACCTAAACATACCATTTTTACACTCAGTTTAGTTTGTGTAGACAAATTAATTTGAACCACAACATGAATTTAGTGGCGCCCGTCACTATTTACTTTTATTTGAAAATAAACCGATAGAAGGAAATATCAAAGGATCCTAAGTATTACAATCACTTAACGATAATTTATTTTAATCTTACAAAATACATCAAATTCATGTCTTGGGCATTGAGATAATGCTTTTGGTCTTTTTCCCAACTTTCTTGGTGCATAAATAACGATTTTGACATGTTTTGATAAAAATTCATGTGGTCGCCAAAAATAGATCAAATTCATGTTGTTATCATTGAGATAATGCTCTTGGTCTTTTTCTCAACGATCTTGGTGCATAAAGAACGATTTTGACTTATTTTGATCAAAATCCATGTGACCTCGGAAAAATAATTTAACATCTTTGAATCACACACATGCGGTTATCAAATGTGCACGTGATCTACTCTTTCAGCATCAAGATAATGAAAGCTTTTACAACGTCAAATTCATGTGTAAAGAATACTTTTGGGTACATTTTGCTCTAAAACTTTCAACCTATACCACAGAGAAGAGTTATATTGAATTGTTACACACCTAAGAGTCATAGGGAAAGTCTGAACTCGATACATGATCTAGGGAATGAAATATGGTGATTTCTATTATATTGAACCCGCAGTTTTTCCTGTTCTCGATTCACTCGAAGTCCAATAACTTTTGTTCATGTTGAACCAGCTTCCTGAAAATCAATAGCGTCCGTCCTTAATGTTCAAAGTACCCGTACACCAAATTTCAACACAAGCGGTCACTTTTAAAAAGAGAGAGCGCACACGGACGGACGACAATACAAAACTATAAAGGACCTCAGGATCCTTAATAATTCAGAGCTTGTGGGATCAATTTTTCCAAAAAATTACCAATACAGCTAACTCTGGGGAGTCGACTTGGGGCGGGCAACGAGGGCCGACGTGCTTTTTAAGTAAAGAACTCGTAACTTTGAAACGCGAGGCGGGTCCAGGCATAATTCAAACTTATATTCGAAGCTCAAGCGGAAGTTGTCTTTATCAAGACACAAATAACGCGTGGGGAGCTAATTAAAATGTGAGGAGGTCAAGATAGTGTAGGAATCTCCAATCAAGAGGACAACAGGGGCGTGAAGATAAGTACTAGAATTTATTTTATTTAGATACTTGATACCTAGAATTGAGGCTAAAATTAAATTGAAGGGGAAAAAATAGAATAGAGGGGTGCAAGTCACTGGAGTAATTAACCAGGCTCGTACGCCCCCGCAACTATACCTTTGAATATAAAATTGGGAAGAAATCTAAGCCTGTACTTTCGCGTGGGTCTCTAAAAGTACCTTTGGATTTATATGCGCGCTTTCCGAAGGCAGTCACTACTCTTCCTTCTTACGGAGCGTTTTGTGTGGAGGACAAAGACAAACTGAACTATCCCACTTACACTCATTATTTGTTGCCCTACTCTTATGGTCTTATGTTGATAATAGGCGCGCGTACATAATTGAAAACGCTGCAAATACCAATTTAGACACAGAAAATTTCATAGAACAAAAATTGTAGACAATTAAATTTACTATAAAAAAGTCCACGGCGGCATATATCTATCTTTAATCGTTTAGCCTTACCAACCATTTAAAGTTGTATCTAGTGTCCTCGTTGGTTTCAATAATATCTTTGAACGCTTAACATATATTAATGGTTAAAGATACATATACAGGGTGTTTTTTAGGGAGCTTTAGTTAAACGTTTCTGGCAAAGTAAAATAGGTAGGTTTTTAAAAACTTGTATTTACAAGTTACTCTGAAGTCCGACTCGATATAAAATATTTTCAAAATAGCCGCACTTACCGGAAGTGGCTAGTAACTTCGTTATTTTAAATGGCAACCCATATTTTTTATTGCATTTTTGGATTCTACCTGAAATTTCAGTTCTTCTAATATTCACATGTTGATATCTGCCATTTATGGTTTTTAAGTTATTTTGACTTTAAGAGAAAAAAATGGCGGATGCAGATGGTACTTTGATAATCGATTACTTGAAACCCTTTTTTATCAGTGCATAGAGAATGAATATGGCTTTCTTTTAGTTACTTAATAAAAAGTTAAGTTGCGGACAACCGCACCTATGAATATCCAAAGTTATAAAACTTCAAAGACTAAAAACTCAGTTTTTTTTAATGGAATGATCATTTTCTTACTATTGCATGAGATAAGGAATCGAAATGGGCATATTTTGACAATACAAATTCCTATAGCTATCTTTAACAGTTTCTGACTTATTCCCATTTTATTGAATTGACACTGTTTTTTTCGGATTTTCTTTTTAGTAGTCAGCCATGATTTTATAACAATCGAACTTTAAACAAATCTAGTGACACTAATTCGCCTCCTGTTATAAGTTAACATAAGTTTTTCAAAAATCGAAAAATGGCTTGCAGTGGTTTCACCTATTTTGGAATTTAATTGTTATTTATGGTGAAATGGTCTGTCCATCGCCGTACGTTTATTCGGACACTGGAACGAAATTGTATGAATTTTGGAAATTTTGTACCAACATAAGTGATATTGGTATCAGTGACTTTCTAGTTTATTACTAAAATTTGTACCTGTCAAAAATTTAAATAACTTAACACCTGTTGGCCGCATGGATTAAATGTCGTAATTTTTGCCTTTTGGCTTGTTTCGTGTTTTTGAATACGTAATCTGTCAACATCCTAGCTTGCTACCTTTATACCTATTGGAGTAGTACTTCCCCCATCTTAACCACCCAATAATAGTTACCAGCACCTAGTGCTGAAAGGGATATTCATTCTCTATGCACTGATAAAAAAGGGTTGCCATGACTACAACCGGTTTCAAGTAATCAATGATCAAAGTACCATCTGCATCCGCCATTTTTTTTCTTAAAGACCTTAAAGTCAAAATAACCTAAAAACCATAAATGGCAGATATCAACAAGTGGATATCAAAAGAACTGAAATTTTACGTAGAATCCAAAAATGCAATAAAAAATAGGGGTTGCCATTTAAAATATCGAAGTTACTATCTACTTCCAGAAGTGCAGCCATTTTGAAAATATTTTACATCGATTCGGCCTTCGGAGTAATTCCTAAGTACAAATTTTTAAAAACCTACCTATTTATTTTCCCAGAAACGTTTAACTAAAGTTCCCAAAAAAAAAAGTCAAAATAACCTAAAAACCATAAATGGCAGATATCAACAAGTGGATATCAAAAGAACTGAAATTTTACGTAGAATCCAAAAATGCAATAAAAAATAGGGGTTGCCATTTAAAATATCGAAGTTACTATCTACTTCCAGAAGTGCAGCCATTTTGAAAATATTTTACATCGATTCGGCCTTCGGAGTAATTCCTAAGTACAAATTTTTAAAAACCTACCTATTTATTTTCCCAGAAACGTTTAACTAAAGTTCCCAAAAAAAAACACCCTGTATGCTGTCGCGGACTTTTTTGTAGGAAATTAAATTCTCTACAACCTATAATTTATTCTGTACGAAGTTTCGTTTTTACAGCGTTTGAAAGTAATGTGGGTACCTTTCGTTTTGTAACTGAATCTAAAATTCAAAGGTTGCGAGCAATTTTATGGTACTCTTCAATGTTTTCCTACCATTATTTTATTTTCCTATTCGATTGGGGTTTGTGCGCTATTCAATTTTTATAAGGGATGTCCTGTGCCTAAACTTTTTAGATTATTTAATATTTTTTACAAAACAATAATGAATTACATGTTTATAAACAGGATCGAGTAAAAATATTGAATAACCTAAAAACTATGGGGTTTAGGCACAGGATACCCCTTCTAAGAATTGAAGACCACACAACAGAACATCGAATAAAGAAACAAAATAGCACTTTTAAATCTAGAAATTTAACAATTTTTTTGTAAACACCCTGTATGATTAAATTCAACTTTCTCATTACCAAGGTGTTGCCTTTTATTCAGATTAAAATTATAGATCAAACGTATTTCTTAACTTTATAATCAAGGTCGCTACGATTTATCAAAGTGGCGCTGGTTTCTAGAGAATTATTTGGAAAAAAATTAATAATTTGGCTTGTAGAGGTTAAAAAATGACATCGCATTAGTTAAAAATAGACAGGCTGTTCCATTTAAAAAAATCAGCTGTGTATTGACACCAAAAACATGAGACACTCTGTACATTCAAAAATAATTTCTGTAGATGCACAACCTTCTATAGTTGACATTTATTTGCACATAAGATTTTTTGATATTTTTTACCAGGTATGAGCTAGGAAAGACCGACGCAGTGTTATTAGTACCCTGTATTGTTACATTACATTTTTAAATGTTATTGTTTTTTTATGGAAAGATATAAAAAAAGTAATCCCGAAAATTAACAATCTGTTACCAAGCAAATTTCTTCCGATCTTTTATATTATCCGTAGTTGGCCATTTCTTTTGATAACAAAACAATACGGCAACTGATTACCAGATCACCGTAGGCATCATAGTCATTGATTAATTAAAAACACAAATTTAAAAAACCATGGTTTGTCTTTTAAAGTGGGTGACTCCCAGAGCGTCCTCAATTCTTTCCATTATTGGAACCCTAAACCCACCATTTCCAACAATTCTCCCGATGATTTTTGCGAATTGACGGACTGTCAAATTTTTTTCAAAATCCGAAGAATTTTGCTAGTTAACAAATGGAATAATTTCCGAAATATAACAAGAAATGTAGCTCCATAATAGGCGAACAGAAAGCTCTCGGAAGGACGTACATTAAAAAAATAGGTCAAAATCCGTCCGTCAATTTGCAAAAATCATTAGGACAATTTTTGGGTTGTACAAAAATTTAAAACGCTATGGGAGTTACCCAATTTGTTTGTTTATTTAATCAATGGCTATGATACCTACAGTGTCGTATTGTTTTGTTATCAAAAGAAGTGACCAAATACGGATTTTCAAAAAGATCGGATGAATTTTACTCAGTAATAACAGATTGTTGATTTTCGGGAATGCTTTTTTATATTTCTCCATAAAAAACAATAACAATTAAAAATGAACGTTCCATACTAAATGTATCTCACAGAAAATTCGATTCTAAACAAATTCACTCTTCTCAGATAAGTATTAGGTAGATACTTACCTGAAAAATTACCTCACCGGCAAAAAATGGAAAACTTCATAAAAAATATCACTTCTCTTCATTTTTTGCCTCAGGCCAATAGTTAACGAGAAAATTATTCTTCATTTTTTGAATATTAACATTGTTAACAATATGTTCCGGAAGTTTCCGCCCAGGGGGACTATGAGTTTCGGATTCAGCGGATGCTTTTACATAGGGTTTTGCTGAGTGAAATGACATCCAGCCCAAACCATACTTTTGCTGAATTATAGTGCTTTGCTTCGCGCCCTTCTGATAGGGTATTATTACTATGGGTAAAAATAAATGTGTAATAGCAAAGGAGCTCTTAGGTATGGCTATATATGTGCATATCAAAATTTTGAACCTGGTGTTAGATTTGCTTTTATTCCAAGTGAATATGTATAAAATTTCATTAAAATGCCTTCATCTTTATAATAGTACGCATTTATGGAAGAACACCATAGATATTTTTTATATGTCCCTAAGACAGTTTGCAAGATCATGTGACAATATCCAAGGACTGTAAAAAATTGTTCACAGCATTTTTTTTCTTTTTTATTTCTTTTGTTTTTTTATAATTTAATACTCTTAACATATATTTTTTTATATTCTTTGTTTTAGAATAGTTTTTTTTTATTAACAATACGTGAGCATTGTTATTGGGGCAACCTGTTATGTTTATAAATAAATAAATAAGAAAGTTGGCACTGCGCATGCGCAAAACTAAATTTTCAAAAAGACGTTACATTTGCTTTTATTCCAAGTGCATATGTATCAAATATCATTTAAATACATTTATAAATAAAAAGTTTGCAATTTCCCATTTACTTAGGCTTCTTCCTAATTTTATATTCAAAGACTATACCTACCTCGAGGTACTATCTATAACATTGAATTGAAAATGTTTAGTGGTTCTTTAAAAGCGGAGAAATTTTGTAAATTGTAACTTTTGGCTCTTCTATTTCAATAGGTTGCCAACCCTTGAGCTAAGAAGATAAACTCTTTTTTAAAATTGCCTTTGCCTTACATTCCATTTACAATTGTATATGGGTACCACTAATTTCATGAATTGCAACCTTGCACACGAAGAAACCGACTAACTTACCAACAGTTCCTGTTTCGGCAATATATTCGTCACAGTATTATAAAACAGAGAACTACCCCGTTGAACGACGACTACATTCTGTTCCATGTAAGTTTCGGCTCGTCTCACGTAACACATCCAATTAGCAACACCTGTTGAAAAAAACATGCAGCAGCGAATCGACTAAGCTTTGCAAACTCACGATCGTCCGAAACATCCAAACGATGGACCGTTCCATTGTCAGACTCCACCAGCAAGTGAAAACCCTCGCTATCGGGCTGACAGTCGTTAACCACCACAAGCCCCTCGAGCGGACCGAACTGTGTCTGCTTCGGGATCAACTTCTGGGCGAACACGCCGTATCCCCCCTTATCGTTTTTAATGATTGCCAAGTAATGGGCCGGCAGTGTTGCTTTCGCACGCGACTCCACAGGTTTGTCGCTTATTGTACGAATTTTGTTCACTGAAATGGCACAGGTGAAAACGACACGACGTATGTGAAGTTAGCATATCATTATTATCAAAAACTGACACTCAACATCTCATTTTTTGTTTGATAGTTGTAAATGCACTCGCAATAATTGAATTTTTGAAAAAAGCTAGCGAAAAGTACCCTAAAAAATCACAGCAAAGGACTCAAAATTCACATCTGATTTTTTAATCAATTTCTTTGTGCTCAAATTAGTTCTAGAGTTCCACACGGAACATACACAATTTTTTAATATTTTTTTATTTTTTCCAATTTTCACATTTTATTCTGAATTTGAGAAACTTGTGTACACTTAATTTTATAGCCACATTTTTACGTAGAATTGTTGGGATTATGACTCAAGTAAGAAAAGTTTACGTAACCGTTTTTATTTTTTCATTTTAATTTTTTATTACAGAATTTCTTTCCTGTTTCCTAAGTTTTTCGAATTTTTCTAAAATTCTATTTGTGAATTCTTCAGTAGGATTCTGAGTGGTTTTTTTAACGCTATACAAATTTTATATTCTTCTTTACACGCTTGCCCTTGAAATTTAGACAGCTATCAAAATTAATTTTCCAAATTTTTCAATTTTTTTTAATTTCTAAAGATCGGTAGATTTGTGAATAATTTATTTTAAAGTTTTGTATATACCTCTGCTTGTTTACTTTGCAAGTAATTTTTTAATTTTTCTGTATTTTCCCTAATTGCTCCATATTTCAATATTCTGGATTTTTAAATTTTTAATTTGGATCTTACCAATATTTTCATATTTTTTTATCTTTCCAATTTTTTAAATTTTTATGAATTTTATGAATGGATATTTAATCATATTCAATTTTTTTCGGATGTGTCCAATTTTTCGATTGTTTAATTTGTATTGAATTTTTGTTAATCTTTTCTTTCTTCTTTTTAAACTTAAGCATGAAATTTAAACTATTAGTAGTATTTCACAAATGTTCTTAATTTCTGATTTGTAACATATTTTTTTTAATTTGTTGTACACAATTTATAGTTGTTTTCCTCTCGGGAAGAACAATGTCAAATTTTTGTGCTACATCTCCTGGGTATTTTTAAATTTGGCAAATTTTAGAATTATTTCAAATTAACGCACAAGCTCAAGAAAAATTATCAATTCCATAATAACAATTTAAAATAAATGAGACCATCCAACATGGCAGGAGGTGCGGATGAGAGTACAACCGCTCCTACAGTGTGTGCTGTTTGCAACAAAAATACACTATCACGAAAATTGTGCGGAAACCAAATTAAAATGGAGCACTAAAGAATACACACATTTCTCAGTATATTACAAACAGAAACACCTCCTCACGTACCATGTGTCCCATTTTGGTTGAGACGCAGTATATCTCAGCTGTTTTTAAAGATAGACTTGCGGTTTTCGCGACCCTGTGCAAACTTTTAATATCACACACAGAATCACTCTACCTACGTTTGTTTTGGAGATACAGAGTGAAAACGAAAAGTTTGACTTTTTGGGATGTTATTATATGTTACTACTCAGATGTAAAATAGAAAAAAGGTAAAAACTGTTTATTTTAGATATATTTACGCAGAAACCAGTGGCGTAGTTAAAAAAAATGTTTGGACCACAGTGTCTCGACACAATGTATTTATTAAGTGCAACACCCTATACTGATTGTATCAAATTTCGTGTTAAGTACAGAGATCTCACTTATTAGTTATTAGCATAGATAGAGAGTACGTTAAGTGGACAAAAATGATCCTCGAGTTATGCCAAATAATAGTTACTTTATTATACAAGAAGGGAAAATATCCCTTTATCGTCGTGTATAATACAAAACTTTATTTTATAGCAGAAGCTATATAAATCATTGAAAAGCTTCTGACAATTCTGAATTTAATTTAGAGACGTCAAAAATAGCATAGGTTCTGCCGTCGTGATCATTTCTATAGAAACAGAATTGTCATATGTTCTGGACGTCAGTTTATATCGTGCATTTGAAATAAGAATGACAGATGTCTTTAGAATGCACACTCATCTGTTTCACTTTATCTACCCTAACGGTTAAAGTGATCACTTTATGTATCCTTCCGGTTAAAGAACGGCTTAGCCTACTCATTCAAACCTATTAAAATATCATTTTAACATGTACTATAAAATAAAATAAAAAAACATTATTTAGCCCACGTTTAAAAAATATTGCGAAAAATAACATCATTGACGTTTTTGGCTTTAAGATCATTATTTGAGGAGGTATTTAAAAACCAAACAACCTTTCTTTAGGGAACTTTTTCTGTTGTTTTAGAATTTAGATGATGGAAATGAATTTTCGTTAACATTAATACTTTTGATACCAACTTTTGTTTTTCATATGGGAGCCATTTTAAAGTTTTAGGTCATCACATGTTTATAAAAAAAACAAAAGAAGTTCAAAATTAAAAAAAAACCCCCATTTCAGGTGACATTTTAGTCTATATGAACATTTATTATAGTTAAATTCGGGTTTTTAATAAAGAAATTCGATTGTTTATGCATATTGCCTGATTTCAAAAATGTATATCATGCTCATAAAAAAATTTAAAAAAAAACAAATTTTAGAAACAAATTTCGAGTAAGTAATTATAGCAAAATGTATGAAAAATCGAATTTCTTTAATAAAAACCTGAATGTAACTGTAGTAATGTTCAAATTGACTATGATGTGACTAAAAACTTGTGTTATTAAAGGTTTAAAAAAAAGTGGCACAGGGTGGTGAAAACCGCAAGTCTCAATCATTAAAAACAGCTGAGATACACTGCAGTCTCAACCAAAACAGGACACACAGTACATGGACATTGTTCTCTTGGTAACGAGAGAACTTTTATAATATTTCTCTAATGAATACATTCTGGATTATATTCTCCTAGTTGCCAGAAAAAATGTACATTTTTTAAAAGTTGCTCAGTGAATTAAGCGTAGAAACGCCCCCTCGTACATTATACTCCTGATACGAAAGTCTAAACTAAAAATCTCTGAGCAATTTTGTGGAGCACAGAAACAGATGTCCTCATGGATCATGTTCTCCTGGTAGCCAGAAAAATGGATAACATTTGGAAACACCTCCTAACACATTATATTCTCCTAATACATAAGATTAAACAAAAGTAAAGTCTTGAAGCAGTTTTGTTGGGTATAGAAAATGACCTTTTTATGTCTTATGTTCTCCATGGATCCAGAGAAAGTTAATACCATTTTCTTTGCATTAATTAACAAACAAAAAATAAAAATAAATTTTCCAAGGAAATATTTTACAAAGCGTGCATGGCGCAGACAAATTAACTAATTTTTTTGATAATTTTTTTATTAATCATTATTCTTCAAATTCTCATACTTAATAATTATCTTAAACATTTTGGCGGAGGAGGAAATTGACTAGCAAACTCTCTAGAGCAATTGATAGCGCATTTTTCGCAAACTCTGACTGAAACCTCCAAAGGACTCTTTTTCAAAAAATTTTTGATTCTGAAATGTTTTTAGAAACCATTTTGAAAATGGTTCCACTTGAAACATTTACAGGAATTTTATTATAAATTTTTTTGAAACTACGGTATCCTCCTTGAAAGATTTTTTGGGTTTCAGAAATGTTACAAATCTCTTCAGAAACTTTTTTTGACATCCGCCTACTTCATAACAATGCGAAATAATTAACTTTACTACAATTCTTTGTTCAATCTTGTGCTATTTTAAATCATTGTGGGCAAATAAAACTATTAAGAAATTCTCCAATTTTCGATAATAATGCCAACGTCACACCCATACAATTTACTTACATAAGATACCCTCTTCCTTCTCGTTCAACTTCAGATCGTGCTGCCTAAGCGATCTCCGCAGATTCTCATTCTCCTTCTCCTCGAAGTCCTCAGTTTTAATTTCTAAATCGGTCAAGTTCTGCTGTATCACCGAGTTGGAGATGAGTTCAGCCGCCTCGACGATATCGGGCAGTTGTGACTTTAAAGTGGAGACGTCCAATGTTAAAAGGTCGGGATCCAGTAGGGGATCGGGGGCTAGAGCATCTAATAGGTGTTGCTCGTCGGCCAAGCATCGTTCGACTAAGTACTCCTGAGTGCTGACGTTATACGATATGCCGGTTGTTTGGTCGGTAATTAACAGTTCCACTTCTTGTTCGGGATTCCGATCGGACACCAACTGCAGAACACCCGGATTCGGAGGATTCGTTGTGGGCTCTTGGTTTAATAGATATCTATTGCTGACAACTTCTTTCAGAAGGTTCGTTTCCGAATTCGTTAGGTTCGGTATGTGTTCTAGTGGTGCGTTTGGTTCGACTAGCTGATTGATGAACGAATCACGACTCGCATTGAGTAATGGTTGGTTGGTATTGGAGGTGATTAGTTGTGGTACAACAACAGAGTTGTTATACGCAATGTCGGGATCGTTCGCCGATGGACTGTAACACGCTGCCGAGCTCATATTGGGATCCAACGGACTTACATGATCTTGGAAGTCGGTAATTGTCGTTGTCGTTCGGGTTGCGAAGTCCTCTGTGGAAATCTTATATTCATCCGTATCCTTAACGTATTCCACCTACAGACAGAGAGTGAAAATCGGAAGTTTAACAATTGTCCCTTTGTACTTACAGCGATAAACAAATAGGTTTGATTTCTGTTCGTCCCATTTGGTGTCGATGTCCAAGGGTTTGTGTTGAAATTAGCGATACTTAGGGTGTTATTGCATTCCGCAGGGCTCTCAAGGGTACTTTCCATTTTTCTTTAATTTTGCAGGTCTATGTATATCATATACAAGTACGAACGCGCTGTGAAAATGCTAACGATATTAGCGGTGGAAAAGTTGAGTAAATAGGTAAAAGAGGTTTATTTTTAAATTGATTTAACGAGTGAAAAGATCTAATTTGTAAACAATAAATTAAAGTTTAGAACCCACCTTTATTACGGATGCCATTTTGTTTAGTACTGTCGTGACGTACTACCGCGCAAATGCGCATGCCCGATGTTAAATGTGGGAAATTCCAATTATGATTACGTCTTTAATACGGCCTATAATTTATTGTTCAAAAGATACAGTACTACCTTTGTTTATAAACGGTACTACAGTACTAAAAAGTATTACTTTGGGAAATTTATATTTGAACCCCAACGATGATTAGATAATAAACTCCTAAAAACTAGGCCGCCCACCACATCGCTATGCATACATTGGATGTGGATAGGTATGCGGCGCTGGAAGACAGTGGAACTGGTTACACTTGTACCATTGTACTATGCGATCAAAAATGAGTTGCTGTCGAGTCACCTTTGAAATTTTAATTACATGGGAAATCGAATTTAACTTGAACTGCCAAAGGCGACTCGACAGAAATTCATTTTTGATCGTCCGTTATACTAATAAATATACAATGCTTATACATACCTCATCAACCGACTTCGCTTTACGCTTATTCGGCAATTCTACATCTGAACATGACAAGCAAGGAAATACAAATTGACTATTTGTGCTATACCTCTTAGATCCCTGTCGAATAAGTTGGACATAATTTAAAAAAAAATAAAATAATCGGTCATGTCCTATAACCTTGCTTCCAGATATTTCCACACTGTTAGAAAAACTATTACTTCGCAGAATTAATGAGGACATTGAGCCCCAACATTGGATTCCGGAATATCAGTTTGGGTTTCGTCGCGCTCACTCCACGGTACAGCAGGTCCATCGAATGGCACAAGTTATAAACAATGAACTTGAAAATAGTAATACTGTTCAGCGGTCTTTCGCATTTGACAAAGTATGGCATCCTGGATTACTATATAAAATCAAACAAACACTCCCTACAGCCTATTTAAATATATTAAAACTATACCTGAGCGAGAGAACATTCCAAACCAAAGTAAGTAAAGAAACATCAGACCATCTTCGCCATTAATTCTGGAGTGCCCCAAGGTAGTGTTTTAGGGCCTTTGCTCTACATTCTGACCTGCCAATGACACAAAATACAACAGGAACATTTGCAGACGACACTGCAATTCTATCCAGTGGCAAAAAACCCTCAAATAGCATCAGACTCACTTGTTTGAACTACAACAATGGCTAAATAAATGGAAAATTAAAGTGAATGAGAACAAATCGGTACATGTAACATTTGCCCTCCATAAACAATTATTATGTCCAGCAGCAGTGATAAATAATGTGCAGATACCACAGATGGAAACGGCAAAATACTTAGGACACGTGCCGCAATGTATTCCGTGACCACAACATACTGACCGTGTTTTCAATATATTTACACAACTGCCTTATTTACACGCATCAAAACAAATCACACTATGATCTGCACAGTGATATTCACAATCGTGATACGAGGACCAAAAATAAAATTTATCTGCCCAAACCGAAACACCCTTTTTTTAAAAAATCTCCGACATACCGCAGTATATTTTACTATAACTTATTACCCCAAACAATAAAAAATAGCCGATCACTGAAGCAGTTCAAAACCAAAATACGACGTTTCCTAGCGGCCAATGTTATTTATAATGAGGGCGAGTACCTAACTGTATGTGAAAATGTTATTGTCTATTAAATGTTTGTTGGAATACAATTGTACATCGTTTTTTACAAAAATAAAAATGAAATGAGATTACATCTAGATAACAAGCTGACCTGGAAGGAGCATATAAAAAAAAAGAAACAAATAGACATCAAAGCAAGAGAACTAAATTGGTTAATAGGAAGGAAATGTACACCTTCAACAGAAAATAAAATTCTAATATACAAATACAAGGCAGTCATCCGACCTATCTGGACATATGGAGTAGAGCTATATGGGGCTGTGCTTCTAAAACAAATGTACTAGAAACCAATCAAAAATAATCCGGCAAATTGTAGATGGTCTGTGGTATATAACAAATCATACAGATCTACATACAGGGTGGCAATTTGAAAACTTACCCCCCCCCTCCCCCCAATGTCTTATACTGCATTCATTATAAGAAGGTAGTAGATGGCGCTGTGTTTGAAGATAAACACACAGGAAAAATATAAAACGGCCCCAAATTATTGTAAAGTAGAAATATCCAGCACTGCAAACAGAAATAAATCTTTGACATGAACAGCTAGGTAATGACATTTCAACAGTTTAGTTAGCAACATAAACTACCAGCTTGCAAAATTCGCTACTGGTTTTATGTTTCAGTGTAATACTGACTCGTGTTTTAACCGATCACACTGAAAGTCAAAGTTTCCCTATGCTTTCTACTGCTACCTTCTTAAAATGATGATTTGCGCGATAATTACTAACCTAAATGTAATGCTATTTGGTATGGTTGGAAAGCATTTTTTCAGAGCTTTCCAACGACCTATCACACATGGGGGGTCACTATTTAAGATTTAACAGTTTGGGGTGGCTGTGGTGCAGGGGGTTGGAGGGGGTTCGTCGTCAACTATGTCATTGTGATTCCCTCTCCGAATTACCGAAACGGATTTTGATTTTTTTAAATATCTTGTTTATTTACGAAGACATGGGGGGTGTGGTAAGTTTTTAAATTGCCACCCTGTATACCAATGGTTCAGGAAGTAATCCAGGAGAGAGCTATCAAACACCATGAAGCCCTAGAAATCTACACAAACCCCTTATTGGAACATTTACTGCAACCAAGGATCAATAAGACTTAAAAAATTGTGGCCTATAAACTTAGTGCGGGAGTGGCGAGTCCTCAAACTTCATTTGACAAAAACAATTTATAAAACTTAGTATTAAGTTACATAGGTTTCATCGATGGATGCTAATGTTATCATACTATTTATCTGCTAGTACACCTAGCGGCCGGTAACCCTTTAGCTAGAATACATATATTGTTCTATTGCTAAATAAACAGAAAAAATTTCCTTGAATGACTCATATATCATCTAAAGTATACGAGATACAAAAAAAACTTGTTGGTTGCATAATTGCACTAGTCACATTTAAAATTACCGTGATAAAATGTGACAT
Organism: Photinus pyralis; assembly: GCF_008802855.1. NCBI lineage: Eukaryota > Metazoa > Arthropoda > Insecta > Coleoptera > Lampyridae > Photinus > Photinus pyralis. The sequence goes on along the minus strand of NW_022170738.1, from coordinate 33,324,755 downwards.
TTAAACTATCTTGCCCTTTAAGATGCAATTAGATTGATTGCAAATGAAAAATTTGCAACTGGTGAACATTAAATATTAACTAATTTTGGCCATTGTAAATAAATAAAATGGTGTTTTTTCCCACCTGTATTAATTACAATTTGCTGCCACCAGAGGTCTCACTGCTAATCTGAATCGCGAATAACACAACATAGGAGCTTAGTCATACCTTACTGCTTATACACACCACCTGTATAATCAATGGTCGTACCATCTAATCAGAGCCGACTGCTACCAAGATTCAAAAGTGCCGAAAAACGTCAATCGTTAGTTAGCTCGTAGTTTTTCCACAGAGTTGCCAAATGTAAGTCTCTGAGTGTCACATTAATAGTGTTTAAGAGAGTTGCCTGAAGAGCTTTCATGAGTTCCAAATGTTTTATGGCTCCGAGTCGGAAATAGTCCCCAAAAGCTTCCAAGAGAAAAGCAATAAACACTTTAACGCACTTTCCATTTAAAAGCCACAAAAGTTCATCTCCAAGAGCCCCTTAGAGCTTTTAGACATGAGCGTCTATTAGCCTTAAGAACGTTCACACTTGTTCTACATTATTCTCGATGGTATTCAGGACCTTTAAGGTTATTCAAGAGCCTTCAAAAGGGCTTTCCACAGCCTTCTAGAGATTTTTAGTAACCAAAAGAGTTCAAGTAGAGCTTTCAGTAAACAACAACAGTAATGCTCATGGATCTTCTCCCGAATCTCCAAGATCACAAAAGATACATTTGAAAAACTATTAATCGTACGATCTTTTGCTAGTGAATAAAATGCAGTCTTGAATTAAATAAAAGCAGGATTAATAAAAGTGTTAAGTAACCATGGTAACATACTTTGGTTTGTTAGACAGATTTCCGACTTATTGATCAAACATGAGTAACTTTATTAGATTTCAATCGCGCATTTGGCAGAAAGCTATGATTACAGACGTATTTTTTAGAAGTGAACTTTCAAGTAACTCAGAATGTAACACAAGCCATGAAAGTATGGAATACATTCGACAAAGTTTACTCCCAGCATGCTTTGTCGCTTGGCGCCTTTACAGTCAAAGGAAGAAAAATGGCAATGAAAAACTTAACAACTTTATCAATCTTTTAAAAAAGTATCAGAATCAGCAACATCCCCCAAAAGTTATGAAGAAGAATGAACCGAGAAACGAATTTCGCAACCGATTTAAGGCACAAGAAGAAATCATCAAAGTGCAAAAAGTCAAGCTGATCCACCAGGAAAAGATGATCGAACAACTAAAGCTGGGCAATCTTTGTGACGCAATTAACGAGTCAGTTAAGAAGACCAACACCGACATTAGGGAGATTTTCGGGAATTGTTCGACGAAACTGAAATGTAAGCTGAAATCTTCGCTTCTCTTGGACGAAGGTTTACATTTCGCCATAAATTCAAATAAAGCGCCTAAAATTATAAGGGAGATAGAGCAGAGGGCGCTCGAACGCGAACGTAAGCGGCGACTAATACGTGAAAAAAAACGAGTGATAGACGAGACCAAGAGGCGGGCGATCGAGGAAGACTTGGCGCAGAAGAGAACGCAAGACGAAGAGGAGAGACAGCGGAGCATGGAAGCAATGCGGAAACGTAGAAAGGCGCAGTTAGAGTTTCATCGTGTCGTTAAGGCAAAGCGCGAGAAGTATATGAAAGATTGTGTCAGAGCAGATTTGTTTTACCGAAGTTTGCTGAAGAAAGTCACACTACGTACTTTAAAAAACTTGCTGGTTACTAAACGAGACAATATGTTCATGAGCGGGCAGTTCTACGAAGACACACTAAGGCGGAATGCGATGAAGTGTTGGAGAAAATTCGTTGAAGCTATCAACTGCAAGAAGAACGAAAAGGCCGCGAACTTGTATAATTTCAAAGCGAAAACTGCAGCGTTCCGTTCGTGGCTCCAGGTATGTGTACGCTGCCCTTGAAAACACACTGAAATTATTTGCAGTAGTTACACATTGCCGGTATACAACGAAGACAAGTCGCCGAGGACTTCTACCTAATGCAGCTAGAAAAACGGATATTCCATCAGTTCCACAGATACACCTGCGTTCAGTACATGCTGCAGATCAAAAATATGCGCCGAGCTGAAAGTCATTACAATAGGTGAGGCAACAATGTGGATATGCGCGTCTAATTTAATTAACCGCAGTCGAATACGTCTACACTACTTTTACCAATGGAAATCCTACCCGGCGATTATGGTAATTGAAAGGGCCAAAGAGGAAAAGAAGCGCAAATGGAGGGAGAAGGTATGGGAAGTCCTGCCGAATTACCAACCAGTCTTGGATACTTCTTTTTAATTGTAACAAGTTAGGTTAAATTAAAGTCTGTGTTAAAGTCGTAATCGTCTTCCTTCAAACCGTCAGTAAGCGTAAAATTTTCTAGTCCCGCCGACAACTGCAAAGAGACCTTCTCCTTTCTTCGCTCCTTCTTCTTGTCTTTCTTAAATTGTTGTTTGCGAACGCGATTAAGTTGCTGGTTACCTTCCAGTTGCATTTCTGGATCGGGTTTCGCCATGTTCGATTCCTTTTTCTTCCTCTTGGTGGTTTTCTTTGATGATACGCTTATGTTGTCAGGTAACTGAAAAACAATTGAAATTACTAATGTTAACGGATATATTTTGTGTTAATTATTTGGGGTCATATTTAAAAATTTGTGCTTCTTGAAAAAGAGCTAAACCCTCTAGAAAAAAGAACTACTTAAGTAAGGAAAAAAAGGAATTTTAGATGGAAATTTGTTGCTATTGTTTTCTAAATTACGCCATGCGGACGTTTTGGTTATAGCACCTACAGTAATGTTGGGTCACCCTGTATGTTTAATTTCAAAAAGCCTAAAATGTCGTAGTTAATTTGGATTAAACACAAATCCGATCATATTATTTGAATTCAAGGTCAATTTCATTTCGTATGTGAATTATTTAATGTTGCTAAATGCTAATTTTGTTTAAATAATCGCTTTGTTCATTTTATTGTAAAGTTTGATTTACGTAGTAAAAGATAAAGTTTAATGTTACTGTCAAAGTTATATAGGAGTCCTTAACTCTGCGTATGCTAATTAGCTTCAAGATAAGCATGTGTTATCGCCGAAGTAAGTAGATGTTAATCGAGGCTTGGACGTTATTTGTTGCAAAACAATCAAATTTGTCAGTATCAAAGTTTTCTGTAAGATAGTCAGTTCTGTCTGTTAGATGGCGCTCATGCTGAAGCGATACACGATACGCATGAACAGATTCTTGAAATTCAAAGGGAGGCGATAAATAAGGTTCACAGTCGCGCGATTGTACCTTTATTCATTGAACATATCTGATGAGATCTGTGGTTAAATAAATAAAGAAGTCTTGCACGAATGATAAACAGTTGTATTTAATGGCAAAAGGCAACAGACAGTTTTCAATGTCTATTATTTAGTTACTATCACTCTCATACCAATGTTAAGTACATTCGAAATCATTAAGGACTGGCTAGTTGATTTTCCCATCAACAATATCATATTTGACATTCAATACCTTCTGAAACGTGCGTGAATCTGAATGTGTTCTGTCAGGATATCTCCCAGCGTACTCTTGACGCCAACAAACAATTGCGGTAACATTCTCCAATAATTAATACCATACCAACCATTTCTCCTTGGGTTTGGAACATTTTCGCATTGTTTATTAAAAAACAATGTTACACTGCCGGTAATTTACTGATAATTGTGACAATTGAACATCTTTTGTTTCATCATGGCACACTTGGGTTCGGAAAAGAACTTTTTTTTTACAAATTGACGTTTTGACTTGATTTTTTTCTGAAATTTTTCTAAGGAATGTGTGGTTTTGATTATATGAGTGGAAAATTTATAGCTTTGGCTACCCAAAGGTATAATTTGTTTAGACGGGTGCTATTTGAAATTTTAAAAAAAATGTGACATTTGGCGAAGGTCAATCAAAAATTTAATTTTTCGATAAAGTACCTAGAAAAATTGTGACCGTAGAAGAGGTCTTAACCTATGACTCAGTCCAAAACTTAGCCGCCTACGCGATGTAGTTTCTCTCCAAAAAAATTTCGAAAAACTGTCCAATTTTGCCGAAAAAAGGTTACATCGAAATCGTTAAAGTTAGGTGTATAACATGCTACATAAAAAAATAGTATTTTTTTAAGTGGATTCCAAATTAGTAATTTAAATTTAAAAAAATGCAAGTTTGATACGCCACTGGAATACAGCACGTCCCTGGTGATCAAAAATATTTTAGAAATATGGTGACGGTAATTGTGTACAATTTTGCGCAAAGACTTTTTTCGGTATCTTTTATGGTAAATGAGTTATGATCTGAGGGATCTTAGGTGCTACACCCTGTATAATAATTATATCCTTCCATTTGAACTTTTCAAAAAAACCTGCAAAGTTTATGCTAATGTCACATCGCGCCCTCTACAACTCATCCCATTTACTAAAAAGACTCTATTCATGTAAAATTTGATTCCCCGAAAAGAGCTCTTTCCAACAATTATGTGAAAATCTGTTAACCTAATCCGAAGTTATATTCAATTCCTTAAAGAGATGTTCCGTTTCCCCCACCTATCATATTTTATGAGGCAGGCATGTCAAACTCAGTTATCATCAAGGGTCATTTTAAGGTTTCCACTTATAACTGCGGGCCACATCATAAAAGAGTCTACATAAACAAATTTTGATTTTTTATTATTAACAAAATAATACAAAAAAAACGAAAAAATGCAAATAATCATAAAATCATTAGTGCGCGCTCAAAAAAATGTACCGTGTGTCCTATTTTAGTTGAGACTGCAGTGTATTCCAGCTGTTTTTAAAGATAAGAGACTAGTCTGAGATATAGGGTGAATATGAAAAATTGCACTTTTTGTGGAATCTGACTATCCATGTAAGATAGAAAAAAGGTACAAACTGCCTATTTTAGGCATTTTTACGTAGAATCGAGTGACGTCGTAAAAAAAACATTTGGACAACCGTTTCTGAGATTTGACCTAAATTTGATATTTTTTAAATGCAACACCTTGTATTGTATGTTAACGTCAATTTTGTTCCATTCTTTTTCGTGATTACATTAATGTATCATCCTATATTTATTTACCATTTTTCAATCAACAATAAACAAAACAAAATCTCCCATGAATCCATGGCCTACTATTTAAAGAAGTAAAAAAGGTTTTTATTATTGTTTCATCGCTAAAATTTAAAAAAACAGGTTGTGATAGATCAACGTAATCAGGAAAAGGAATGATAAGAAATTGACGTTAAGATATACAGAGTGTTACATTTACTAAGTACCAACTTTGGGTTTTTCGTTTTCACCCTGTATCTCAGAAACAAACGCAGCTAGATTAGTTCTGTTTGTGGTATTATAAGTTTCACAAAACCGCAAGTCTATCTTTAAAAACAGCTGAAATACACTGCAGTCTCAGCCAAAATAGGACACACGGTACGATTAAATTTTATAATTTACAAAAATCGTGATGGGCCGCAGGTTTCAGAACGGGGGGCCGCGAGTTTGACATGCCTAAGCAATATGTGCTGCATCAAAATGATGCAAAATTGCAATGCATGTATTTTTTATGCTACATTTTAGAAAAAAAGTCATTTTTCTACTTAACCATGAATCGTACGCCCTCTAGCGGCAAATCTAGAAACTCGGAAATAATTTCCAGCAATTTCTCTCTTTTGTTAACAAAAATTTTTTCCCGAAGTTGTGCAATTACCGGTTCTATAGATATGGCCTGTGACCTTTATTAATGGGACACCCTGTACGTCCATAGCAATATATCGTCACAACATATCGCTTATCTTATATCGTTTCCGTATGAACAGCGCCTTATAAAGTTTTGTAGAAGTTGTGTATTACGTTACATTTGATAAGTCAAGTTAAGTGAAAGCGTTTTTACGTTTAAGAAGAAGTTTCCTTTGTCCATCATCAATGGCCAATACTATAATTTTAATTACAACGAAGTCAATTTAATTTGTTCTATCGATCGCTTGTTGCATGGTATTTGTTGTAGCCCTGAGTGCCTATTTTTTTATTTATATCGAATAAATGTGTTCCATCTGTAAATGGTTAGTTTTGGGTTTAATCGATCCCAAATTACGATCTATTATTTTAATTTTTTAATTCAATTTAATTTAATTATTTTAATTTAATTATAACATATTTTTAGTACTTAGAGTTGTCCGGGCTTTGTGGTTAAGTGGTAGAGCGTTGGACTATAAATCCGGAGGTCGGGTGTTCGAACCTGGGTTGAGGTGAATTTTTCATCTGTGGCAGAGATGGGAATTTCCTTAGATCAGTTTCGAGCATTCTACCGGCTACTCCGAATTAAGTTTTCCTGCAGTTTTCCTAATTCGTAAGGTAAATACCGGAGTAGTATAGAACAACTTAAGACCTTCTGCAGAGGCACCTCTAAAAATCATTATGCGGGTCACTCTGTAATTGGGCGCAAGCCTGTTGAGGGCCCAGAACAAGAGAGAGATAATAAATAATAATAATAATCTATCTAAAATCCTACCATACAGCTACATATATGATATTTTTACACTATCATGTATTGAGTAGATGTAGTGTAGTGATCTAGATAAGAGTGTTCATAAATGTTTCTATTTTGTTCTCAGAATGACATCCGGTGTTAATTAAAATTTGTTTAATTAATTCTTTGGACTTTTGGAAGCGGTTAATGCTACTGAATTTTTCAAATTAATAAAATCTACGTTAATATCGGCATTTGCGTCGTGACGGAGGCGTGCCCTAGAAAAATTATAATGATTTCCTTTAAAGTTTTGGTAGTACCTGTAACGAAGCACTCAGTTTTCATACCTGATTTTATGAACACACTGTACATAGATCACCGCTACCAGCTTTATTGAATACCCTGTATCTAGATTCGTTGCGAAAAGTGTTGAGTTGGAGACACAAGTAGAAGTACCTACTTTAGTCTGTAGCGCCCTCTTAGCCGCGAACAAGGAAACCAGTTTCTGTATATAATTGATCAGTTTTATTATTGTTCCGGAAGAGATATGTAAATTATTATTGTAGTATTCGACAGCCCTCAGCATGGGGAAACAAGGGAATATTTTGAAATTTCAGCTCAGTTATTATTAGATGATTTTGGTTTCCTATGCTAATTTAAAATGAGGATTACAACTGCAGGGCCGTGCAGTCTTTATTGCAGACCTAAAATTCCGGGTAACAGTGGGTATTACTGGCTACTGAATTTGTGAATTTTAATCGATATAGGGTGTTCCATTTACCATGTCGGTATATACACGACTTTTATGGAACATCCTTTATGTCTACAGATATGTTCAGGTTATAAGACCACAAAACTGTTCTTACTATCAAAAACAAACCTCTTTATGTAAGGCTTTGTGAATCTTCTCATACATTCTTCCCCGAAAGCTATTCTTACTTAATTGGAAGAATGGCCATCGCTCTAGGACCGATACTTACGATATCTTTATCTCCAGGTTGCCTGCTAGTGTCTTCCTCCATTGCTGTTGTAACGGGTCCAAAACTAGAAATGACCAACCCTGACCGTTTGTCATCCTTAGCATCGTGAATTTCATTCAAAACTTCCGTCTCCATACTTTCAAAATTTTCTAAATCAAACTCTTTGACGCTTTCGGTTATGATCTTACTACTAACGTGCACATCGCCGTCACTATCCTCAGGTGGCACGGTATAGTAACGAATTTTGCCCCTGAAAGTTTATCATTTAGCTACAGGAGAAACAAACGGGTAGTCATACTGATTCCAATCAGACAAGAGGTCACGTGCTGCCGCTTCACAATTCGGTACACCCCCCTTTTTAAAACGACCGGTTCGCGATGCCTTCAAGCTGTAAAACTCCTCCGGGCTACTGTACTCGTTAATGTCGTACATCTCCATCATCTGTTCCTTGGTGACACGCTGCAAAATGCAATTTGCCGGCGTTATTGGATCAGTTAAAGACGCCACACGGACGGCATTACGCAAACAAGCACTGGCGTCAGAGCTCGACGCGAACACAATACCCGGCGAGTCCAACAGCTTTATTTTCGAATCCAACTGCACCTCCTGCATGGCCCGTGTCACGCCAGGCGTCGCACCGATGTTGCACGCTTTCGAACGTTTCAAGCTGTTGATCAACGAGCTCTTACCGACATTAGGTAGACCGACAATACCGACAGTAATCGACGTTTTGACCCCCTTATTCCGACAGTAATTAGCCAGCAAAGACATCAAAAGTTCCGCACCAACACACGAGGATCCTTTCAGTACATTCTCCTCCTTTGACTTTACGAACTTCTTCTGGCCTAACTTGTGCGCCTGGTTTTGTGTGGACGCCTTGAAGGCGACGGCCGGTGTAGATTTACGCAGATATTTCAACCACTTATCTAAGATGTCACGAGGGACCAGATCTGCCTTGTTGAGAACAAGGACGAGACGTTTATTTCCAGGTGAATTCGCAACCGCCTGTTCCACCTGCATGCACCGAGTACCTTGGGGATCGCGCGCGTCGACGACTTCCAAAATGACGTCGGCGGCCTCTACGACTTTCTTGAACTCTTTGTAGTACGCCTTTAATGAACTCTCTTCTTTTTTAGATACCTCCTTGTAATCCGATTCTGGGCTTAACGTTTCGTGCAAGTCCTCACGAGCCTGTGCGTTGGCAACCAGGCCTTCTAAAGTTTGTCCCTCGGCTTTCTTTCGTTGCCGCTCAAGTTTGGCAGCCTCTCGCAGCTGCCTCCGTTCTTCTTCCTTTTCTTTTTTAAGTCGTTCGACTTCCTTCAATATGTCTTCCTTAAATGGGCAAATATTTGGAACTTGGATGAGTTTCTGTTTTTGCTTCGCCTTTTTTGTTTCCTTGCGCACTTTCCGATTGTGATCACGCACTTTCTTTTCAATTTTGTATTTTAACTTCGCCGGTTGTCTCTTCGACTTCTTTCCTGAAATGATTACTTGTAATGGATGCACAATAATCGATAATTTACTTACTTAAATATAATTTTGCCATTCTTGTACTTTATTTTGAAAATATTCGTATCACACGTGTTTATAAATAACATAACCTAAAAATTAAAGGACCAAAGCAGTGGCGCACGTGATCTTGCCTGTCAACTACCAGTGGTTAACAGCACGGAATATACAGGGTGTTTTTTGGATGCCGGTGGAAAACAATTCGAGCATCGATTGTAATTTTATACGTTTATATCTCATTTGAATAAATTTGTTGATTTAGAAAGAATTTCTACAGTACTGTGGCAGATGATTCGCGAGGAAACTATGACTGAAACAATTGATGCAATTTTAAATAACTCAATGCCTTGACATTGTTGTATGGCCCCATCTTAAAAAAAAAACCGTGTATAAAATCTAAATAGAGCGTATTCATTTCATTTATTCATAAATAAGGATATTCGTTTCTCATGTTTAATAACCTCATCTTTTTATAGTTATTGAAATATGAAAATGGAAATTACAAAGAAGGATAAATCTGAAATTCAGAACATAAATTGTAAAAATTGTTAAGTCTACATCGGGCAACGAAAATAGAAAATTAATGATAACTCGCATGGCTTTACGTTAAGATAAATCTCGTGTTGTCCCTGTCCGACATATGCTTAAAAATAACCATACAGGGTGTTACATATAAGTATGTAGTGTACTTATAACCCCCAGGTTCTACGCTAACTTCACACTACAAGAACACGGAAACAAAGTCAACCCGGCAACGTTTAAAAATGGCCCCCCGAATGACTATTCCCTCCAAAACTAAACAAGATCCCGCTTAAATTTGAAAAGTGGCACGTGATAAGACATCTAAGACAGGGCCCCCTTACGTTAGTTGTAAACAACGCTTTGGCATGAAGCACAGTAGGGAAGGAACGTAAAATAGAACACTCAAATTGTGAAAAGTTTGATTAATAATGATCGCAATTATTAAGATTGTGAAAGCTCGGAAATTTAAGTCGAAATAAATTACATTGCAAAACTAAACTTTGAAAATGGTAGTTCACTGAATAAAAATAGAAATAGACTGGGAAAAAAAAGAACTTACCAATAAAAAAACCAGTCGTGAAATTAATATTAAATTGTGTAGTAAAATTAATTGTTTGTAATGATGTGAATGCGTAACGTAACATAAAATTATAACATCGCAAAAAGTAGCAAGTAAACTTCAAGAGGTAACAAATAGGTTAAAAACAAGTTTTGGGTCAGATAAGCAGGTACCAGGATTCTAAGAAAGGGTGAAATACACAGGATGTGACTCATCTTTGGTGCAAGAAAGTCCTTTTGTTAAAAGCAAGATGGAAAATTACATAGCCTTGTAGGTAAATTTAACTAAAACAAGATATATGGAAATTACGAATCGTAACTCATTTATCGCAGATAGATTCTAAACTGAAGAGGTTTGATTAGCGTAATCCCGCTCCTGCAAGATAGGTAACCCGCCCCTGGTTTCGGGGTTTCAAGCCCACAGTTGGATGTCGAAGACAATCACGGAATTAGGTGTCGTAGCTCAATTTTGACTACAGTTTTTACCACTCCCGTGACTGCTTCATTCATGGAGAAAATTGTTAGTTACAAACAACAAGTCAATACATACATCAAACGAATCGGTAATTTCCACATATTAAAATAAAATGATCAAAACTTATATGAATGCTACTTCAGGGACAAGACCAAGTAATCAACATTAATAAACATAAATTAAGCAAACATTAGACCAAAAACGTACAAACAAAGGGATCACGGTATTAAACCTGTCATTCTGCATTACGGTTAATCCAAGTAAATTTCAAAAACAAAGATTGAAACACACAAAAAATATAAAATGCGGCATACAAAACACAAATACCATATAAAGAAATGCAAAAATTACTACCTGCATTAAATAACACAAAATGACAACAAACATTTATGGAGCGACGCGTTCACGACCGCCATTCAAGACAATATGCTCAACGTAACCCCCGTTCGTGCTTTCTAGATGGCGCAGGCAGCTTTTCCCCACCTAGAAATTGCATGGTTGCCAACTCTCAAAAATGTATGTATCGTCGTAAGTTGTATATACAGGGTGGAACCTCTCAAACAATTTGTTTTGTTTTGTATTCTCATCGGGAGAAATTTCTGAGTTTGTAACCAGTCTTATTAGACTTTTTATTTCCAGAGGTATATACTTTAAAGTAGGTATTTAAACAATGGTAATACAAAACAGCAATTACTATTGCTCTCCGCATTTTGCGTCACCTGTGTCTGTACTCCACGGCGATCGGCACGATATTGAAACGTCTTGCGCTAACCAACTACGCGCTGGCGCTGAGCTGTAAGAGCCGATGGTCAGTGTGACTCTAAAACTAGCCTTAAGTAAGTACATGGCAAAAGTACATTATATTGCTATATATTAAATTTGTTTATACACATGTTAATGTTTGGATATTTTGTATCCTTCATCTTCAATAGGGATTTCAAAACAGATTGAGTAGAAGTTCTTTTTACTTCTTATGGATTGAAATTGAACCCATCTGTTTTATACCACTTTTGGCGGTAGATCTGGTTTCGCATGTCATTTTTGTGGTCAAGGTAGTTCGTACCCTAGTAGAGCAGAGTTGAGAGTTTCGGTTCGTCCGGAGGGTGTAGAGGAAGACGCATAAGACTTTTTCCCATGTTTTGAAATCCCCGTCCAACAGGTGTCTTTTCTTTATTTCTTGGTTTCGTTTCTCGACCGGAAATTGGGTTTGTGGATGAAATATGGGAGCGTTTAAGGCAGCGATCCGGACCGGACTACAAAAAAACCACAAACCGTACCGGTTCCCTTGATTACAAGTTCTTGAACGTCTACAAATTCAATCCGTTCCGGTTCTTTTCGGTTCAGGTTCCAACCTCTGGCAGCCACTCGGGAAATGCCAGGCGACAATAAACTACCATTAAAAAAGTATTCATGCCACATAGCAAAATTGTAAAAACGTGTTGTTTGAGTTAAAAACGCTGCTACATGATGAAGAGGAGAGTGGGGAGGACCCGCGGAGGTATAACCAAAAGCGCAGATTGAAAGGAAGAGCAATGAAATATTGCAGGTCGTTTATTTTGGAACAAAGTAAATCTGAAAGAAGGGCTTTTGCAATAACGTAACGAAATGGTAACAATCGCCAAGGGAAGAGGGGTCGACGAATGCGATGGAAGATTGAGGAGGGCCTTCTTTACTACAAAAAGACCAACCTGGAAGGTACATTCGGCGTGGATTTATTACCTTCAGTACCAGTAGAGGTCAGAGGCGCAGACTTTATGAATTCTTTCGAGGATACTGCAAGGGCGAAAGCCACCCTTCTTTGACATTCTTTAGACTTCAAGAATTCGCAGTGAGAGAACAAAAAAAGGAAAACTTAACGAATCAGGTGTAGCGGAATATTTCTTACCAAACAAAAGTGAAGAAGGGACGACAAACCGGATGGACTGGATGGAATGGATTTTTATAGGGGGAAAGGTGTTTTCGTTCTCGTTAGGAATATGGGATGAGGGACTTTTTTTATTTGTAGCGTCACGAGTTTGGAGATCCGTAGTATCAACCCTTGGCCCAAATCATTTAATAAAAGGCAGATTAACTTTTCGGGTTGTAAATACAGACCCCCTTTGTAAAAGGGCCCGAAACATTTTTTACACGGAGACCATCAAACTTAGTCGTTCGAAACGGCTCTCTACAGAAGTGGTTTTCGGAAACTCCTAAAATTCACATTCGAAAGACTAGCTAAAAACTTTAACTTTAAAAATATCAAAATAAAAATGTTAATATTACATTTATTACTTATCACATTATAGTATAACTTTAATACCTATGCCTTATGAAACGTGGAAGCTTACTGAAAGGTTTTTATTCTAGGCCACACTCCATACACCTGCATGACGAGGGGACAGCGAACTGTCTCTTTAAAACAAATCCATCTTCGCAGTCTAACTCTATGGAAATTGTCTCGTAGTTTTCAGCTTGACAACAAGAACACTGGGACTCGTACTGCGCTTCCACTGAAACGATATTATTATTGGACTGTTTCCGCTGAAAAATTCGCTTACGTTTGTTATATTTGGTGGACGAATCGCAGCCGCCAACGCATTCGGTCATGCCAGGCAATTCGCCTTTATTCACGCAATTCCCGTGATCATTAGTTTCGACAATTAAGCCAACGGTGTCTTCCAGATTAAGTGGTTGAACGACGCAGTTGTCTACAATTGAAATATTGCAATCGTATGCGAGCACGAAGCACGTTTGATCTTACGCGAGGGTTCCGTGGTCACGTTGCAGTGTTCGCAGCATCCCAGCTGGTACAGATTTTCCGGAGCACATTCGCTAACGTCGGGACAAGACTCTGTCGTGGTCATAATCGAAAATTGTCCTTGCAGAAGTTCGCAGCTGGAAACGGAACAGCCATCTTCCGACGTCCATTGCTGGCCCACCTGTTTCAGCTCGTTATCAATGACACAAGCGGTCTGTACGCATGCTCCACAACACTGGGAGCTCGACTCCTCGTACTCCCAACCTAGCTTGCACTCGGTCTTACAGGTCTCCGTCACTACCTCTTTTTTGACATGGTTCAAAGCATTTTGAATACACGTAATATTCTTGCATTTGTCACCGTCCGGCGACGGCCAGCTTTCTCCAATCTAAGATTTATTGCTTATGCCAAACAAAGTTAAACAGTGGGATAAATCTTACCTGGTACACATTACCGTCCACTTTACACGCTGTTGGTCTGAATTCTTTGCAGCAGGATTCCGGTACTGTAACCTCTTCGACCACAAAATTAGCGTTAATATCATCGGGTATTTTTGGACAAGTTATCGTATTGGATTTGATATGTACCTAAAAGACCGATTGTATGGGATAACCCAGATTTGGAGACCTACCAGATTGGTTTCGTTCGTGCAAACGTAATCAGTGCAGTGATCGTCAGATGTCCACTCATCTCCAATTGGATAAACCACGTCGTCCATGACACACCCCACCACCTTACACGAGCCGCAACACGTTTTATCCTCATCTGACGCGGCAACGTATTCGGATCCAAGTTCGCATTTTGTCGCGCAATGTTTCACTTGCTTCACTGTCTCTACGCCGGTGGTAGTCTCATTACAGTGGAAGGTGACGCAATAGTCGTTTTCGACAGTCCAAATGTCACCAATCTCGTGGACGAGTCCATCGATAACGCATCCGACTTGCATGTATATCGGGCAACATTCTCCGGGTACCCCAACTGGCTCGTACTTGTAGTTAAAATCGTCAGGAGGCGGTGCGCAATCGGATTTTGTACAAGACTCGTACAATGCACCGCTTGGAGTTAGGATACACTTGCAGCGACGACACGGTCCATCCTTCCAACTTTCGCCCTTTTCTTTTAGTACCAATGTAACATCATCTTGCGGTACTCTTGCTTCACCACCAACTTCGCCGTCCTTATACTTTAAAGCAACGATACATTGATCTTTTGGAGGTTCACAAGAGTATAATTCGCAACAGGCGCCCTGTTTCGAAACCACCGTATAGAACTGTTGGCATGCAGGTTTTGGCGGACACGCGTCGAGCTTACAAGATTCTTTCACCGTGGGACAGCATCCGCTATTGTCTATTTCGTTGACCACGCCAACTTCCGGTACCGGTAAGGTTTCGAGATGAAGAGCCGGACAATCTTGGGGTGGCTTGCATTCGCAGACAAATTGCGCGCAGCCGTCCGACTTCGTTATTAGTTTTACTGCCTGGTCTGCGGCGCAAGGTATTTGCACCGGAGGATCGCAAGGCCTGGCGGTTGTTGTGATTGCCACTAAAGCGGAAATGTATATATTTTCACGTTAGCTATGTCTTACCGCAGAGGAATTTGTCGCAGCACTCGTCCGGCGCGGGAACTGTGACCATTTCGAAACCATCCTGGCATACGTTTTCGGTCGAAGGACATGTTACTTTGGTACAGCTCACCTTGGAAGTATCACATGTGCATGTCGTGCAGATGTCAGGTTGCCAAGTGTCTCCAGGATAATGTCCCTCGGCGTCGCATGTTTTACACTTGTCGATCGGCACGCAGCTGGTTCCATTAAGTAACGCCTAAAGGGAGAGGTCACCAACTGTCAAATTGCCATACTCTCACCTGGCCCTCGGGACAGTAGCACCCATCGATACTGAGCTCGGAACAACTTTCATTATCCAAACTGTCACACGTTCGTCCGCAGCTGGACTCGCACGATTTATACTCTAAGCCTGAGGGACACGAGGCCGGACACAATTCAGAATGCCAATCCACGCAGATTCCTAAAGTGAGACATTCCCGTGCATACGCTTCAATCGCGTCGCACACGACGATGGGTTTATCATGGCAACTGTCTTCATTACACCATTCAAAGAAGAGGTTCGGATCTAATTCTGCGTTGCACTAAAAATTACAGTTCATTTAAGGATGCGTTTCCAAAGTATACAATGATACAAGATGGTTATTATTATTCCAATCGGTACAACCTCAAAAATTGTATTCAACGAAAACGATAAATATATTATTATTATCATTATTATTTCTTGACCACTACAAAACTAACGTTCTGTTATTAATAAAGATTAAAGAGCATTTGGACTATATTTCTATGTGTCAATTAAGAATAATTTCCGTGAGGTGTCCCCTATAAATTCCCCTCATGTGGTAATGATCTTTCACCAAGAAACTACAAAACAGTACTCTCTGATTCGTTACAATAGGCGCTCGAATTGCAATCGTTACGTGGCTGGTCCTACAAGTAGACTTTTGTTTAGAAGCGCCCAGGTTCCGAATGGGACACAAGGGGAGTAATCAAAACATTTCTCAAAAAACACACCTCAAAGTGCGCGGAGTTAATTTGAGTCGTAAACGTGGAGGGCCAATCCCATATTGGCGGGTTGTTACAAAACAGTGGGGTGACTTGATTAAGGGAGGAAAATTGCACAAAAAATATGAATTGCTGTTGCGATAGAAACCGCACTGCGTTTACTCGTCTAACTTGACTTTGTGACTGATAGACAGCGAAAGTTCAAAGTCCTCCCTCTACCTCTAGCCCTCAAACGTTGGGCCAGAAACGTGGTTAATACGTTATTTTTACCTTTGTCGAAGGTGTCTATGAAGCTATGGATTTTAAAGTCGACGCGAATCCCTGTAGCAAGTGGCCTCTTTTGGCTTGGAAACATTTGGTTTCGAATTTAGAGACTTGCCAGTAAGTACCTATATAAAATTTTATACCGCTTCATAGTGAACAAGAGCAGAACTAAAATGCACCAGAATGAAGCGCTTTCAGGTGAGACGCGAGTGTGCACGCAGATAGGACTCAAGGCGTCACAGTGATGCCGGTTCTAAAAGACGGTTCTTAGGGGGAAAGAGGGACGGATTTTCTGCTATACCCTTGCATGTATAAACAATTGAAAAGGAATGCGATGTTTACTATTTTTATTAGAAGCGTCTATGGTTAGAGAGAGACAGAGAGAGATCTTCATAAGTGAAAAAGTTGGCATGCGCGCATTTGATTTTTACTGTGTGCGATGTGTTTGTCTTTGCTAATGACATTTGTAGTTTTCGATGCTTACTACATGTGATATGTTTTTCTTTACTAGAAGCATCTATGGTTAAAATTTCAAAGAAATAAGGAAGTTGGCACTGACTACGTATGCGCCCAGCTAATGATCGCAATATCAGATATGTTTGTCTTTAACAGAAACATTTGTGATTAAAATTTCAAAAAGATATCTCGATAAATAGGACAGTTGATATTTATCTGATATTTACAACATGCGATACGTTTGTTTTTACTAAAAGCATCTTCGGTTAAAATTTCAAAGAAATATCTCCATAAAGAAGAAAGTTTGCACATCTGATTTTTCCTATATGCAATATATTTACCTCTACTAGAAGTATCTGTGGTTAAAATTTCAACAAAATATATTAATAAGTAAAAAAGTTGATATTGCGCAACCTGCGCATGCGCAGTTTAATCGATTTTCCTTGGCTCAGGTGCCACTATCGAATCGAATTAAAATCGGAAAATGCGCTAAAAACGTGACCGATTCTTGGTTTTCGTTGGGTCCATTTAGGTTTTTGGGCTCGGCGACTATATTAGCAAAAATTGGGTGCGAGGGAGAGAGAGAGACTTTTCCCTGAACCTTAAAAGCGAACCTATGTAAGTCGAGCGTGGCATTATAGATAGCGGAGCATGTATTTTCGACGGAAAGTTTCAAGCCGAATTCGCATAATCGAACTATACGGAAGATTTAACAGCCCGCAATCATACGGGAGACTTTTATTGCGAAAGTTGAGGTTAATTGACGAATTACAAGGGAAAACTGTGCCGCTAATTCGACGAAAATATAGTATTAACGCTTAATTAAATTTTATCACGAAAGTATAGGGGTCAAAAGTACAAAGTGTTTCATTGCGTTTATACTTGCAGTGGTACGATAAAAAAAACAAGTTTATTAACCAAAATTGTGCGCCTCTCTTGTTTATATGGGGCGATAATAAGATTCTGAATTAAACGCCACCTGATAAAAAGTCTAAAGACAATTAATTAGTGCTTTTTGCTAGCTGTCAAAACCCTAACTAAGACGTTACACCATTAGAAAACACTTGAAGGGTCAAAGGATGTCAAAGCTGCTCCTGAAAGTCATTCACGTTCCCTTACCGGCTCTTGTAGCATGTGGTGCAGATCTGAGGGAAACGGTTAAGAGACACACTAATCGCATCACTTAAATCAAATAATCCTCAAGCTCAGTTCTGTAGCATTGCGCGTTCTGTTGCGCTTACTTACCTCTTGGAATCTGTCGGATACCAAAATTTTGCACGTAACGTCACCGGTGTTTTCGCAAACGACCGGTGGCACAATTTTGCAGTCCGCCTCCTTGTTCTGATCGGAAAGCCAGCTCTCGCCAAACTGCTCGTTCGTCTCGGCGATAGTCCTGTTGGGCATAACGAAGTCGTCGTGTGGGTTTTCGTTGCAGTTTCCACACAAGCCCTCCAGTTTGCCGCCGTACTTAACCGACGGAAGCGCAACGGTGATGGAGAGCGAGGGATAGAATATGGTGACCTGAGACGGGAGGTATTAGACGAATGAGTAGCATGCGACGGTATACCTACCTTGGCCGGTACTTCTGGTAGTCTAACTTGGACGTTTTTGTTGGGCTCGGTTTCTATCTTAGCCCAATCCGTATTGAAGTCCGATACAGAGACGCCGTTCACCAAGATATCGGGCTTATCGACGAGATCGTTCTTTTGAACCTTAATTTCTTTGTCTTCGTACACGATTCTGATGTGTTCAACGCAAATTTGGGTTTTGTCATAAGTGCACTTGGCATTCTTCGCGAAGACCTGCCGGATGTTAAATGTGGAGATAGTGTGAGACTATTTTGATACTTACAGTGAAGGTATTTTCGCCTTGTTCGTCGGGTATATCCTGAGTCACTATGTACTCACATTCGCCATCAATAGTAAATGATCCCTTGTCGTATGTAATATACTTCAAGTGGGGTAACACGTGGCAAACACAGTCTTCACAGTCGTTTGGCACCACGCACTCTTTGCCTTTTCGCACGTAGCCCGGTGGACAGTAGCATCCCGGGAAGCAGAACTCGTCTACTTTAGGACAACTGTAGATGTTGCCACAGGTCGGTTCGCAAATCTTGTTGTAACAGTCGTAATGTACAGAGGGGGGTTCGCAGATCGTCGCTAGAAGAAGCATTTTTATACGCCGCCGGCAGCAAAGGGGCTGAGCACTTACGACAATGATACTTTGTTCTCCAATCCCAAAGCTCTATTAGTGGATTATGCGCTTCGCATTGAACAACGAAATTTTCCAATGCTTGGCAGAGACATTCGTCTTTGCTTTTTCCTCCATTTACGCAATTGCAAGTGTTTTCAATGCACTCCGCCAAAAATACGTCTACGTTCACGGATTCTGCGCATTCAATGAAAGCTTCCTCCCTGCAATCGGTTATTATTATTATTATTATTTTAGCTTTTTCTCGCTTTATGCGGTTGACCTACAGATGACGGGTAATTACCAAGTCAAAAGTAGAGTATATCTATTGCTGTAGAAATGGTCGAGTTATGGATGCCGTTTTCAGAAGGACTGCTTTTTGTATCTTTGTGTGTAAGTATGGGTAATGTCAAGTTTTTTAAAATGTTGCAAAAAGTTTTTGATAGTAACTCCTGTGACTGAGATGATGAGTGGAACTATTGTTGCCTTATGCTGTTGCCAGAGTTCTTTTACTTCTATGGCCAATGGTAAGTACTTTGTAATCTTTTCCTGCTCCTTTGTCATTACATTGGTGTCGTTTGGTACTGCAACATCTATTATAAATGTTTCTTGGTGTACTTTGTCTATCAGTGTGATGTCTGGTCGATTACTAGTCACTGTTCTGTCCGTATGTACTGTCCTGTCCTAGTAGAGTTTGTGTGTTTTGTTTTCAAGTACATTTTGTGGTGTGTATCTGTAATAGGGTATTTCTGTTTCAATGAGTTTGTGTTTGTATGCTAGTTCTTGATGTATTATTTTGGCAGCCGTGTTGTGTCTTTCGGTGTATTCTGTACCCCCTAATAGTTTACATCCCCCCGTGATGTGTTCTATGGTCTCTGATGTTTGTTGGCATTTTCTGCATGTGTCTGTTTCTAATGCTTCCTTGATTATATATTTTCTATAGTTACGTGTTGCTATAACGTTGTCTTGTATGGCTAGTATGAATCCTTCGGTTTCTGGGAAAAGTTGACCTTTTTTAAGCCATTCATATGATAGCTGTTTATCTATTTGCGGATTCTGCATGATATTGTAATGTTTGCCGTGTAGCGCTTTTTTCGACCATTGTTCCTTCTTCTGCGTTTCCATGAGTGGATGATGTTGTTGTTGATGTATTTGACTTAGATTTAGATTTAGAAAGAAATATTGTGGTTGGTTAAACTCTGTATTTCTAAAAGAATATTTGGTGACCCCGAAATGTTGAAACGTATCTACCATGGATGCCCTTCAGAGAGCCAGACGACCAGTTCGGAATGGAGCTAAAAAGAGGATCGCTGAGTTAAACAGACTGTTCCAAGTGGAACCAATTTCGAAGGAAAGGATTCAGTTTGTACTGAAGACACTGAATGAGGAACAGATTAACTTAGCAGAGTTAGACCAGAAGATTTTAGGTCAGATGGTGGATGATGGAGTTGACGAAACGGATCAAGACACGGAATATGAAGCTATTATAGCAATGAGACAGCAAATAATGACAACTTGTTTTAAAGCTGAAGAAATCATAGAATCTTTGGTACCAGTCGTATTGCCCCCATCCAGTATTACATTTGGATCTGAAGGTGGAGCAAGAGGATTTCGATTACCCAAGATCGAGTTGAAGAAATTTTCAGGAGAGTTCAAGGATTGGTTAGGATATTGGGCTCAATTTGAAAAAATTGACCAAGATAGTTCTTTGCACGGCATGACCAAGATAGTTCTTTACACGGCAGTGATAAGTTTCAGTATTTACTTCAGTCACTTTTACCTGGAACCGATGCACATGAGATAGCAAGTAGCTATCCCCAGTCAAATGAAAACTATCCTAAGGTAATTGAAGCTATTAAACGAAGACACGGGAATGAAAGATACTATTCAAGTTTACATTACGAGAATATTAGAGAAAAATAAATTGACGAAAATGGGTATGAAACAACAACATTGTTTAAGGCAAGTCAGAAGATTCCAGATGTTAAACTGGAGGTGAATTGATGCGAAGTAAAATGGTCATTTCACGTTTTTACGGATGCAAGTGTTTGGCGTATGGTGCTGTGAATTTTCTCCCGCGTGGAACATCTGAGGAGTTTCATACACCTGATTCTGCTAAGTCTCGCCTAGTCTAATGAAGAAGTTGCAGAAGATTTAGTTAAATTCTGATTGAAAAAAGACAAAAACTGTAGAAGTCATATATCATTGACTGTGCAAAATGTTACTAAGAGGCTATACAGTGTGAGCAACAATGAGTTGAAGCTGTGCTCATCACCGCTTTCCTTATTAATATCAAAACTACCTTCTTTATGGAGTTGTAGTACGAAAATGACGTTCTGCGCGTCACAGTGACGTGCTTCTATTCGTATTTCGTTATCTGATCCAAATCAGCATATGCTATGAGCTGGCACAGCCAATTAGCTGAGCGGCACGCTTCAATCTTGTTGCTCACTCGACTTTATGACACATGTCAAGATATTTGGATGGGTATATCGCTTCATTGGTAATTTGCTAAAAAAAAGTAAGGAATAAACCTAAAGTAGATGGTGAATTGACATTTGAAGAGCTAGAGAAAGTAGAAATTATCTTAATTAAATATATTCAAGATGATCATCCGTTGGATGAGAAAACCCTACGTAGACTCGATATTTGTGTAGACCAATTTGGGATTATGAGAGTTAAAACTAAGATTGTTTTATTGGAAGATGTAGAAAGTTTCAAGTTCCCTGCCATTCTTCATGGAAAAAATCCATTAGTTCAACAGTTGATTTTTGATGTACATAAGAAGTTATACCACGCTGGAGTCGGAATTGTGATGACTAAATTGAGAGAAAAATATTGGGTCATGAAAGCACGACGAACGGTACAATCTGTTATTTTCGGATGTGTAAAATGTAGAAAAGTTGGTGCTAAAAATGTTACTGTGTTACCCTCACCTCTACCCTTGGAACGACTAGAAGCTAATAAAGTATTTGAAATAGTTGGAGTGGATGCAACAGGCCCCTTATATCTAAAAAATCAAAAGAAAGTATGGATCATCATATTCACTTGTGCAGTGTTTCGAGCTGTCAGATTAGAAGTTGTCAATTCATTGTCTACGGAAGCCTTCATTGGAGCTTTCAAACAATTTATTAGATTAGAAGGAAGACCAAGACTTGTGATGAGTGACAACGGAACTAACTTTCAAGGATGCAGTAACTTCTCCAAATCATTGGATTGGAAAGTTATTGGAAAAGATACTTTTTTAGAAAAAATTCAGTGGAAATTCAATGTTGCTGCCGCCCCGTGGTGGGGTGGATATTGGGAACGTATCATCCGGATCCTGAAAGATATGATGAAACGATCTATTGGAAAGTCTACTCTCAATAGGAAGGAATTAGATGATTCATTGCTTATTATGGAAGAGGTGATCAACGGGAGACCGCTAACGTATGTTAGTGAAGATTGTTACGGAATTAGTATTAGACGTGGCTGTAGCCACAATTGACGATACATTAGTTAGCGCTAGTTCCCTAATGACCTTCACATACAATTGTCATGACATGTAAGCAAGCCGTCACTTACAATATACTTACTTAAGTAAATCCTGTGTCATCCTTATTTATAATTGTCGCCCTATAATTAACATGGTGTCAGAAGTGTCTTTGTCTTAAGTTGTAATCGTTAAACGTCGTCATGCCAAATCAAGTAGTCGAAACTGCTACCGTCGCTGCTACCACTCCTAGAAACAAGGTAGCTGGATCTACATGTTCCATCCAACATCTTAACATCGCCAGCAAGAATCTGTCTTATGAATGGAAGAGGTGGTTCACCCAATTCAAGATATATTTGAGAGCGACAAGTCTTGAACGGGAAGAGAATGGTCGCAAGGTGGCTTTATTGTTGCACCACATGGGCCCCGAAGCATTAGAAATCTTCAATAGTTTCGATGTCAACATCGATAGTGTAACCTATGACAACTTAATCAGTAAATTCGAGAAACACTTCACTCCAAAAACAAACATTTCCATCGAGAGGCACAAATTTTTCACGAGACGTCAACTTGAGGGTGAGTCGTTAGAAGAGTTCGTTACAGCATTATCAAACTTAAGTCTAACGTGTGATTTTACGGAGCTGCGCGAAAGTCTAGTTAAAGACATCTTTACTTGTGGTCTTAACTCCGGATTCGCAGAAGTTAAACAGAAAATTATATCTGAAGGTGCAATCACACTCGACAAGGCTGTTGAATTGGCTAAGACGTACACATTGTCCAAAATCGAAGCCGCTAGCTGTAGTGTCGTAGGAGCAGTTCATTACAACACAAGTCACAATGAAATGGGTCAGCGCAGGTGGAAAAATCGTGCACACCAAAGGTCAACGAGTCCATCCACTAGACGAACGACACCATCCATTAGACGAACAACGTCTCCCAGTCCGGTAAGCCGAGATCGAAAGAATATCTGTCAAAGGTGTGGTCAGCATCATCGATTCAGGTGCCCAGCAGATGGGGTAAAGTGTAGCTATTGTTTTAAAATTGGTCATTATGCTAAAATGTGTCTTAGAAATAAGAATGTCAAGTCGCTAACTGTAGATACAGGTGATGAATTATTTATAGGGTCAATTTCGTATGTGTGTTCTGTTAAAAAGTCGCAATGGGAAGTACCTGTGTCTATTAATGGTACTATTCTATTATGTCAATTAGACACAGGGGCAGAAACAAACGTCATGAGTTTGACAGACTTTAGTCGCCTTAATTTACAAAAAGGCTTAATTAATGTAAGTCATAATAGCGTTAGAACCGTAAGTGGAGAAAGGCTTGAATTAGCAGGCGAAGTCGATTTAACTTGTCATATTCAGAGTAGTGATCACATAATTAAATTTCATGTCATAAAAGTCGGATGTAAACCTATTCTTGGATTACAAACATGTATCGATCTCAAACTTCTTAAAAGAGTGAACCAAGTAACTTTTAACAAATATGAAGTCCAGTCCACTCAGTCTATAATTACTCAGTATAATGAAGTCTTCAAAGGTCTAGGTCTAATAAAAAGTCAGTGTCGTCTACAAATAAACAAGAATGTGACACCTATAAGGGAACCGTTGCGTAAAATACCATTTAAACTATACGAGTCTCTGAAAACGGAATTAATCAGAATGCAAGAATTAGATGTCATCAGTCCCGTTTCGGAACCAACCCAATGGGTTAACAGTATCGTCCTCACATCTAAGAAAAATGGCAGCATTCGTGTGTGCCTAGATCCGCGCAACTTAAACAAAGCAATCCTTCGTGCGCACTATCCCTTCCCAAGCATCGATGTCATTAGATCTCAGTTAAACGGATCTAATTATTTCTCAACCCTAGACGCTAATTGGGGGTTCTGGACCATTGCTTTGGATGAGGAGTCTTCAAAATTATGTACGTTCATCACACCATTCGGTAGATTTCGTTTTAAACGTCTTCCATTTGGAATTTCAGCAGCGCCAGAGATTTTTCACTCTACAATGACTGAATTGTTCGCAGACATCCCTAACACAGTAGTCTACTTTGATGATCTGCTAATTCACGCACCAACTAAAGAAAAACATCATGAGATATTGGAGCAGGTGCTTAAGCGCGCTAAGGAAATAAATTTAAAATTTAATTTAAATAAGTCTCAGTTTTGTCTTAATAAAGTCACGTACATGGGTCATGTGTTCTCAAAGGAAGGCATGACACCAGATCCGAATAAAATTAAAGCTATTGTAGACATGAGTCAACCAAAAAATTCACAAGAACTACAAAGATTCTTGGGAATGCTTACATATTTGTCAGCATACATCAAAAATTTCTCTGAAGAAACACAGCAGTTGAGAATTCTTCTAAAAAAGAATGTTATATGGAATTGGGACACAAATCATACAGCTACATTTAACAAATTAAAAACCTTAATTACAAAAGCCCCAGTTCGAACTTACTTTGACCAGACTAAAGAATTAATTTTGTCATGTGACGCTTCACAAAATGCAGTAGGAGCCGTTATACTACATGGATCAAATCCAATTGCCTACTCGTCAGCCTGTCTTACCGAAGCTCAAACTAATTATGCTCAAATTGAAAAGGAGCTGCTAGCGATTGTTCACGGTTGTCTAAAGTTCCACCAATTTATCTTTGGTCACAAAATCACGGTCCATACGGATCATAAACCATTAGTGCCTTTATTCATAAAAGCATTACACAAAGTGCCACAAAGACTACAAAGGTTTATGCTCAAAATTCAGTGCTATGATCTCAATGTCATGTACAAACCTGGTAAAGAAATGTATATTTCGGACACATTATCCAGATCGCCTTTGTCAGACTCCATTGTAGATTTACAAGAAGATATCACGTTACACATAAATATGCTCAAGTCATGTTTAGAAGTGTCACCTGAAACATTAGAGTCCTTTCGAAAGGAAACTCAAAATGATAAGGAATTGCAAACCATCGTAAAACTTTGTCAAACAGGTTGGCCCCTAGCCAAGAGTAATCTTCCCCCAGAGACTAAACCATATTACAAATTTCAAAAGGAAATTAATGTACTTGATGGGCTAGTGTTCAAAGGAAATAACTTAGTGGTTCCAAAAGCTCTTAGGTCAAAAATGCTAACTAAAATTCATACGGGTCATTTTGGTGTACGTAAATGCCTTGATTATGCTAAGAATGCATTATTCTGGCCTAATATGTCAAATGACGTGCGAAATATTGTAACGACATGTGTAGCGTGTCAGGAATACAGTAATAACAACTCAAAGGAACCTTTATTGCCACACGAAATTAAAGCAATACCATGGAACAAAGTAGGTGTTGACTTCATGGAATTAAAGGGAAATAAATATCTTATTTGTATAGATTATTTCTCTAAATTTATTGAATTATCAGTACTTAGGAATGGCACAAACGCAAAAATAGTCATCAATGAGCTGAAATCCATATTTAGTCGACAAGGAATACCTGTCACACTAATTTCAGACAATGGACCTCCTTTTAACGCAGTAGAATTTGCCAATTTTATCAAAGAGTGGGACATTCAACACATCACGACAAGCCCGTATCACTCACAGTCCAACGGTCAAGTCGAACGAGCAATCGGAACTATCAAGAGAATGCTAATGAAAACTATCGAGTCTAATGGAGATCCCTATCTAACATTATTACAGTATAGGAATACACCAAACGACAGCAAGAACAGTCCTGCTCAACTCCTGCTCAACTCCTGATGTCTCGCCGTCTTAGATGTTCCCTGCCAGTTCATGCAGATTTGCTTCTACCGAAACCAATAGATGTAAATCGTTATGAAAATTGGGTCGAAGATAGAAACAAGAGGATGAAAGACGTTTACAATCGAGGAGCAACCAAACTACCAGAATTAATGACTGAAGACGATGTATTGTTTAAGAAGATTCCATCAGATAAGAAATGGATACAAGGAAAAATAACGCAGGTTGGTCCTGAGCCAAAAAGCTACATCATTCAATCTAGGGATGGGATGCATTATAGACGAAATAGGGTTCACATAAAGAAATTTTACAAATCCAATTGTAATCCAGAATATGGTAAATCGAATAACACACATTTAGATCTTAATACCGATTATAATATAGATAATAATTGCAATGATTGTAATAATTACTGTATTTATAGTAATTTTGATAATGTTAATAATGAACCTGCTAATGACAATGGTTCGACTCCGAACCTTAATGTAACTACTCGCTCAGGTAGACAAATTAAGGTACCTAATAAATTAGACTTGTAACTTCCAAAGGGAGATGTTACGGAATTAGTATTAGACGTGGCTGTAGCCACAATTGACGATACATTAGTTAGCGCTAGTTGACTAATGACCTACACATACAATTGTCATGACATGTAAGCAAGCCGTCACTTACAATATACTTACTTAAGTAAATCCTGTGTCATCCTTATTTATAATTGTCGCCCTATAATTAACA